>NC_136337.1:5929009-6159009 GCF_964198595.1 Lampetra fluviatilis | reverse complement strand
CTGCTGATGCTGCTGCTACTGCTGCTGGTGATGATGGTGGTGGTGGTGATGATGATGGTGGTGGTGTTGGTGGTGGTGTTGGTGGTGGAGACGCGTGGAGTGGCGGGGCGGGGAGAAGACGCAGCAGCAAAGCCACGTGGAGCGCAGCGTGGGGTGGGGGGCAGAGTGTGTGCGTGTGTGTCAGTGTGTGTGTCTGTGTGTGTGTATCTGTGTCTGTGTGTGTGTGTGTTAGTGTGTGTATGTGTGTCTGTGTGTCTGTCTGTGTGTGTGTCTGTGTGTCAGTGTGTGTGTGTTAGTGTGTGTTAGTGTGTGTGTCTCTGTGTGTGTCAGTGTGTGTGTGTCTCTGTGTGTGTCAGTGTCTCTGTGTGTGTCAGTGTGTGTGTGTCTGTATGTCTGTCTGTGTGTCAGTGTGTGTGTGTGTCAGTGTGTCTCTGTGTGTGTGTCAGTGTGTGTCAGTGTGTGTGTCAGTGTGTCTGTGTGTGTCAGTGTCTCTGTGTGTGTGTCTGTGTCAGTGTGTCAGTGTGTGTGTGTCAGTCTGTGTGTTTGTCAGTGTGTGTGCCTGCGTGTGTGTCTGTGTGTGTGTCAGTGTGTGTGTGTCTGTGTGTGTGTATCATCTGGACACGTTCCCATCGGTGAGCTCCTCCTGCGGGCAAGGCTGCGCTGGGTCACGTTGACCGCGTGGCCACGCAGCTTCTGTTGTGTCGACATGGTGAGGATGTGGGGCTGAGTAGACTCCTCAAGATCGCGGAGAGAGCGGAGGAGCGACAGCTCACAACAACGAGCGGAGCACCGTGCGGATAAAACGCAGCAAGTTGGCACAATGGGGGGTAGAACAGCTGGTGGTGCATCTACCGGTCATCTCAGTCGGCCAACCCATGGCACCTGCTGGGTCTGTCCAGAGACCTCCTCCTGCACCTAGCCTGGCACAGTAGGGGGTACAGCTGGTGGTGCATCTACCGGTCATCTCAGTCGGCCAACCCATGGCACCTGCTGGGTCTGTCCAGAGACCTCCTCATGCACCTAGCCTGGCACAGTAGGGGGTACAGCTGGTGGTGCATCTACTGGTCATCTCAGTCGGCCAACCCATGGCACCTGCTGGGTCTGTCCAGAGACCTCCTCCTGCACCTAGCCTGGCACAGTAGGGGGTACAGCTGGTGGTGCATCTACCGGCCATCTCAGTCGGCCAACCCAGGTGAACCCCTGAACAGGTGAGAGCTTGAACAGGTAAGAGCCTGAACAGGTGAACCCCTGGATAGGTGAGAGCCTGGAGAGGTAAGAATCTTGCAGCGGCATTCTAATAATATATAATTATTTGAATAATATTTTTAATAACATTTGTATAACCTATTTTAAAAAATATATATTAAAAAAAAAACGTTTTTTACTAAAAATGTAAATATATATATTTTACAAATTACTTAAAAAATAAAAAATAAATTCATGACATTTTAGCATTATTTTATTTCCATTGTAGTGACACGGCGCCGACTGCAGTCCAGCAGCGGAAACTGCGGTGGACAGCGCACACGCCGTCGAGCGTGTCCACGACGTTTCGGAGGCAACACAAGCTTCCGTCTTGAGGTGGCACCGTCACAACAAAATTATTTTTATTTAATTTTTTTACCTACGTGACTTTACCGAAAAAAAACAAAGAGTATGGACCCTTGCAGTCACGAAAACTTCAAATCTAGAATTATATTTGTTTGCGTTTCACCCTTGTGATGGGACTTTGTAGGATGAACGTTGAGATGTTTAAGAGGCACGGGGTGACCCATGAGGTCTCAATTGGTCTGTAATAAAGTAGGGCACTGATAAGGGGTTGACAGGTATGAGTGCTACTACCACTGCACAGTTTGTAATCGCACGACCATTTAAAACTAAAAATAATTATTGCCCATTGGCCCAATATCAAGTGCACTGTGTGTGTGTGTGTGGTTTAGCTCAGGTGGAGAAAGCAGTAGGACCCAGAGGAAATCCACGCAGACCAGGGGGTTAGGAGGACATACAAACAAACATACAAACATGCAAACTCCACACAAACACACGCACAGGAGTACCCCCTTTCTCGCCACCCCGTGCAGACACTAATGAGAAACGTCAATTGAATAACACCTGGACCATTGCCACAATCTTATAAAACTAGTTCCCAGAACCAGTATCGCAAGATTGCGTGATTTTCCAATTCTGACAAAGCTCTGGGTTCAAGCCAGAGGTCGCAACCGGGTACCCGATACCCGTACCCTACCCGATACCCGGCTACCCGTACCTGGCCGGGTACGGGTACCCGTTTGCGACCCTGGTGCGGCCGGGTACGGGTACGGGTAGACCGTGAGTCACTGGTGAGTCACCGTTTGTCACTCATTTCCCAACGTCTTGTCTCTTCTCACAATTCAAGTTCCTAGAATCAACCCACCCGCGCCTGCAACATGGCTTCATCCCAGAGGTCGCAATCGGGTACCCGATACCCGTACCCTACCCGTACTCGGCCGGTTAGGGTACGGGTACGGCCGGGTACGGGTACCCGTTTGCGACCCTGGTGCGGCCGGGTACGGGTATGAAATCAAAATCCGTTTGCGACCTCTGGTTCAGACAGTATTGCCCACAGCTATAATCTTGAGTCACCGCTCGTGCCAACACGTGTGCATTCTCAATGTTTGGAACATTAACGCGAAGCTATCTTTGACGAGATGTTCACTACCTCGCCTGGTACGCGGGGAGTCCGTGGATTCTGTTCTGACCCTGACGCCTTGAGCTGAATATTTGGAGTTTGCGGTGTCTCTCTCTCTCTGTCTCTCCCCCCCGTGGTGGCGTGGATTTTTCTCTCCGGGTCCTCCGGTTTTCCCCTCCACATTTAGAAACGGCATCACCACGCGTTTAGAGTGTTTGGCCGCTGCTTTAAATTTCCACGCGATGATGATGATGATGATAAGAAGCCACTTCGTTCAGATATCATTCGTGATGTCCATTGTCACTTCTGATAAAGAGCTAAACAGCTCAGTTGGGCCTTTACGTGGCAAAATACAAACAAATTCATATTCTTTAGGTTTTTTCGGTAAAGTCACCGTGTAGGTAAAACATTAAAATTAATAAAAGTAAAATAAAATAAAAATCACGACGTTTCGGAGGCAACACAAGCTTCCGTCTTCAGGTGGAACCGTCACGGCCACGACAGCTGTATCAAGTAAATGAGAGATTGCAGGAGCTACCACTCCGTTTATATAATGGTTGGAGAGGGGGGGGGGAAGCGGCAAGTACGGCACACTTTTTATTCATATGGTAAGGTGAGGCTTAAGAGGGTGAGCCTTTGTTATGGAGAGGTACAAAGTCAAAATAGTTTCATGTTATCTTCTTGGTTCTTTCGGTAAAGTCACGTAGAAGGGAAATAATAAAATAATAAAAATAAAAACATTGTACAATAATTTTCACGACGTTTCGACCACAACGCAAGCAGCCGTCCTCAGGTGAAGAACAGGGCTACTTGCGTTGTGGCCAAAACGTCGTGAGAAATATTTTATTTTATTTTTATTATTTTTTTTCCATTCTACGTGACTTTACCGAAAGAACCAAGAAGATGATTCCCTGCAGTCACGAAAGCTTTAAATCGAAAGTTACAGTTTTGTTTACGATTGAGATCCAATGGGGTGCAAGGCTGCAGCAAAGGGTTAAAGGAGCCACTGCTTCAGATTATTCGGTCGCGATAAATGTCCACGTGGTGGTGCAGCCACTTCTCTGAGCCATCATTCGTGGTGGGCCAGGTCGCTTCTGAAGAGAACACATTGTCCTGCGGAGGGAGCTGGTAGGAACGTTGGGTTGCTCGGTCAATGGCCAGGGTCAACGGCGGCGTGGTGTATTCCGCAAATATGCCCGACTGTGAGGGCGGGCACAAGCCGGCGTGAGTAGGTTAAACGTTGAGTTTTATAAGGGCACCACGGGGTGACCAGCCTCTCCCCACCCAGCCCCACCCCCCACCCAGCCCCTCCCCACCCAGCCCTCCCCACCCAGCCCCTCCCAGCCCCACCCTCCCCACCCAGCCCCTCCCCACCCAGCCCCTCCCCACCCAGCCCTTCCCTGCACGACGGACTGACACAATAATCCCCTGTGGGCTGGTGGAACCAGTGGGTTCCTACCAGTAAGAAGCCAATAGCTCAGCGGTGCTTTGCCCTGCAAAGTAAAACGTAGTTGAGTTGTCTTTGTTTGCGTGCGATGTTGACATTTCTTGTACAATACTTTGCACTCCTATCATGCTTGTGCCTTGTCGTGACGTTCTGACTGCGTGCCCCGAGCTCGACATCTGTGACAAAATATCTTCACAGCTCATCGGATACCCCCCTTCCCCCTCCTCCAGTCTAAATAAAGATTCTAATTCCCATGCAGACACGTGCCGCCCAGGGCCACAATAGTTCGTCTTCGCAGTGCTCGGTGTGTGATGTCCGCAGCCGTGGCGCGTTCTCCAATCCACGCGCTTCCTCTTCCTGTTACTCGGTGCGACCCAAAACGTTCGCCCCCCCCCTCTCCTCCACCTCCACCACCACCACGCTTCCTGAGCGCAACTCCTTCGCCTCTTGTTCCGCGTTTCCATCGTCTCCCTGACGGCTCCGATCATCCGTAGCGCGGGCGCTTCGCAAAAACACTTAGAAAAAAACGTTTTAAAAACTCGGCATGTTCGTCAACGGCACCGCGTGGCCTTAATCCCTTTTCTCGATGACGTACACGTACGTACATACACGTACGTGTACGTCATCGGAACGGAATAAGAAGCAAACACACACTGATGACGTACACTGATGTACGTACAAAACTGATGACCACGTGACCACGTACATACGTGTACGTGGTCACGTGGTCATCAGTTTTCCATTCCCGTTCCGATTCGGTTCTGATGCCCGTGTATGTCATCAGTGTTTTTATTTCCAATTCAGTTCCGATGACGTACACGTATGTGTGCGTCACAGAAACCCACAGACTCCTAGAGACCCACAGATGTATATACAAACCCATAGACTCAGAGACTCACATACAGACGGAACGATTCACTGGCCCACAAACTCACACAGTCCCAAAGACTCACATAGAGACCCAAAGACTCGCACAGAGACCCAAAGACTCGCACAGAGACCCAAAGACTCGCACAGAGACCCAAAGACTCGCACAGAGACCCAAAGACTCGCACAGAGACCCAAAGACTCGCACAGAGACCCAAAGACTCGCACAGAGACCCAAAGACTCGCACAGAGACCCAAAGACTCGCACAGAGACCCAAAGACTCGCACAGAGACCCACAGACTCGCACAGAGACCCACAGACTCGCACAGAGACCCACAGACTCGCAGAGACCCAAAGACTCGCACAGAGACCCATAGACTCGCACAGAGACCCAAAGACTCGCACAGAGACCCACAAACTCACACAGCCTCACAGGTATGTCTATAGGTATGACACTCATTCGCTCACTCTGCAGGACGGGAGCAGAGAGTACAAACTCCACACACAGAGAGGTGCCCGAGTCGGGAATTGAACCCAGGCCCCTCCTTGACGTGTCACCACCACCCTGCATTCCGCACACAACGAACTTAAAACAACACGCAATGCTGTGTGTATAGTTTAAAGTGAAATGTTTATTGAGTGCATCTTGTGTGTGTACATTCTTTGCACAATCTCTTGTGATTAAAAACAACAAATAAACTATATATATTTTCTTCTTGGTTCTTTCGGTAAAGTCAAGTAGAAGGGAAATAATAAAATAATAAAAATAAAACATAATAAAATAATTCTCACGACGTTTCGGCCACAACGCAAGCAGCCGTCCTCAGGTGAAGAACAGGTCTGTCGAGTAGACAGAGTCTGAAGAAAGAATTATTTTATTGTTTTATTTTTATTATTTTATCATTTCCATTCTACGTGACTTTACCGAAAGAACCAAGAAGATGAATCCCTGCAGTCACGAAAGCTTTAAATCGAAATTTAATATTTTATTGTGTTTTATTTTTATTATTTTATCATTTCCATTCTACGTGACTTTACCGAAAGAACCAAGAAGATGAATCCCTGCAGTCACGAAAGCTTTAAATCGAAATTTATATATTTTTTTGTTTTACCAGGTAAGGCCCCAACTGAACGATGTAGTTCTTTGCGAGAAGCCATCTGGCTATCACAAATGATAGCTCAGAGAAAGTGGCTCATCATCGTGTGGAATTTTATAGCACAAGCCAAGCAAATACTCTCAACGCGTGATGTTGATCCTAAATGTGGAGGGAAAAACCGGAGGACCCGCAGAGATAAATCCACGCGACCACGGGGAGAGAGACACGCAAACTCCAGATACACAGCAGGCGTCAGGGTCAGGATCGAACTCACGCCCTCTTGTATACCAGGCGAGGTAGTTAACATCTCCGAGCCACCGTGATGATGAGAGAGACACGCTTACTCCAAATACTACAGCAACGCATCGTCAGGGTCGAATCCATGAACCTCCTGTATACCAGGCGAGGTAGTTAACATCTCCTAGCCACCGTGATGATGAGAGAAGCAGACTCCAAATATACAGCAGGCGTCGTCAGGATCGGGATCGAACCCACGACCTCCTTCATACCAGGCGAGGGAGTTAACATCTCCTAGCCACCGTGATGATGATGATAAAGAGACACAAACTCTAAATAGACAGCAGGCATCAGGGTCGGGATCGAAACCATGAACATCATGCACCGTAGCATGCCCCCCTTCCCTCCTCCCCAAGAGGCAGCGGATGACCAACTCTGCTGGCAAAGAAGGAATGCAGTCAGACTGGCCACCAAGAACCCCTCTCGAATCACCCCCCCCCGCCGCCACCCTTAGCCCTGACCGATGCGCTCGCGACAGGGCCAAGTCTGGGATCGTCGTCGTCGGGAGTTTTGTTTTCGCGGTCGTGCTGCCGCCGTGCGTGTCGTTGGGGGCACGATGTCTGACGTTCCACTCCACGAGCCGGGGTGGGGATGGGGGGGGGAGAGCAGAGGTCGCAAACGGGTTTTGATTCCTTACCCGTACCCGGCCGCACCAGGGTCGCAAATGGGTACCCGTACCCGGCCGGGTACGGGTAGCCGTTCCCTACCCGTACCCGTACCCTACCCGAAATGAGTGACAAACGGTGACTCACCAGTGACTCACGGCCTACCCGTACCCGGCCGCACCAGGGTCGCAAATGGGTACCCGTACCCGGCCGGGTACGGGTAGCCGTTCCCTACCCGTACCCGTACCCTACCCGAAATGAGTGACAAACGGTGACTCACCAGTGACTCACGGCCTACCCGTACCCGGCCGCACCAGGGTCGCAAACGGGTACCCGTACCTGGCCGGGTACGAGTAGCCGGGTATCGGGTAGGGTACGGGTATCGGGTACCTGGTTGCGACCTCTGGGGGAGAGGCCTTGTGTTCAGGAGCCAAAACATTCACGTCGGAGAGCTGTCGAGGCGTCGCTCGGGAGATGCGAGCGCTCGCGACGGAGAGGCGACGCGCGGCGTTGTCCGGTGAGAACCAAGATTGTTTTGTATCACCTGGACTGAGCTTGATCGGGCAAGAATGCGATCTTAGTAGTAGGTTTTTACCCTTTTAAACTGGTACAAAACTGCCACCTTTATTCAAGGCATCATGTTTGCAATGACCACAACACAAGTAGTCAAAAAAGCAAACAAAAAGAAGCAACTCTGATAATGATAATATGCACTGTCCTTGAAGTTGATTGGTCCACACCCGAGACGGCTTTCTTTAGAGCCTAGTCCCCATTGGTGTTGGACCAGATGACACCAGAAGGCGTACAACTCAAACACAGTGCAATATCAGAGTCTTGAGAGCTCGCGGTAAGCATTTACACTATGAGATCTCTTTTACCAGTGGCAAAATATAGAAGAGATCTCATAGTGTAAACGCAATCTTGTCACGAGACAGCGCTTGTTTAAGATAGATTACACTGGTCAACAACAAAAAAAACATATTTTTTTCTGGCCTGGACTTTTGCAGCTGTTTTAGACTAATTTCAGGGTGCTGATTCCAAATCTGATCTCAGATTTGCTCTATCACATCTCATTTTTATGCTATCGGCATACCCCGTTTTCATTGATTTTACCCAAAATTAACTCTGTCACTTATGATTGCAAGTTGTTGCGAGTCAGTGACTGCTTTAGTGTTAAAATATGGTGCTGTATTTTTAGGATAGTGTGTTTATAATATAATTTTATGTATATATCCACATTTATTTAATATTTTTCTTCTGCAGTTTTTATTGAAAATTCTATATTTGACATCTCAAAAACCTGATGTGATAGACAAAAACTGACGCCAAATTTGGAATCAGCACCCCAAAATTACCTTATGCCAGAAAAAGTGTGTTGACCAGTGTAATAGTGTGGGTCAGGGTGATCCAGGGCAAAAATAAACACAGAATTTTCGCCATGGTGGCTGGGAGATGTTAACTACTTCGCCAGGTATACAGGTGGTCGTAGATTCGATCCCGACTCCGACGCCTGCTGCTGTATATTTGGAGTGTGCGTGCGTCTCTCTCCCCGTGGTCGCGTGGATTTGTCTCCGGGTTCTCCAGTTTTTACCTCCACATTTAGAATCAACATCATCGTGCGTTTTTAGAGTATTTGGCTGCTATAAATTTCCACGTGGTAAGCCACTTGGTTGAACGATCATATGTGGCCAGGTCACTTCTGAAAAAGAGATATACATAGCGCAGTTTGGCCTTACCTGCTAAAATAAAAACAGCAGTAGCAACAGTTGCTGGGCACACGTTCAGATTGGCTCCAGGCTCAATTGTTGATCCCATTATCGAGAGAAAATTATTTCTGGGCCATTTTTATTGGGCGTCTCTGCAAAACCCACGACTCCCCACGCGTTCTGCCGGTTGAAACCCGCGGGGGGATTTGGCGATGGGCCGAATACGAGAAGCCATGCTCTGCGCAGAGCGCCGGGCACGGAACAATCTGTGTACAGCAGTAGGGCCTTTCGCGACCAATATTATCCACAACACAGATTTTTTTTTGGGGGGGGGGGGCTAGATCACGTAACTTAAATGTTGTGTCGTTAAACCCCCCACCAAGCCCGACAATGATCCAATTCATCTTCTTGGTTCTTTCGGTGAAGTCACGTAGAATGGAAATAATAAAATAATAAAACATAATAAAATAATTCTCACGACGTTTCGGCCACAACGCAAGCAGCCGTCCCTCAGTTGGAGAGCAGGTCTGTCGAGTAGACAGAGTCTGAACGATGAATCCCTGCTGTCACGAAAGCTTTAAATCGAAAAATGATCCAACTGGTAAGGTTTGCCACGTGAACAAAACAACGCCCGGTTCGTAAGCTACAATGGACACAATTCTGAGACCACCCCTCTCCCTGCCACGCTGCCATCGTGCCCGCCCCTCACCCTTCGTCCCATGGATGGCGGGCTCGCGGGACGGTACCACGGAGCCATTTCGTGCGAAAGACTGCTCAACTTATGTACATGAGCAATGGTCCTGTCAATCAGTCACTCTCCTGAGTGTTGCATTGATTAAATTATGAATTGACAGCAGTTAGGCTGATAAACTATAAATACCCCCCACCCCGTTTAGCCTTAACAGGCTGTAGGGGCAAGTGCTGTTATCGAACAGCAGCACCTGTGAAGGCCGGCACGGCACACGAGGGTGTGGGTGGCCAGCACCAGTGCCGATGTTTGCCACACACCGTACCACGTACTCATTTGAGGCCGAGTCGATCTAGCGGAGGCCCAGGACCGGCTCAGATAATCGTCACCGGGCGTTGGCGATCGTGAGCGGGAATCGAACCCGGGTCGCCAGGGTTCATAGTGCGTTGCGCTAACCGCTACAACGATCGCTCCCTTTGATAAAACTACACACACGGACACGCAACGGTTTGACGATTGCATCGTACGTTCCTACAAGACGTCCCAGGAGTTCACCGAACGCTGCTTATCACTCCCACTCGGTGACACGGCGGGGCAATGTTGATTTGCGTAATCAGGAGAAATATATTCTGTATATCCGGAGGTTTCAAGTGAAACGGGGGGGTTGGGGGGGGTTAAGGCTAAAACCTCTTCCTATTTTATTACACGCTTTTATTTAACTCACTCTGTCTGTTGTTGTTGTATCCTCAAATCTTGTAACTAAATTTTAACCCACTTCCCAATGTGGTATCGACTGCAAACTTGGTATGCTTATGTCATACTGATGACAATACTATATTCTATCATAAAAAATAAAAAACATTTTAAAATATTATTTTTTGTTATGTTTCGGCTCGGGTCTAATTGACCACGTTCAACTGTAAATCACCACAGTCCCTTGCGACATGGCAAGCTTCGGGGCCACTTCCTGGAGTCGTGGAGTTCTGCCATTACTCGTACGGTACATTTCATTAAAGCGTGTTTGAATTTAATTCTAGATTTGAAGCTTTCGTGACTGCAAGGATTCATATTCTTAGGTTTTTTTCGGTAAAGTCACCGTGTAGGTAAAACATTACAATTAATAAAAGTTAAATCAAATAAAAATCACGACGTTTCGGAGGCAACACAAGCTTCCGTCTTCAGGTGGAACCGTCACAGCCACGACAGCTGTATCAGCTCCTGTTGCCTCCGAAACGTCGTGATTTTTATTTTATTCTTTATTAATTTTAATGTTTTACCTACGTGACTTTACCGAAAAAACCTAAGAATACGTGTTTGAATTTCTTTTAAATATTACTTACTTCATACTTTGATCCTGGCAAAAAGGTATCCCGTGAAAAAGCTGCCACAAATGCTCCGACGCGTGTGGCATTGTCTTTGTGCTGTTCGCGTTTTGATGTTGTTTTCTGGTCTGACACTGGTGGTGAGACTAGGCCATGAAGAAAGGTTGTCTCTGGTGGTGTAGGCCAATCAGTGCCAAAGCCAACGCGTACATTCTCTGTGGTTCTTTCGCTAATGTCACGGAGGTAGAAAATAAAATAAATCACGACGTTTCGGGCGCCGAGGTCTGCTGCTGCTGAGGCAGACTGTTTTTAAAAGGTTTGAAATGGGTGTAGTCCAAGGGTCATCAAGAAGTGGCCGGGGCTAGTGATGTTAATGTGAGAAATTAGCGTGTAACTGTAAGATAGAGGGCACGGAAGTGGCTATGTTAAAGTGAGAGATTAGCATGATGTTAATGTGAGAGATTAGCATGATGTTAATGTGAGAGATTAGCATGATGTTAATGTGAGAGATTAGCATGATGTTAATGTGAGAGATTAGCATGATGTTAATGTGAGAGATTAGCATGATGTTAATGTGAGAGATTAGCATGATGTTAATGTGAGAGATTAGCATGATGTTAATGTGAGAGATTAGCATGATGTTAATGTGAGAGATTAGCATGATGTTAATGTGAGAGATTAGCATGATGTTAATGTGAGAGATTAGCATGATGTTAATGTGAGAGATTAGCATGATGTTAATGTGAGAGATTAGCATGATGTTAATGTGAGAGATTAGCATGATGTTAATGTGAGAGATTAGCATGATGTTAATGTGAGAGATTAGCATGATGTTAATGTGAGAGATTAGCATGATGTTAATCTGAGAGATTAGCATGATGTTAATGTGAGAGATTAGCATGATCTTCTTGGTTCTTTCGGTAAAGTCACTTAGAATGGAAATAATAAAAATAAAACATAATCAAATAATTCTCACGACGTTTCGGCCACAACGCAAGCAGCCGTCCTCAGGTGGAGAACAGGTCTGTCGAGAAGACAGAGTCTGAATGACGTCGTGAGAATTATTTAATTATGTGAAATTTTTATTATTTTATTATTTCCATTCTACGTGACTTTACCGAAAGAACCAAGAAGATGAATCCCTGCAGTCACGAAAGCTTTAAATCGAAAGATTAACATGATGCTAATGTGAGAGATTAGCGTTATGTTAATGTGAGATTAGCATGATGTTAATGTGAGAGATTAGCATGATGCTAATGTAAGAAATTAGCACCACTATTTGATTTCACATTAACATGCTAAGCTCTCGCACGCTTTCCCACCTGATGACGGACGCTTGTGTTGCGCCCGAAACGTCGTGATTTATTTTATTTTCTACCCACGCGACTTTACCGAAAGAACCAAAGAGTATGGATTCCTGCAGTCACGAAAGCTTCAAATCAACGCGTACATTATCAGAGCATGTTGGTTTGCATGTTCAGCGCAAGCGCTGTGTGTGGTTAATGCAGCAACTTGATTCCTTTACAAAAAGCATAAATTTGGTGTTTGAACGTCTTAACAAAAACTCCTGTTTTATTGCCAGAAAGGGTAAAACACCCATATTATTGTGTGTTCTTATGAAATGCACAACAGTCGTTCAAGAGATGCCAAGTCACACCGAGGTCCCCTCTTTGAAGTGCTTGGACTCAGGTAATTTGTTCTTGTCGAGGAAGAGGAATTCCCCATTCCACGCGACAGGGGTGAGGGGTGGGGGGGTGAGGGGTAGGGGGAGGTGGGGGGGGGGGTGAGGGTGGGTAGGGGGGTGAGGGGTAGGGGGAGGTGGGGGGGTGAGGAGTGGGGGGGGGTAGGGGGGTGAGGGGGTGCCCGCTCCCTTCCGCAAGGTGGCGGGCGCCACGCCTCTGTAGGGTGGCTCCTTGATGAAGAGCCTCTTAGCTCACGGGGGTAGAAGTGGCGGTGGTGGCAGTGGCGGTAGCAGCAGCAGCGGTGGTGGCGGTAGCAGCAGCGGCAGCAGCGGCAGCAGCAGCAGCGGCAGCAGCAGACCTAAGGCGTTGTAGTTTCCGATCCCCTTTGTGCGCTCGTGATCTCTGTCTCGAAGACAGAAGACACAAGACGACACAAGAAGAGATCCTCCATGTGTAGCCTTTGGCATTCGGGGAAAGTTCCCTTCGCTAGGATACCCACGCAAACAACAGCAGCAGCAGCCGCCATTCGCCGCCAAGTAGCAGCGACGTCGCCACAGTGCCCGTGCCAGGCTAGGTGCACTTTGAGGACTTTGTCACGTGAAACATGGGACGGGGGGGGGGGGCTCGTTGACAGGTCACGGGGCATAGCCGGGTGCTATAGGTTAACGGAGGCGAATGACCGATGTGCTAGCACACACCCCATGCACACAACAACAACAGCAGCAGCAGCAGCAGCCTTCGACGGGTGACGTGACCCATGTACACAGAAGACAAAGACTACCCGTGTAGCCCACACAGTCCGTTTGGGGCAAGTGCTGTTAAGAGCGAGCACCTGTGAAGGCTGGTACGGCGCACGAGCGGGTGGGTGACCAACACCAAGCCCGGCCGCCTTTGTCTCCCCCGTGGCGACGTTTCCACACACCGCACCAGTTACTCATTTTTTTAGGCCGAGTCGACCGAGGGGAGGCCCAGGTCCGGTTCAAATTTTCGTCGCCGGTGTTGGCCACGAGCAGGGAATGGAACTGGGCTCTCTGCGGGGTCCGTAGCGCAGCGCGCTAACCACAACGCACACACACACCCCACAGAAAGTCGCCCGAGTTGGAAATCAAACGCGGACCGGGCCCCCCTTTCTCGCGGCGAGACCACGAACGTCACCGTTGCGCCACCACCCATTCCAGCCCCGCCCCACCCCCCCGCCATCCCTCTGTCCAAGACGCCGCCGTCAGCCGTTGCATCATTCGCAATTAATTTGATCCAAGCGGGTCGAGGCGACCCAAAGAGGCCACCCTCCTCCACCCCCCCGCGATCGTCCGTGCCATCCGTGTGCGCTAAAGGCTCGGCGGCCCTGCGAGCGGGCATGCCAACAAATCCCAAAGTCGAATCGACCGCACGTCGTCGTGAAACACTCCGGCGTCGTCGTCGCCGATGCCGCCGCCTTTCCTCCTTCAAAGGAGGAACGGGCGAGATCCGCTCTGCTTCCGAACAGGCAACCGAGTGGACAGCAACATCTACAACTCCACCTTGAATCCGCCGTCGTCAATCCGCACGGAGGACGACGATGATGCGTGTCGCCGTCAGGCGGAGCGACACGGAGCTCACAGTCGGCTCTCAATCCCCGACTCTGGCTTCTTCTTCGTTTTCTCCTCCTCCTCCTTTTCCTCCGCGTCGTCCTCCCTGACGAACGGAGCCAGGTGGCCAAACTCGGGCGCCACGGTGAGCAGCACCCCGGCGCGACCCCGCGCCGTCGTGGTGCGGTGCAGGCGCGGCGTGGCTCCCGGCCGTGTCGACGGCGATGCCGGCGCCGCGGCCGGTCGGGCCACGGCACCACCGCCGTGGCTGCCGCCAATCTCGTCCGGTTCCGCCGGGTACAGCTCATCTCCTGGCAGGGGAGGGGGGCGGTGGATCAGACGACGGCGGAAAATAACGTGGTGGGGGAGGGCGACGCGAGTTTGCCGGGCGTGTCGGCGCAGGGGCAGAATTAAGGAATGTTACCGCTGCGCGTTGATGAGGCGCTCCGGTGTGTGTCTCAACTAGTCCTCGCCGATAATCGCCTGGCAGTTCACCAGCCTCCTCGCTGCCGACGACACTTTTTCTTGCACCGAAGCGATGCCAGCGCGTTCAAAGCGCCCCAGAGTATTCGCTTGCGTTAAACCAAACGCAGCCGAAATCACGCACTCCCAGGCATGCCGAGTGGATGGACAGATACACGGAGGAGAGCGGGAAAAGTCTGCTCGTAAATATTTTGCGGCAACACAAAGATCCCCCCCCCCGCCCGCCCCACCCCCGGATAGCCTACGGCAGACTGCCGGGGCAAGTGCTGTTAGGGGGTAGCACCTATGAAGGCGGGCACCACACCCAGCAAGCTTTGCCTCTCCATTGCCGATGTTTCTACGCATCTCATCAGCTACTCATTCAAGGCCAAAACGACCCCGGGGAAGCCCAAGGCCAGACCGTGTAAATATATATTCACAAACTGCCGTTAGCCGCGCACGGGAATCGAACACGGCTAAGTGGGGTTCGCAAGCGCGGTGCGCCCACCGCTACGCTGCCCATCCCTCCCCACACACACAACAAAGACAAAGGTCCCCTGCTGTATGGCCGTACGCTCCGCCGGGGGGCAAGTGCAGCTGGCGAGGGGGCCGATAGCCCCTCCGAGGCTCGGCGGCGGCGGTGATGCCGATGATGCCGGTCAAGTTGCGCCGGCTCACCCCGCCGGCGGTGAGAATGGTGGGGCGATACGCAAGCCGTGCTTTTACCCCAGAAAAGCCTCGCCTTGGCAGGACCGATTTTTGAGGATCGGTTCCTGCCAAGTTTGTTCGCGAGGGCGGAGTCCGGTGTTTACCGACGCGGCTTTTTCCCCGACCGAGTCGATTCTTGGCGTCGGTGCGACCTCTGGAAAATTTATAAATTGGAAATCCCGACGTGGGGGTAAGGGGGGGGGGGGCTTTGTCGTCTACTGCGAGCCAGGCAGCCGCCGCGTGGGTGGTCGTAGCAGCAGCAGCAGTACGGTTAGTCCGTTGTGGTTATATCTCACACCGCTGTATCAGCCGGGGCGACCTTCCGGGATCCGAACCGCCGGGTCACGTCGCCGCCGCCGTCGCCACCATGGCCCACGCGATCGCGAGTCCCGGTGTGGAGCAGAGGTCGCAAACGGGTTTTGATTCCTTACCCGTACCCGTTCTTGGCCGCACCAGTTAACATCTCGCCACCGTGACGCCCCTGGCTGTGGTTACACCGCACCCACACAGACCGCCGCGCGTCTCCCCCCCCCTCTCTCTTCCCTCTCTGACCGGGGCGACCGGGGCAGCTCCTCCGCTTACCGGGCAGCACCCCCACCAAACCTCCTCCTCCCGCCGGATCGGGGACCCGCACCGGCATCCAGCGGTGCATCCCCAGCGCGGCCCGGCGGCGGGCGAAGTCGGCGAGCGTGAGCAGCGCCGGCACGCGGCACAGGCGCGCCACCTCGTACTGCTGCGGCGGCGCCAGCCACAGGGCGCCCGCCTCGTGCTGGGACAGCAGCTCCGGCGGGCGCACCCACTGCGGCGTCGACGGTGGTGGTTGTTGTGGTGGTTGTTGTGGTGGTGGTTGGTGGTGGTTGTGTTAGTGGTGAGGTAGTGACGGTGGTAGTGACGGTGGTCATGATGGTAGTGACGGTGGTAGTGACGGTGGTAGTGGTTGTGGTGGCAGTGGCGGAAGTGGTGATGGCGGTGGTGGTTGTGGTGGTGGTGACGGTGGTAGCAATGTCAGTGGTGGTCGTTGTGGTAGTGGTCGTGGTGGTAGTAGTGATGGTAGTGACGGTGATAGTGGTTGTAGTAGTGGTGGCGGTAGTTATGTTAGCGGTGGTGATGGTAGCGGTCATGGTGGTGGTAGTGGTGGAAGTGGTGATGGTGGAAGTGGTGATGGTGGAAGTGGTGATGGTGGTGGTGGTCGTGGTAGTAGGGGTTGTGGTTGTGGCACAGGGTGGACATGGGGTGGGGGATTGGGAAAACGTCATCGGTGGCGACGGCGGCGATGTCACCGAAAGCTGCGTTACGTTTGCCGCTCGTTGCAAGGGCTCATGGTTCGAGCCCCGTGGCCACAGCGGTGCGTGGACACCGCAGCATTAACCAGGCGGCAAAGGTACGCGTCATCTGCCGCACATCTAACGTCGTTCATAAAAATAACGGTTTGGCAATGCGCGCCCCGGTGTCGCGGCCCCAAATTTGCCGAAATACACAAAGACAACGGCGTCACAGTTTACTCGGGACAAGGCGACGACGTCGCAACCCTCGGCGCGAACCCTCGCTGCGAACGGCGTCTGTGGAGCACAGTGGCGCCTTCCTTGCGCCCTCAGAACGATAGCGCCCGGCGCCGAACGCGCTTGCGGCTCCGTCCGTGCGTGTGTGCGTACGCATGTTGAACTTCTTTCGTCGCCAACCGTGGCTAATCGGAGGTGCGGGGGATGGACAAAGAAACTCCACACAAAAAGCGGTTCTAAAGAAATGAGTTTGTCAATCTAGATGACGATTTAAAAGCGCGTAGCTTCCTAATATCGGAAGGAAGAGCGTTCCAGACGGCCGCAGAAGCAGCGCATCTGAAAGCGCCGCGCGACGATGCGGTGACCGCCGCCTTTGTTCGACGGCCAGCCAAAAGCCGCCGCTGCGAGGATGACCGTAGTTCGCGCGATGACGGTTTATTCCGCTTGACGAGAGATCGGCGAGCTTATTGCGGCTCAATCGCGTCACGCGCGCCGTGCGTCACGAGCGCGACCCTCGCAACGACGCGTTCGTCCGCCAACTGGCAGCCAATGCAGCACGGCTCGCGCCTTGCGGTCGCCCCGTCACGCCGCGGCAACGTTTCGCCGGTCCCGTCACCGCAGAGCGCCGGCGGCAAACCGGCGCCGCGTCCACACCTGCGCGCCGACCGTCTCGTGGTCGTCGTGCGAAGCAGCCGGCGCCTCCGCCAGGCAGCAGAGGAAGAAGACGGCGTCGAATCGGCGCGGCAACGGGGCGCCCGCCGCCGGCGGCGCCAGCGGCACGGGCGTCAGCCAGTCGCTCCACTCGTGAAGGGCCCACACGTCGGGCACCACGCGCAGCTCCGAGCACATGGCCGCAAAGAGACGCGCGTCCGAGAGCACCAGCGCACGCCAGCGGCGCAGCGCGGGGGAGTCCGGCACAGCGGTGGCCAGCGACGGCGCGTCGTCTGGGGGAGGGAGGGAGAAGGGGGGGAGAGGGGGGAGAGGGGAGAGGGGAGAGGGGGGAGAGGGGGGAGAAGGGGGGAGAGGGGGGAGGGAGGGGGAGGAGAGAGGGGAGAGGGGGAGAGAGGGAGGAGAAGGGGGGAGAGGGGGGAGAGGGGGGGGGGAGAGAGGGGAGAGGGGGGGAGAGGGAGGGGGGAGAGGGGAGAGGGGGGAGAGGGGGGGAGAGGGGGGGGGAGAGGGGAGAGGGGGGAGATGGGGGGAGAGGGGGGGAGAGGAGGGGGGGAGAGGGGAGGGAGGGGGAGGAGAGAGGGGAGAGGGGGGGGAGAGGGGGAGAGAGGGAGGAGAAGGGGGGAGAGGGGGGAGAGGGGGGGGGAGAGAGGGGAGAGGGGGGGGAGAGGGAGGGGGGAGGGAGAGGGGGGGGAGAGGGGGGGAGAGGGGGGGGAGAGGGAGGGGGGAGAGGGGGGGGAAGAGGGGGGGGAGAGGGAGGGGGGAGAGGGGGGGGAGGGGGGAGAGGGGGGGGAGAGGGAGGGGGGAGAGGGGGGGGAGAGGGGGAGAAAGAGGGGGAGAGGCAGTCGGTGTGAGTGCAGTACAACCACAGCCAGGGGCACCGCGGTGGTGAGATGTTAACTACCTTGCCTGGTGTGCAGGAGGTCGTGGGTTCGAACCCGACCCCGACGCCTGCTGCTGTATATTTGGAGTTTGCGTCTCTCTCTCTCATCATCATCACGGTGGCTAGGAGATGTTAACTACCTCGCCTGGTGTGCAGGAGGTCGTGGGTTCGAACCCGACCCCGACGCCTGCTGCTGTATATTTGGAGTTTGTGTGTCTGTCTCCCCGTGGTCGCGCGGTGTTTTACCTCCACATTTAGAATCGACATCACGGGTTTAGGGTATTTGGCTTCTGCTGTCAAATTCCATGCGACGATATTCCACTTCGTTGGGATATCATTTCGTGATAGCCAAAATCCCTTCTCAAAAAGAGCTGTACAGTGGGGCCTTACCTGGTAAAATAAAAAATAGTTTAGTTTAGAAGGCTGAGAGGGAGAGGCGGCGCTGCATTAATAGCTCGGTCGCCTCTGGCTAGACAAAAACAACCGTGACATGTCAACTCAGCTCGGCTCCTCATTGGGACAAAGTCCAGCTCTGATATTTTATTTCTTTGTTTTAAGTCGGTTCGACCGTCATGCGACGAGCCCGCGCTCTGCACGGCAGGGCGGGTGGCAAAGTGCCACCCCCCTACGATTGTGCGGACCAGCGGATCTCAGACGTAGCTCTGTGGCATCCGCTTTCGTGGGCCACCCCCTCGTACTGTCAAGGGCAAAGAGTCGTACCGCCCTCGTGGGAGATCCAAGTCGATTCTTCGTCTGATGAAACAATGCCGCGTCGCACGACCGAGTCCAACATTGGGGTAAACGTTTTCACGAATTAATTGTCAAACACTTAAATCATTGACAGACCGACCAACCCACCCTACGACGCAACCGGAACACGGCAAAGACACGTTTTTTTGGGTTGGATCGCGTAAGTATAGAAAATGTTGTGTCGTTCAACCCGCCAACACCTGACAAGGCCAAATTAAGTAAGGTTTGCAAGTAAACAAAACGTTAAATTTCGATTTAAAGCTTTTGTGACTGCGGTGGTGATGGTAGCGGTCATGGTGGTGGTAGTGGTGGAAGTGGTGATGGTGAAAGTGGTGATGGTGGTCGTGGCAGTGGTGGTGGAGGTGGCGATCGTGGTAGCAATGTTTTTGGTATTGGTGGTCGTGGTAGTAGGGGTTGTGGTTGTGGCACAGGGCGGACATGGGGTGGGGGATTGGGAAAACGTCATTGGTGGCGACGGCGGCGATGTCACCGAAAGCTGCGTTACGTTTGCCGCTCGTTGCACGCAGAGCGAGACACACACAAAGACACACAGAGCGAGAGACACACAAAGACACACAGAGCGAGAGACACACAAAGACACGCAGAGCGAGACACACACAAAGACACACAGAGCGAGAGACACACACCAAGACAAACAGTAGGCCATGCTTTCCCACCTGTTTTAAAACAGTCTGCATCAGCAGCAGGCCATGCTTTCCCACCTGATGATGGATGCTTGTGTTGCGCCCGAAACGTCGTGATTTAATATAGTTGTTTTCATTTTATTTTTTACCTTCGTGACTTAATGCTCTGATAGTGGCATTGTCTCTGTACTGTTTTCCTTTTGGTGTTGTTCTATTGTCGACACTGGTGAGACTAGCACCGAAAGAAGGCTGCTGTCTCCGCTGCAGACCAATTAGTTTCAAAGACAATGCCCATATGTTATCGGAACATCTTTTTTGTTTGCATGTTCACCGCAAGTACCGTGCGTGGTTAATGCAGACGTGTTTCCTATTCTTGGTTCTTTCGGTAAAGTCACGCAGAAGGGAAGTAATACAAATAAAACATGATAAAATTCTCAAACGTCGTGAGAATTGTATTTTATAATGTTTTATTTTTATTATTTTATTATTTCCCTTCTACGTGACTTTACAGAAAGAACCAAGAATATGAATCCATGCAGTCACGAAAACTTTAAATCGAATGCAGACGTGTTTCCTTGCAAAAGATTTCTACACGCTGTTTGAACATCTTGACACCGGTTTTATCGCCAGAGAGGGTAGAAAACCCATTCTTATTTTTTTACATCTTAACGCATTTATATTTACGCGATCTAACCCCAATGACGACCAAAGGACAACCTTGACTATTAATAACATCGGCCGCCCAAAACCCCGCTGCTCCGTGCCGAACGGCAAACAACAAAAACTGACCGTGCGCGCGGTGCGGTCGCTCCGCAGGCCGGGCGATCAGCACCCCGGACTCCTCAAACGTCTCCCGGATGGCGCAGATTCGGAACGCCAGCTCGCCCGGGATCGCCGAGCCAAGGCTCCCGCGATCCGTGGCGAACATCGGTGGCCTCGGCCCGGCACCGCACGTCACGCCGTAGTCCTCCGCTGAGCCGACGCCGTCGCCGGAGAGCCGACGCTTCCGCCAGGGAGCGAGCAGGCGAGCCCAGTCGTGGTGGAAATCGGCGCCGTCCACCACGCCGCCGGGGAAGACCGACGCGTTGGGCATGAAGCCGCTGGCCTTGCTGCGCTTCACCACCAGAATCTGCGCGGAAGGGGCGAGGGACGGAGGGTGCGGAGGGTGGAGGTGATCGTTTGGGGGGGGGGGCGGAGGGACGGAGAGTGGAGGTGATCAGTGGGGGGGGCGGAGGGACGGAGAGTGGAACATTGGAGGGCGGAATAGGGGCAGCACAAGAAGGGAAGAGGTTGCGCTGTCTGCATGTATCCGTCTGTGTGTATCCATCTGCGCGTATCAGTCTGCGTGCATCTATCTGTATGCATGTATCTATCTGTATGCATGTGTAGAGGAGTAAAATGGGGACGTGACGTCGGGAGTGCCGTTCAGTGCGATGACGTCACGTCTCCTAGGCTACTTAAGGGAGACCCCGTGACGTAAGCGGGGTCACTGTGGGAACGGGTAGAGTAAGCAGGGTGAAGAGGGAACCAGGGGTAGAGAGAAGGATCGAATAGGGAGTCTGGGGAGAAGCCGGTGGTAGCCGTAGAGGTGCTTCTCTCTCCGCTCGGTGGAGTCGGCAGAGTCCACGATCCGACACGAGAGAGACCGGAGCTAGCCGGCAGGGACCCGCACTCAGAGTAGGACCACTAGCCCCTGGGAGTTGTGTACCCTTGTGTGTTATTGTTAACCTTCAATAAACCCTGGCGAAAGCCCATGACATACCTCTGTCTCCGAGTGCGTCCGTGGGAACTTCTCTACACATGTATCTATCTGTATGCATGTATCTATTTGTATGCATGCATCTATCTGTATGCATGTGTCTATCTGTATGCATGTGTCTATCTGTATCTATCTGTATGTATATATCTTCTTGACATCTGTCAAAAAGAGCTTTATAGCGCATCAGATTCCGCCAGTGAAAGTAAATGCAGTATTCAGCTTCTGTACGTACGTTTAACTTCTTTCGCACCGTACGTAGCCAACCAAACACAAAAAAGCAGTTCTAAAGAAATTCGTTTGTCAATCGAGATGATTTAAAAGTGCACAGCTCCAGTGGTTTCCTAATATTGGAAGAGCGTTCCAGGTGGCCACAACACATCTGAAAGGGCGACTGTGTGTGTGCGTGTGTGGGGAGCGGTGGGGGAGCGGTGGCGTAGTGGTTAGCGCTACGCTGCGCTACGAACCCGGCGACTCGAGTTCGATTCCCGCTCACGGCCAACACCACCAGTGACGATCAATTATCGGAACCGGTCCTGGACCTCCGCTAGGTCGACTCAGCCTCAAAGAAGTACCTGGTGCGGTGTGTAAACATCGCCACTGGGGAGACAAAGTGACATTGTGTTGTTGTGTTTCTTCAACGTGAGGGGATCTTTGTGTTGTGATGGGGTCGCCTCACCACGTAGACAAAGTGACATTATGTTGTTGTGTTTCTTCAATCTGAGGAGATGTTTGTCTTGTGATGGGGTCGCCTCACCCCCTAGACAAAGTGACATCGTGTTGTTGTGTTTCTTCAACGTGATTGATCTTTGTGTTGTGATGGGGGCAACTCACCCCGTAGACAAAGTGACATTGTGTTGTTGTGTTTCTTCAACGTGATTGATCTTTGTGTTGTGATGAGGGCACTCACCACGTAGACAAAGTGACATCGTGTTGTTGTGTTTCTTCAACGTGATTGATCTTTGTGTTGTGATGAGGGCACTCACCACGTAGACAAAGTGACATCGTGTTGTTGTGTTTCTTCAACGTGAGGGGATCTTCATGTTGTGATGGGGGCGCCGTGGGGTGCCTCACCTCGTAGTCGAAGTCGTCACTTCGTGGCCAATGTCGCCCTCTCGCCGCTCCGAACGGCTCCTCTTGCATCCTCCCCCTCGTGGTCGTCTTCGTCAGCCCGGCTCGCCCTCCCGCCGCCACCACGAGGGTGGCCGCCTCCTTCCAGTGTTTAAGCGCCGCGTTCATTGTCGCTCGAAGCGACGGAGGTGGAGGATGGAGGTGGTGGTGGTAGTCGTCTTCAGGGCCCGAGACGCATGTGGTGCAATTGTTTCCGCCCGGAAGACGTCCTCGTCAACGGCAGAGGTGGAAAGGGTCGAGGCCGGAACGGAAAAATAGACGGAATTAAAAGTACCGCCCCTCCCCCCAACCGTCAACCCCCCCCTCCCCCCAACCGTCACCCCCCCCTCCCCCCAACCGTCACACCCCCACCCTTCACCCTTCACCCCCCGCCCACCCACCCGTCACCCACCCATCAACCCCCGGTGACGATTATAATCTGACCCGGTGCTGGGCCTCCCCTAGGTCTACTCAACCTCAAATAGGTACCTGTTGCGGTGTAGTAGTAAACATCGCCGCTTGGGGAGACAAAGGCGGCCGGGCGTGGTGCTGGTAACCCACTCACCCCCCTCGTGTGCCGTGCCGGAATTGGGGGGAATAGATGGGGAGATTCGGGGGGAATAGGTGGAGAGATTGGGGGGAATAGGTGGGGAGGGTGGGGGGAATAGGTGGGGAGATTGGGGGGAATAGGTGGGGAGATTGGGGGGAATAGGTGGGGAGATTGGGGGGAATAGGTGGGGAGATTGGGGGGAATAGGTGGGGAGGGTGGGGGGAATAGGTGGGGAGATTGGGGGGAATAGGTGGGGAGATTGGGGGGAATAGGTGGGGAGATTGGGAGGAATAGGTGGGGAGATTGGGGGGAATAGGTGGGGAGATTGGGGGGAATAGGTGGGGAGATTGGGGGGAATAGGTGGGGAGGGTGGGGGGAATAGGTGGGGAGGGTGGAGGGAATAGGTGGGGAGATTGGGGGGAATAGGTGGGGAGATTGGGGGGAATAGGTGGGGAGATTGGGGGGAATAGGTGGGGAGATTGGGAGGAATAGATGGGGAGATTGGGGGGAATAGGTGGGGAGATTGGGGGGAATAGGTGGGGAGATTGGGAGGAATAGATGGGGAGATTGGGGGGAATAGGTGGGGAGATTGGGGGGAATAGGTGGGGAGATTGGGGGGAATAGGTGGGGAGATTGGGGGGAATAGGTGGGGAGATTGGGGGGAATAGGTGGGGAGATTGGGAGGAATAGGTGGGGAGATTGGGGGGAATAGATGGGGAGATTGGGGGGAATAGGTGGGGAGATTGGGGGGAATAGATGGGGAGATTGGGGGGAATAGGTGGGGAGATTGGGGGGAATAGGTGGGGAGATTGGGGGGAATAGATGGGGAGATTCGGGGGGAATAGGTGGGGAGATTGGGGGAATAGATGGGGAGATTGGGGGGAATAGGTGGGGAGATTGGGGGAATAGATGGGGAGATTGGGGAAATAGATGGGGAGATTGGGGGGAATAGGTGGGGAGATTGGGGGAATAGATGGGGAGATTGGGGGAATAGGTGGGGAGATTGGGGGGAATAGGTGGGGAGATTGGGGGGAATAGGTGGGGAGATTGGGGGGAATAGATGGGGAGATTGGGGGGAATAGATAGGAAGATTGGGGGAATAGGTGGGGAGATTGGGGGGAATAGGTGGGGAGATTGGGGGGAATAGGTGGGGAGATTGGGGGGAATACATGGGGAGATTGGGGGGAATAGATGGGGAGATTGGGGGGAATAGGTGGGGAGATTGGGGGAATAGGTGGGGAGATTGGGGGGAATAAATGGGGAGATTGGGGGAATAGGTGGTGACAGTGATTGGAATAGGTGGGGAGATTGGGGGGAATAGGTGGTGACAGTGATTGGAATGGTTGGCGCATTCCCCACAACGGCCACGTGATGGCAGAGTTGCCGTTATCTTGGGCCCTCTCCTGCGAGGCGCGGTTCGCGGGGTCGTGATGACAAACGCGGTTTGATCAGCACAACAATGACCAACTTCGTCTTGGTAATTTCGGTAAATTCACGTAGAAGGGAAATAATAAAATAATGAAAATAAAACATAATAAAATAAATTCTCACGACGTTTCGGCCACAACGCAAGCAGCCGTCCTCAGGTGAAGACAGAGCGCTCCAATGAGATACTGTCTTTCAGACAGCTCTTTCTTCACCTGAGGACGGCTGCTTGCGTTGTGGCCGAAACGTCGTGAGAATTTTATTTTATTATGTAATATTTTTATTTTTATTATTTCCCTTCTACGTGACTTTACCGAAAGAACCAAGAAGATCAATCCCTGCAGTCACGAAAGCTTCAAATCGAAATGACCAACTTTATTGTACCTTTTTGTTTTGGGATATGAATTAACATTTTTATACATGATATTTAATAATCTAACAAAAATAAGTTTGGTAAACTGGATCATGGGACCTTTTTAGCCAGTATACTATGTATTTGTGTTTCTCCCTTGTGATGGGACTTTGCAGGATGAACGTTGAGATGCATAAGGCGGCACGGGGTGACCAATGAGGTCTGACTTGGTGTGTGATCAGGTAGGGCACTGATAAGGGGTTGACAGCAGAGGTCGCAAACGGGTTTTTATTCCTTACCCGTAACCGTACCCGGCCGCACCAGGGTCGCAAACGGGTACCTGTACCCGGCCGTACCCGTACCCTACCCGGCCGGGTACGGGTATGGTACGGGTATCGGGTACCCGATTGCGACCTCTGGGATGAAGCCATGTTGCAGGCGCGGGTGGGTTGATTCTAGGAACTTGAATTGTGAGAAGAGACAAGACGTTGGGAAATGAGTGACAAACGGTGACTCACCAGTGACTCACGGTCTACCCGTACCCGGCCGCACCAGGGTCGCAAACGGGTACCCGTACCCGACGGGTACGGGTAGCCGGGTATCGGGTAGGGTACGGGTATCGGGTACCCGGTTACGACCTCTGTCTCCCACTGGAGGGAACTCTGGAGCGGTGTGGTTCTTCTATTTTTATGATTACACGCTTTTATTGAACTCACTTCGTCTGTTGTATCCTAAAAAAAGAAATATTGTAACTCAATTTTTACACACTTCCCAATGTGCTATCGACTGCAAACTCGGTATAGGTATGTCATACTGATGACAATACTATATTCTATCATTACAAATAGAAGCGATGTTTGGCCTCATCTTCCTCTAACCGCAAGGGCCAGATGTCTTGGTTTTAGGAAGTGGAAGTTACCGGAAGAGTCTATGGGCAGTGTTGAGTCTATGGGTAGTGTTGAGTCTATGGGTAGTGTTGAGTCTATGGGCAGTGTTGAGTCTATAGGTAGTGTTGAGTCTATGGGCAGTGTTGAGTCTATGGGGCAGTCTTGAGTCTATGGGCAGTGTTGAGTCTATAGGTAGTGTTGAGTCTATGGGCAGTGTTGAGTCTATGGGGCAGTGTTGAGTCTATGGGCAGTGTTGAGTCTATGGGCAGTGTTGAGTCTATAGGTAGTGTTGAGTCTATGGGCAGTGTTGAGTCTATGGGGCAGTGTTGAGTCTATGGGCAGTGTTGAGTCTATGGGTAGTGTTGAGTCTATTGAGTCTATGGGCAGTGTTGAGTCTATGGGCAGTGTTGAGTCTATGGGTAGTGTTGAGTCTATGGGTAGTGTTGAGTCTATAGGCAGTGTTGAGTCTATAGGTAGTGTTGAGTCTATGGGCAGTGTTGAGTCTATGGGCAGTGTTGAGTCTATGGGCAGTGTTGAGTCTATGGGTAGTGTTGAGTCTATGGGTAGTGTTGAGTCTATGGGCAGTGTTGAGTCTATGGGTAGTGTTGAGTCTATGGGCAGTGTTGAGTCTATGGGTAGTGTTGAGTCTATGGGCAGTGTTGAGTCTATGGGCAGTGTTGAGTCTATGGGTAGTGTTGAGTCTATGGGTAGTGTTGAGTCTATGGGCAGTGTTGAGTCTATGGGCAGTGTTGAGTCTATGGGTAGTGTTGAGTCTATGGGCAGTGTTGAGTCTATGGGTAGTGTTGAGTCTATGGGCAGTGTTGAGTCTATGGGTAGTGTTGAGTCTATGGGTAGTGTTGAGTCTATGGGTAGTGTTGAGTCTATGGGTAGTGTTGAGTCTATGGGCAGTGTTGAGTCTATGGGCAGTGTTGAGTCTATGGGTAGTGTTGAGTCTATGGGTAGTGTTGAGTCTATGGGTAGTGTTGAGTCTATGGGTAGTGTTGAGTCTATGGGTAGTGTTGAGTCTATGGGTAGTGTTGCGTCTATGGGTAGTGTTGAGTCTATGGGTAGTGTTGAGTCTATGGGTAGTGTTGAGTCTATGGGTAGTGTTGAGTCTATGGGTAGTGTTGAGTCTATGGGTAGTGTTGAGTCTATGGGTAGTGTTGAGTCTATGGGTAGTGTTGAGTCTATGGGCAGTGTTGAGTCTATGGGTAGTGTTGAGTCTATGGGCAGTGTTGAGTCTATGGGCAGTGTTGAGTCTATGGGTAGTGTTGAGTCTATAGGTAGTGTTGAGTCTATGGGTAGTGTTAGTCTATGGGCAGTGTTAAGTCTATGGGTAGTGTTAGTCTATGGGTAGTGTTGAGTCTATAGGTAGTGTTGAGTCTATGGGCAGTGTTAAGTCTATGGGCAGTGTTGCGTCTATGGGCAGTGTTGAGTCTATGGGTAGTGTTGAGTCTATAGGTAGTGTTGAGTCTATGGGCAGTGTTGAGTCTATAGGTAGTGTTGAGTCTATGGGCAGTGTTGAGTCTATGGGCAGTGTTGAGTCTATGGGCAGTGTTGAGTCTATGGGCAGTGTTAAGTCTATGGGCAGTGTTAAGTCTATGGGCAGTGTTGAGTCTATGGGCAGTGTTGAGTCTATAGGTAGTGTTGAGTCTATGGGCAGTGTTGAGTCTATGGGCAGTGTTGAGTCTATGGGCAGTGTTGAGTCTATGGGCAGTGTTGAGTCTATGGGTAGTGTTGAGGGTAGTGTTGAGTGTTGAGTCTATGGGCAGTGTTGAGTCTATGGGTAGTGTTGAGTCTATGGGCAGTGTTGAGTCTATGGGTAGTGTTGAGTCTATGGGTAGTGTTGAGTCTATGGGTAGTGTTGAGTCTATGGGTAGTGTTGAGTCTATGGGTAGTGTTGAGTCTATGGGTAGTGTTGAGTCTATGGGTAGTGTTGAGTCTATGGGTAGTGTTGAGTCTATGGGTAGTGTTGAGTCTATGGTGCAGTGTTGAGTCTATGGGTAGTGT
This sequence comes from Lampetra fluviatilis, assembly GCF_964198595.1. Classification (NCBI taxonomy): domain Eukaryota; kingdom Metazoa; phylum Chordata; class Hyperoartia; order Petromyzontiformes; family Petromyzontidae; genus Lampetra; species Lampetra fluviatilis. The sequence continues at coordinate 6,131,359 of NC_136337.1, read as the reverse complement.
TGAGTCTATGGGCAGTGTTGAGTCTATGGGCAGTGTTGAGTCTATGGGCAGTGTTGAGTCTATGGGCAGTGTTGAGTCTATGGGTAGTGTTGAGTCTATGGGTAGTGTTGAGTCTATGGGCAGTGTTGAGTCTATGGGCAGTGTTGAGTCTATGGGTAGTGTTGAGTCTATGGGCAGTGTTGAGTCTATGGGTAGTGTTGAGTCTATGGGTAGTGTTGAGTCTATGGGTAGTGTTGAGTCTATGGGTAGTGTTGAGTCTATGGGTAGTGTTGAGTCTATGGGTAGTGTTGAGTCTATGGGTAGTGTTGAGTCTATGGGTAGTGTTGAGTCTATGGGTAGTGTTGAGTCTATGGGTAGTGTTGAGTCTATGGTGCAGTGTTGAGTCTATGGGTAGTGTTGAGTCTATGGGTAGTGTTGAGTCTATGGGCAGTGTTGAGTCTATGGGTAGTGTTGAGTCTATGGGTAGTGTTGAGTCTATGGGTAGTGTTGAGTCTATGGGTAGTGTTGAGTCTATGGGCAGTGTTGAGTCTATGGGCAGTGTTGAGTCTATGGGTAGTGTTGAGTCTATGGGTAGTGTTGAGTCTATGGGTAGTGTTGAGTCTATGGGTAGTGTTGAGTCTATGGGTAGTGTTGAGTCTATGGGTAGTGTTGAGTCTATGGGTAGTGTTGAGTCTATGGGTAGTGTTGAGTCTATGGGTAGTGTTGAGTCTATGGGTAGTGTTGAGTCTATGGGTAGTGTTGAGTCTATGGGTAGTGTTGAGTCTATGGGTAGTGTTGAGTCTATGGGCAGTGTTGAGTCTATGGGCAGTGTTGAGTCTATGGGTAGTGTTGAGTCTATGGGCAGTGTTGAGTCTATAGGTAGTGTTGAGTCTATGGGTAGTGTTAGTCTATGGGCAGTGTTAAGTCTATGGGTAGTGTTAGTCTATGGGTAGTGTTGAGTCTATAGGTAGTGTTGAGTCTATGGGCAGTGTTAAGTCTATGGGCAGTGTTGAGTCTATGGGCAGTGTTGAGTCTATGGGTAGTGTTGAGTCTATAGGTAGTGTTGAGTCTATGGGCAGTGTTGAGTCTATAGGTAGTGTTGAGTCTATGGGCAGTGTTGAGTCTATGGGCAGTGTTGAGTCTATGGGCAGTGTTGAGTCTATGGGCAGTGTTAAGTCTATGGGCAGTGTTAAGTCTATGGGCAGTGTTGAGTCTATGGGCAGTGTTGAGTCTATAGGTAGTGTTGAGTCTATAGGTAGTGTTGAGTCTATGGGCAGTGTTGAGTCTATAGGTAGTGTTGAGTCTATGGGCAGTGTTGAGTCTATGGGCAGTGTTGAGTCTATGGGCAGTGTTGAGTCTATGGGCAGTGTTAAGTCTATGGGCAGTGTTAAGTCTATGGGCAGTGTTGAGCCTATGGGCAGTGTTGAGTCTATAGGTAGTGTTGAGTCTATGGGTAGTGTTGAGTCTATGGGCAGTGTTGAGTCTATGGGCAGTGTTAAGTCTATGGGCAGTGTTGAGTCTATGGGCAGTGTTGAGTCTATGGGCAGTGTTAAGTCTATGGGCAGTGTTGAGTCTATGGGCAGTGTTGAGTCTATGGGCAGTGTTGAGTCTATGGGCAGTGTTAAGTCTATGGGCAGTGTTGAGTCTATGGGCAGTGTTGAGTCTATGGGCAGTGTTAAGTCTATGGGCAGTGTTGAGTCTATGGGCAGTGTTGAGTCTATGGGCAGTGTTTAGTCTATGGGCAGTGTTAAGTCTATGGGCAGTGTTGAGTCTATGGGCAGTGTTGAGTCTATGGGCAGTGTTAAGTCTATGGGCAGTGTTAAGTCTATGGGCAGTGTTGAGTCTATGGGCAGTGTTGAGTCTATGGGCAGTGTTGAGTCTATGGGCAGTGTTGAGTCTATGGTGCAGTGTTGAGTCTATGGGCAGTGTTGAGTCTATGGGTAGTGTTGAGTCTATGGGTAGTGTTAGTCTATGGGTAGTGTTGAGTCTATGGTGCAGTGTTGAGTCTATGGGCAGTGTTGAGTCTATGGGTAGTGTTGAGTCTATGGGCAGTGTTGAGTCTATGGTGCAGTGTTGAGTCTATGGGCAGTGTTGAGTCTATGGTGCAGTGTTGAGTCTATGGGTAGTGTTGAGTCTATGGGCAGTGTTGAGTCTATGGGCATTGTTGAGTCTATGGGTAGTGTTGAGTCTATGGGTAGTGTTGGTCTCTGGGTAGTGTTAGTCTATGGGCAATGTTAGCAGAGGAAGCAGCAGCAATAGCAAATAGCAACAGCAGCAGCAGCGACGTTTCTGTCCAGCGGAGGCGTCGCCGCACTACGGCGAGGGGGGGCGAGGTGAGGGGCGAGGGGGGGGGGGGCGAGGTGAGGGGCGAGGGGGGGGGGCGAGGGGGGGGGGCGAGGGGGGGGGCGAGGTGAGGGGGGGGCGAGGGGGGGGGCGAGGGGGGGAATGCGAGGGGCGAGGTGAGGGGCGAGGGGGGGGGGCGAGGTGAGGGGGGGGGGGGCGAGGGGGAGGGGCGAGGTGAGGGGGGTGCGAGGGGGGGGCGAGGGGGAGGGTGCGAGGGGGAGGGGCGAGGTGAGGGGGGGGGCGAGGTGAGGGGGGTGCGAGGGGCGAAGTGAGGGGGGGGGCGAGGGGGGGGGGCGAGGGGCGAGGTGAGGGGGGGGGCGAGGGGGGGGGCGAGGGGGGGGCGAGAGGGGCGAGGGGGGGACGAGGGGGGGGGGCGAGGGGGGGGCGAGGGGGGGGCGAGGGGGGGCGAGGTGAGGGGGGGGGGCGGGGGGCTCGAGAGGCAGCAGCAGCATCTGGAGGAGCTTTGGGGAATGGCTTCAGCCGCCCATCGTGATGACTGCGCGCCCTCCACGTGTTTCCCATCAACGTGGTGGGGTCGACACCACCACCACCACCACCCCCCTCTCCTCCCTCTCTCCTGGCTCGCCCAAACCTCTGCAGATCCCATGGCAACACAACGCACGGCTGGGCTACTGGAACACACACACACAGAGGGGCCCTCTCACATCGTTTAAATTTAGCCACTTGTTAGTCGCTTAAAGGGGCAAAGCTTCTACTTATTTCTTAGTGAAGGGCAGGGCGGTGGCGGGGGAAATTGGGTTTTTTTTTCTGACTCAAAAATATAAATTGAATTCAAGTCCAGTCGAGTAATGCAAAACAAAACACAAAGACAAAGATCCCCCGTGTTAACATCTCCTAGCCACCGTGATGATGATGAGAGAAAGAGAGACACGCACACTCCAAATATACAGCAGCAGGCGTCAGGGTCGGGATCGAACCCACGAACCTCCTGCACACCAGGCGAGGTAGTTAACATCTCCCCACACAGCACCATCAGCAATGTCATCGCCTCCCTGCCACGAACACGTGACAGGTCCCTCCTGGACGCGAGTCGTGAGCCTCGGCGAGGCTTTCCTGGGTAAACACCGCGGAAAAACGAATATAAATCCAGGCGACGTGCCTCATGGAAACTCGAGTGTACGATGACGCGTGTGAATAGGTATGTGCCAGTGCACGTGTGTGTGTGTGTGTCCTGGTATGGGGAGCGCTGCGCTATGAACCTGGCGACCCGGGTTCGATTCCCGCTCACGGCTAACACCAGTGACAATTATCTGAACCGGTCCTGGGCCTCCCCTAGGTCGACTCAGCCTTAAACGAGTACCTGGTGCGGTGTGTAAACATCGCCACTGGGGAGACAAAGGCGGTCGGGCGTGGTGCTGGCCACCCACCCCCTCATGTACCGTTCCGGCCTTCATAGGTGCTCGCTAACAGCACTTGCCCCTACAGTCTGTTAAGGCTACACGGGGGATCTTTGTCTTTGTGTGTCCTGGTGGGCGCGTGTCTTGTTGTGTAGCGGTGAGCGCTTCGCCGCACTGCAAACCTTGGCTACACGGGTTCGATTCCCGCTCACGGTCAACATCACCAGAGACGATTATCCGAACCGGTCCTGGGCCTCCCCTAGGTCGACTCGGCCTCAACTGAGTGTCCGGTGCGGTGTGTAGGTAACATCGTCACTGGGGAGACAAAGGCGGCCGGGCGTGGTGCTGGCCACCCACTCCCTCGTGTGCCGTGCCGGCCTTCATAGGTGCTGCTCGCGAACAGCACTTGCCCCAACAGTTTGTTAAAGGCTACACGGGGCAGCTTTGTCTTTGCCCGCGCGCGTGTGTCAGTACGGACCCGTTATTTCAGAATGCCCCCATGCACACCACTGTACTGTGTAAACATTTTGTGTATAAATACCAAAGCCTGCTGCCAGGAATGTGACGCACGCGATGGAATCGCGTGCTTGTGGGGGGGGGGTGCTGGTTGAGTGGGTGGGTGTGGTCGGTAGTGGTGGTGGTGCTGGGTGGAGGTGGGTGGGGGTGGTGGTGGTGCTGGGTGGAGGTGGGTGGAGGTGGGTGGGGTTGGTGGTGGTGGTGCTGGGGTTGGTGGTGGTGGTGCTGGGTGGAGGTGGGTGGGGTTGGTGGTGGTGGTGCTGGGTGGAGGTGGGTGGGGTTGGTGGTGGTGGTGCTGGGTGGAGGTGGGTGGGGTTGGTGGTGGTGCTCGTTGAGTGGGTGGGTGTGGTCGGTAGTGGTGGTGGTGCTGGGTGGTGGTGGGTGGGGTTGGTGGTGGTGGGTGGGGTTGGTGGTGGTGCTGGTTGAGTAGGTGGGTGTGGTCGGTAGTGGTGGTGGTGGTGGGTGGGGTTGGTGGTGGTGCTGGTTGAGTAGGTGGGTGTGGTCGGTAGTGGTGGTGGTGGTGGGTGGGGTTGGTGGTGGTGGTGCTGGGTGGAGGTGGATGGGGTTGGTGGTGGTGGTGCTGGGTGGAGGTGGGTGGGGTTGGTGGTGGTGCTCGTTGAGTGGGTGGGTGTGGTCGGTAGTGGTGGTGGTGCTGGGTGGTGGTGGGTGGGGTTGGTGGTGGTGGTGCTGGGTGGAGGTGGGTGGGGTTGGTGGTGGTGGTGCTGGGTGGAGGTGGGTGGGGTTGGTGGTGGTGCTCGTTGAGTGGGTGGGTGTGGTCGGTAGTGGTGGTGCTGCTGGTGGAGGTGGGTGGTGTTGGTGGTGGTGGTGATGGTTGTGGGGAGCGGTGGTGTAGCGGTTAGCGCTACGCTGCGCTACGAACCTGGCGACCCGACTTCGATTCCCGCTCACGGCCACCAACACCACCAGTGACGATTACCTTAACCCATCCTGGGCCTTCCCCTAGGTCGACTCGGCCTCAAACGAGTACCTGGTGCGGTGTGTAGTAAACATCGCCACTGGTCCTGGTCACACACCTCGTGTGCCGTGCGGCCTTCATATGTGCTCGCTAACGGCACTTGCCCCTGCAGTCTGTTGAGGCCTATATAGGGGCGGGGGATCTTTTGGCATTTTGTGGTGGTTGTGGTGGTGGTGGTGGTGGGAATGGGCGGTTGTGGGTGTTGGGCTGGAAATGGCGGTTGTGCGATTGCTGTTGTTCTACTCACGGTCAAATATGAAGATCAGATACAATCTGCTGACCAGGCACTCATTCAAATCTGTAAACTGATGAGAATACCCATGACGGTGGCTAGGAGATGTTAACTACCTCGCCTGGTCGTGGTTTCGATCCGGACCCTGACGCCTGCTGCTGTATATTTGGAGTTTGCGTGTCTCTCTCTCATCATCATCATCACGGTGGCTAGGAGATGTTAACTACCTCGCCTGGTGTGCAGGAGGTCGTGCGTTCAATCCCGACCCTGACGCCTGCTGTATATTTGGAGTTTGCGTGTCTCTCTCTCATCATCATCACGGTGGCTAGGAGATGTTAACTACCTCGCCTGGTGTGCAGGAGGTTCGTGGGTTCTATCCCGACCCTGACGCCTGCTGCTGCTGTATATTTGGAGTTTGCGTGTCTCTCTCTCATCATCATCACGGTGGCTAGGAGATGTTAACTACCTCGCTTGGTGTGCAGGAGGTTGTGGGTTCGATCCCGACTCTGACACCAACCTCCGCCTGATCCAAAACAAAAAAACCACGAGGCATTATCGGTGGCCACGCGCTGGGTTCCATCAAGCCAACTGGTGGATGATAAATTAAAAACAAAGATCACTCCCCCGCCCCGCCCCGCCCCGCCCCCCAACGTAGCCTTGAATAGGTTGTTGGGGGAAAGTGCTGTTAGCGAGCACCTATTAACGCCGGCACGTCACCGCGCCGGGCCGCCTTTGTCTCCCCGCGGTGCTGATGCTTTACGCACCGCACTTGAGGCTGAGTCGATCTAGGGGGAGGCCCAGGAGGGCTTCAAGGTTTTGGCCGCTCGTATCGGTCGTGGTGTCGTGCGCTAACCATGTGGATGTTAAGCCACACGCACACGGCTGATCTGATGCTGTTGCGTTGGCAGCGATACACAAACAATAACAATACCGACCACTCAACACGTGCGTCAATAACAGCGTCTGCGTGGCCTTTAAAGGAGAGATAAGTACCGGGCGACGTTTCGGGCAACGGCCCTAACTTCGTGGCACGCGCAATCAAGTTCAAGTTCATTTATTAGGTATAGCCCTGTGAGCCATTCGGCTCTTGAATCGGGTGCAACCGCAACAAACAAAAAACAAAAACATGAACAAAAAACATGTTAAAGTGGCTATGTGACTGAGTGCAAACAGAAAATCCAAGAAAAGACAGCAAAATATTGCAGAATAAAGCACCGTACACCAACGCAGTGTGCAAGAATCCCAGTGGGATGCAAGTCAAACAACAACAACAACCACAAGACAACTTAGATTAAGGCCATCAGTCTAACTCCGTACTACAACAAACAAACATGGCCAAACCAGTAAACTTTTCGAAATCACTAAAATAAAGCAATGAAACAGTGGTCATAGGAACTGACGGAATTTTCACAATAAACGACAAACAACATGTACTACCAAAACCCTGCAGCCATAGCTGGCTGCAGCGTCCGAGTTCGATGTCAGCTCGCGGCCCACATCGGCGACGCATATCCTGAACCGAGCAACGTCCCTCCCCTGGGTCAACTCAGCCTTAAAAAAATCGAGTACATGGTGCGGTGTGCGTAAAACGTCGGCATTGTGGAGTGAGACAAAGACGGCCGTGTGTGGTGGTTACCTGGTTACCCCCCCCCGCCCGTCTTCGTAGGTGGTGCCCTGCCGTGCCGACTCTTAATTGGTTGCTCGCGAAAGGCACTTGCCCTAAATAGCCCGTGCAGGCTACCCGGGTGGGGGAGGAGATCTTTGTCATTGTTGCAGCGGTGGCATTTCGGGCTCAGTGGACTTGTCTCTGGCGCGGGGAATGTCTCAGGCTGGGGATAATGAATCCGCATCGTTCGCACCACCACCACCATTACCACCACCGCTCCTTCTCCCACGGCTGTCATGATCGCACCGGGAAACCCCCCTCCTCTCCTTCTACCACGTGCCCACACAGCCCCCCACCACGTGCCCACACAGCCCCCTACCACGTGCCCAAACAGCCCCCCACCACGTGCCCACACAGCCCCCTACCACGTGCTCACACAGCCCCCCACCCACCACGTGCCCACAGAGCCCCACCCCACCACGTGCCCACACAGCCCCCCCCCACCACGTGCCCACACAGCCCCCTCACCACGTGCCCACACAGCCCCCCACCACCACGTGCCCACACAGCCCCCCCACCACCACGTGCCCACACAGCCCCCCCCCCCACCACGTGCCCACACAGTCCCCCCCCCCACCACGTGCCCACACAGCCCCCTCACCACGTGCCCACACAGCCCCCCCACCACCACGTGCCCACACAGCCCCCCCCCCCACCACGTGCCCACACAGCCCCCTACCACGTGCTCACACAGCCCCCACCCACCACGTGCCCACAGAGCCCCCCCCCCACCCCACCACGTGCCCACACAGCCCCCTCACCACGTGCCCACAGAGCCCCCCACCACGTGCCCACACAGCCCCCACCCACCACGTGCCCACACAGCCCCCTACCACGTGCCCACACAGCCCCCTCACCACGTGCCCACAGAGCCCCCCACCACGTGCCCACACAGCCCCCCCCCCCCACCACGTGCCCACACAGCCCCCTCACCACGTGCCCACAGAGCCCCCCCCACCACGTGCCCACACAGTCCCCCCCCCCACCACGTGCCCACACAGCCCCCCCCCCCCACCACGTGCCCACACAGTCCCCCCCCCCCCACCACGTGCCCACACAGTCCCCCCCCCCACCACGTGCCCACACAGCCCCCCCCCCCACCACGTGCCCACACAGCCCCCCTCACCACGTGCCCACACAGCCCCCTCACCACGTGCCCACACAGCCCCCCACCACCACGTGCCCACACAGCCCCCTCACCACGTGCCCACACAGCCCCCCCCCCACCACGTGCCCACACAGCCCCCCACCACGTGCCCACACAGTCCCCTCACCACGTGCCCACACAGCCCCCCACCACCACGTGCCCACACAGCCCCCTCACCACGTGCCCACACAGCCCCCCCCCCCCACCACGTGCCCACACAGCCCCCCACCACGTGCCCACACAGTCCCCTCACCACGTGCCCACACAGCCCCCCACCACCACGTGCCCACACAGCCCCCTCACCACGTGCCCACACAGCCCCCCCCCCCACCACGTGCCCACACAGCCCCCTCACCACGTGCCCACACAGTCCCCCACCACCACGTGCCCACACAGCCCCCACCACGTGCCCACAGAGCCCCCCACCACGTGCCCACACAGCCCCCCCCCCACCACCACGTGCCCACACAGCCCCCCACCACGTGCCCACACAGAGCCCCCCACCACCACGTGCCCACACAGCCCCCTCCCCCCACCACGTGCCCACACAGCCCCCCCCCCACCACGTGCTCACACAGCCCCCCCCCCCCCACCACGCGCCCACAGAGCCCCCCACCACCACGCGCCCACAGAGCCCCCCACCACCACGTGCCCACACAGCCCCCTCCCCCACCACGTGCCCACCTAAGAATATGAATCCTTGCAGTCACGAAAGCTTCAAATCTAGACGTCCATACTCTTTGGTTCTTTCGGTAAAGTCACGTGGGTATAAAATAAAAGAAATCACGACGTTTCGGGCGCAACACAAGCGTCCGTCACCAGGTGGGAAAGCATGGTCCTTTTAAAACAGTCTGCCTCAGCAGCAGACCACGCTTTTCCACCCGATGATGGACGCTTGTGTTGCGCCCGAAACGTCGTGATTTCTTTTATTTTCTACCTACGTGACTTTACCGAAAGATTCCTGCAGTCACGAAAGCTTCAAATCAAGATTTAATGTTGCCCAGTTCTCCGCTTTTGAAATCTTCGCTGTGATATCCGTTGGTTTCACCCAGTGGTTCTTTACCTTAACCGCAGCCTTGCACCCATTTGTTTCTCAATGGTTAACAGACACGTACGATGTTTATACATGCACAGGGTGTGGTGAAACAAAGTAAGTTGTTACTGAGCGTGTCTCCGTGCTTAATTTGTGATGTCGATGATTTGCCTTCTAAAAACAACGAAAGTCTCGCCATGTCTCGCACACCCCCAGAAAGGGCATCTCGCGAGATGCACCCCAGGTATGGAACCACTGCGGCGGTGGGGAGGGGGGCGGAGGGTTGGGGGGGCGGTGGGGAGGGGGGGCGGTGGGGAGGGGGGGCGGTGGGGAGGGGGGGGGCGGTGGGGAGGGGGGCGGAGGGTTTGGGGGGCGGTGGGGAGGGGGGCGGAGGGTTGGGGGGGCGGTGGGGAGGGGGGCGGAGGGTTGGGGGGGCGGTGGGGAGGGGGGGCGGAGGGTTGGGGGGGCGGTGGGGAGGGGGGGCGGTGGGGAGGGGGGGCGGTGGGGAGGGGGGGCGGGTGGGGAGGGGGGGGCGGTGGGTCGCGGGTTGTGCAGGGAAGTGAGGGGACAATCGCCGGGGATCGAGATGTCGCCCTCTCGCCGATTGCTGTTCTCACTTCCTCCAGTCGGTCCCTGGGAGGATGGAGACTTGTGAGTCGAGAGCGCGAGAGGGAGAGGGAGGTTAGAGGGCGAGAGAGCGAGAGAGGGAGAGCGTGTGACGTTTGTGTGTTCTCTCACTCACTCCCTCGCCCTGTTTTCTGCGTTTCCCCCCCCCCCTCCTTTAGTAACACAAACACACTCACACACAGACACACAAACACACATTCACACACACGCACACACAGACACACACTCACACACAAACAAACACACTCATACACAGGCACACACTCACACACAAACAAACACACTCACACTCGCATTGTAAACCAGTATTTGGCCAAAACATCATCCCGAAGCTTAAAAATCACCCTGCAAATCACTCGATTGGGATCACAGAAGCAGCAGCAACAACAGCAACAGCAGCAACAGAAACAACAGCAACAACAGCAGCAATATCGCCCCCCTACTGCGTAAAACTTGGCAGGACCCTCCTGCTGCAAAAAGGGGTTCTTGAGACTCTAAGTGAGCTTACGACAGGGAGGGCATAGACCCCCGACAGGGAGGGCTGCCACTGGGGGTGCCCTGATGTAAGCCCGCCGCCGCGTCACCGCAGAGCACGTGGTGAGCACGTGACCCACCGTGTCACAGTGGAACACGTGGTGAGCACGTGACCCAGCGTGTCACCGCGGAGCACGTGGTGAGCACGTGACCCAGCGTGTCACAGTGGAACACGTGGTGAGCACGTGACCCAGCGTGTCACAGTGGAACACGTGGTGAGCACGTGACCCAGCGTGTCACAGTGGAACACGTGGTGAGCACGTGACCCACCGTGTCACATGGAACACGTGGTAGGCACGTGACCCACCGTGTCACATGGAACACGTGGTGAGCACGTGACCCAGCGTGTCATAGTGGAACACGTGGTGAGCACGTGACCCAGCGTGTCACGTGGAGCACGTGGTGAGCACGTGACCCACCGTGTCACAGTGGAACACGTGGTGAGCACGTGACCCACCGTGTCACAGCGGAACACGTGGTGAGCACGTGACCCACTGTGTCACATGGAACACGTGGTGGGCACGTGACCCACCGTGTCACAGTGGAGCACGTGGTGAGCACGTGACCCACCGTGTCACGTGGAGCACGTGGTGAGCACGTGACCCAGCGTGTCACGTGGAGCACGTGGTGAGCACGTGACCCAGCGTGTCATCGCGGAGCACGTGGTGAGCACGTGACCCACCGCGTCACAGTGGAACACGTGGTGAGCACGTGACCCACCGTGTCACTGTACTTCTTTGGACTCGGCACTCCACGTGTCATCTGCACAGCAGAGTCTTACAGCGCAGAGACACGCGGAGAAACGCGGAGACACGCGGAGAGACGCAGAGAGACGCGGAGACACGCAGAGACACGCGGAGAAACGCGGAGACACGCGGAGAGACGCAGAGACACGAAGAGACACGCAGAGACACGCAGAGACACGCAGAGAGACGCGGAGACACGCAGAGACACAGAGAGACGCAGAGACACGCAGAGACACGTGGAGACACGAGGAGTCACGCAGAGACACGCAGAGACGCAGTGACACAGAGAGACGCAGAGACACGCAGAGACACGCAGAGACACGAGGAGTCACGCAGAGACACAGAGAGACGCAGAGACACGCAGAGACACGTGGAGACACGAGGAGTCACGCAGAGACACAGAGAGACGCAGAGACACGCGGAGACACGTGGAGACACAGAGAGACGCAGAGACACGCGGAGACACAGAGACACGCAGAGACACGCAGAGACACGCGGAGAGACGCGGAGACACGCAGAGACACGCAGAGACACGAGGAGTCACGCAGAGACACAGAGACGCAGAGACACGCGGAGACACGTGGAGACACGCGGAGACACGCAGAGATATGCAGAGACACGCAGAGACACGCGGAGGCACGCGGAGTGGTGCTCATAATTGGAAGAAGCTGCTGATGCTGCATTGGCAGCGGTGCACAAACAAAGAACAATTCAACTCACGTGTCAACAACAACAACACTGTGTGGCCTTAAAGTCTACCTCTCTATTTCTCTAGAAGCGCCGTTCCCCGAAACGTGGCCCATCACATACAGTATGATACAGTCTTAATTTGGAGCTTTCGTGACTGCAGGAATTACTCGTTTGGTTATTTCGGCAAAGTCACGTGTAAAGAGAAAATAATAAATTAAATACTAGCATACTACGACGTTTCGATTGCCGCACAAGCAATCATCATCAGGTATAAATGAAATAGAAACACAAATCTAGTATACTTAGAAATGTAATGTAACACAACAGAGAGTCGGATACCATTACATTACATTTCTAAGTATACTAGATTTGTGTTTCTATTTCATTTATACCTGAAGATGATTGCTTGTGCGGCAATCGAAACGTCGTATATGCTAGTATTTAATTTATTATTTTCTCTTTATACGTGACTTTACCGAAAGAACCAAAGAGTGGTATGATACAGTCTTCACTTTCTCTCTTCTGTCGTTATTTAAGTCCGCACACAACGCGACTCGATAATGCGCTCGGGCATCGAAGCGAAAGCTGCCAGGCCAGCAGCACGCCGCCGCCCGAAAGTCAGAGGTCGCAACCGGGTACCCGATACCCGTACCCTACCCGATACCCGGCTACCCGTTTGCGACCCTGGTGCGGCCGGGTACGGGTAAGGAATCAAAACCTCAATCTTAATTTTAGAACTTTCGTGACTGCAGGAATTATTATTTGTTTCTTTCGGTTAAGTCACGTCTAAAGATAAAATAATAAATTAAATTAAATAATAGAATAAGACGATGATGATTGCTTGTGTTGCAATCGAAACGTCGTATTCTATTATTTAATTTAATTTATTATTTTATCTTTAGACGTGACTTAACCGAAAGAAACAAATAATAATTCCTGCAGTCACGAAAGTTCTAAAATTAAGATTGAACCACTTCTACGGGGAAGTTTTAAACTTATCTTCTTTTTTCTCTCTCTCTGACTACTTGTTCTCTCTGCCTGTGTCCTCTCTTTGGAATGTTCACACTTAAATTCTAACTTAGCAATCTTTGAAATACGTAATCAACCAGGCTATGCGTTAATTGTGTGTTGACCGACCCTCTGTGTTGTATTACATTACATTTCGATATTTTACTAGGTTATTTAATTTTAGTGTGTCCTTCTCCTGATTTTCAGGCTTGCTTGCCGTGCCATCGCACTTGCAGCACCACGTTTTGTTGTCCACTCATTGATATGCTAATTTTTTCTCTAACCCCCCTCCCTCTCTCTGCGTCCGCCCTCCTCTGTCTATTTAAGGCCACCCCACAGAGACGACCACCTCTCTCTGTTACCTGTGTTGCTCTCTCTATGTATCTTGGTGATATCTGTCTGCTAATATGTCTGTCTATAATTTTCTGGTTAGATTTTATGTCGCTATTTCATTATACCTGATGATGATTGCTTGTGTTGCAATCGAAACGTCGTATTCTATTATTTAATTTAATTTATTATTTTATCTTTAGACGTGACTTAACCGAAAGAAACAAATAATGAATCAAAACCTGTTTGCGACCTCTACCGAAGGCACGGCCGCCTGCCAAAAACCATCTGGCAATCCGGGAGACATCCGTTGCAACGCCGCCGTCACCGCCACCAATGACGATGATGAGACCCAGAAGGTTGAAACCGTTCCAGAGTTTGCGCGCTTCCAACCAGAGGTCGCAAACGGGTTTTGATTCCTTACCCGTACCCGTACCCGGCCGCACCAGGGTCGCAAATGGGTACTCCTACCCGTACCTGGCCGGGTACGGGTAGCCGGGTATCGGGTAGGGTACGGATATCGGGTACCCGGTTGCGACCTCTGCGAACAAAATGCCTCTGGATGGCAGTGGGCGTGAAAAAAGCCCCAATAAGAGGGCCCCGTGGACGAAATTCGTGATTCGCATCGGTCCGAGTGCGGTCACAGCAATCGTGCTGTGACGGTTCCACCTGAAGACGGAAGCTTGTGTTGCCTCCGAAACGTCGTGATTTTATTTATTTTATATTATTAATTTTAAATTTTTACCTACACGGTGACTTTACCGAAAAAAACCCCTAAGAATATGAATCCTTGCAGTCACGAAAGCTTCAAATCTAGAATGGAGGTGGAGGTTTGCCACCGGCTCCTGGCTCGATTGGCAAGCCCAGGGCGCTTAAAGCATCTGCAGGCATTGTCAAGCATGCATCCTCCTCCCTATCAGCGTCTCTATGTGATCTGTCTCCCTCCCTCCCCTCCTCTCTCTCTGTCTCAGTACTGTCAGAGATTAAAACATGTTTTTCCTACGTGACTTTACCGAAAAAAACAAAGAGTATGAATCCTTGCAGTCACGAAAACTTCAAATCTCGATTAAAATGTCCCTTGCAGAAAGGCACGACACGGACTCAAGCCTTCCTGGTCCTAGATCAGGGGAAGGGTTTTGATAGAGCGAGCCATGAGTACCTGGGTAAGCTCCTAGCGTCTCTCGCCGTCGGCCAGGCATTTGTCTTTCTGGCACAGAGAGGGGAGGGAGTTGGAGAGAGAGTGGGAGAGAGAGTGGGAGAGTTGGAAAGACTGAATTTTTAACAACTTTTATTGCCGCCAGCAGCAACAGCACTGGAGGCGATTCCGATATGAAACACACAAAGTCACCAGCAAACAAATAAAAGCTATAAATCCACGCGCCGTGGCGCTAAATGCAGCGCGCACAACACGAAAGAAAAGTCACGTGGTGGTTGTGGTGGTGGTCATCGCGCACGCCACGGTGACGAGCGAGCGCTTCAGAAGGTGAACAACACGAGGGTGCCGTCCACGCTGGTACAGAGAGGGGCTTGTCCGGCTCCCCAGCGTTCGAAGAAGACGTGCACATCACCAGCATGTGTGTGGTACATGGTGTGCTCCAGCCGGAGCCGCGCCTTGAGCAGGCCCCTGAATACTGGAAGCTCCACAGAGCAGCCGTCAGTGTCACCCTCCAGCATCGTTTTCCTCGTTCTGTACACCGCCATCTTCGCCTGAGCACAGACGAAGTTGGCGAGGTCATGGCGCTTGTTAGCCAGGTAAGGCACCACCCCATATACGAAGCTGCTGTTGTAGAAGGGCACCTCCCCCAGTTTCATGAAGATGTCCCCCAAAAGGCGGAACATTGGTTTGAGCCGCTGGCAGCGTAAGTACCGGTGGGGCAGATCCTCCCTGGCACTGCAGGAAATGCACAAAGTCTGTTACCCCTGGCGAGATTCGGCTGAGCCGCATTGCCGATGGCAACGTGTAGTGTGCCAATCTCCACTGGAGGTCACCGCAGCGTTTGGCTCCGGGAGACTTGTACATTTGTTTCCACGAGAAAGAGAGAGTGCGAGAGAGAGAGTGGGAAAGAGAGAGTGGGAGAGAGACTTTTAAACAACTTTCATTGCCGTCAGCAGCAACATCACTGGAGGCGATTCCGAAACGAAATGCACAAAGTCACCAGCAAACACATAACCAACACTGTAAATCCGCGCGCTGTGGCGCTAAATGCGCCATGCACGACACAAAATAAAAGCCACGTGGTGATGGTCATCAGAGAGAGAGAGTACGAAAGAGAGAAAGTGGGATAGACTTGACTTTAAACAACTTTTATTGCCGCTAGCAGCAAAAGCACTGGAGGCGATTTCGATATGAAATACACAAAGTCACCAGCAAACAAAAGAAAATAAACGCTACAAATCCACGCGTTGTGGCGCTAAAGACAGAGAGAGAGAGAGAGTGCGAAAGAGAAAGAGAGAGTGGGAGGGAGAAAGAGAGAGAGAGAACGCAGCCTGGAAACTTTTCCTGGCTCTCTCTCTCTCTGTGACTTTGTTACCCAACTGGTGCCAATGAACGTCAGCCTTGTTTGGTGCCGCAGTCTGCCCGCCTGGTGATGTGCCCAGAGCACGGAGGAGAAGGCGTCTCGCGATGGATATCCCTCGTCATGTGCTCCACCGTCGTCACGTGCTCCACCGTCGTCACGCGTCATCATCGTCACGTGCTCCATCATCGTCACGTGCTCCATCATCGTCACGCGTCATCATCGTCACGTGCTCCATCATCGTCACGTGCTCCATCATCGTCACGCGTCATCATCGTCACGTGCTCCATCATCGTCACGTGCTCCACCATCGTCACGCGTCATCATCGTCACGTGCTCCATCATCGTCACGTGCTCCATCATCGTCACGTGCTCCATCATCGTCACGCGTCATCATCGTCACGTGCTCCATCGTCGTCACGTGCTCCACCGTCGTCACGTGCTCTATCGTCACGTGCTCCATCATCATCACGTGCTCCATCATCGTCACGTGCTCCATCATCGTCATGTGCTCCATCGTCGTCACGTGCTCCACCGTCGTCACGCGTCATCATCGTCACGTGCTCCACCATCGTCACGCGTCATCATCGTCACGTGCTCCACCATCGTCACGTGCTCCATCATCGTCACGTGCTCCATCATCGTCACGTACTCCATCATCGTCACGTGCTCCACCATCGTCACGCGTCATCATCGTCACGTGCTCCACCATCGTCACGCGTCATCATCGTCACGTGCTCCATCATCGTCACGTGCTCCATCATCGTCACGCGTCATCATCGTCACGTGCTCCATCATCGTCACGTGCTCCATCATCGTCACGCGTCATCATCGTCACGTGCTCCATCATCGTCACGTGCTCCACCATCGTCACGCGTCATCATCGTCACGTGCTCCATCATCGTCACGTGCTCCATCATCGTCACGCGTCATCATCGTCACGTGCTCCATCGTCGTCACGTGCTCCACCGTCGTCACGTGCTCTATCGTCACGTGCTCCATCATCATCACGTGCTCCATCATCGTCACGTGCTCCATCATCGTCACGTGCTCCATCGTCGTCACGTGCTCCACCGTCGTCACGCGTCATCATCGTCACGTGCTCCACCATCGTCACGCGTCATCATCGTCACGTGCTCCATCATCGTCACGTGCTCCATCATCGTCACGTGCTCCATCATCGTCACGTGCTCCACCATCGTCACGCGTCATCATCGTCACGTGCTCCACCATCATCACGCGTCATCATCGTCACGTGCTCCATCATCGTCACGTGCTCCATCATCGTCACGTACTCCACCATCGTCACGCGTCATCATCGTCACGTGCTCCACCATCGTCACCCGTCATCATCGTCACGTGCTCCATCATCGTCACGTGCTCCATCATCGTCACGCGTCATCGTCGTCACGTGCTCCATCAAGAACCAAATTAGAGTCGTACTCGGTGTGAAAGGTCCTCATTGTGACCACGTGGGGGGTGTGGGGGGGAGGGATGCCACATCAGAGACATGATGCGAGCGGCACGACACGACGGAGACACGGCACCGACGTTTCGGCTCACCGGCCAATTCTAGGACGGGGAGAGTGGAACGCAAGCTGCGTCACCCCACCACGTGACCCCCACCACGTGACCCCACCTCATCACCCCACCTCGTCACCCCCACCACGTGACCCCACCTCGTCACCCCACCACGTGACCCCCACCTCGTCACCCCACCACGTGACCCCCACCACGTGACCCCACCACGTGACCCCACCTCGTCACCCCCACCTCGTCACCCCCGTGGGGAGCGGTGGTGCAGCGGTTAGCGCTATGCTGCGCGATGAACCTGGCAACCCGGGTTCGATTCCCGCTCACGGCCAACACCACCAGTGACGATTATCTGAACCGGTCCTGGGCGTCCCCTAGGTCGACTCAGCCTGGAATGAGTACCTGGTGCGGTGTGTAGTAAACATCGCCACTGGGGAGACAAAGGCGGCCGGGCGTGGTGTTTGGCCAACCACCCCCTCGTGTGCCGTGCCAGCCTTCACAGGTGCTACTCGCAAACAGCACTTGCCCCAACAGTCTGTAACGGCTACACGGGGAATCTCTGTCTTTGTGTTGTGTATGAGTGTGCAAGTGGTGTGTATGAGTGAGTGTGTAAGCGATGTGTGTATGAGTGTGAATGTGATGTGTGAAAGTGATGTGTGTGTGAGTGTGTGTGAGTGATGTGTGTATGTATGAGTGTGTATGAGTGTGTATGTATGAGTGTGTATGTGTGTGTATGAGTGATGTGTGTGTATGTGTGTATGTATGTGTGTGAGTGATGTGTAAGTGATGTGTGTGTATGTATGAGTGTGTATGTGTGTGTATGAGTGATGTGTGTGTATGTATGTATGTGTGTGATGTGTGTATGTATATGTATGGGTGTGTATGAGTGTGAAAGTGATGTGTGTGTGTATGAGTGGTGTGTGTATGTATGTATAAGTGTGTATGTATGAGTGTGTGAGTGTATGTGTGTATGTATGTGTGTGTATGAGTGATGTGTGTATGTGTGTATGTATGTGTGTGAGTGTGTGAGTGATGTGTATGTATGTATGTATGAGTGTGTGTGTATGAGTGTGTGAGTGTGTGAGTGATGTGTGTATGTATGTATGAGTGTGTGTGTATGAGTGTGTGAGTGATGCGTATGAGTGTATGAATGTGAGTGTGTATGAGTGTGTAAGTGATGTGTGTATGAGTGTGTATGTATGTATGTATGAGTGTGTGAATGTGTGTATGTGTATATGTGTGTGTGAGTGTGTGTAGTATGAGTGTGTATGAGTGTGTGTATGAGTCTATGAGTGTGTGAGTGATGTGTGTATGTATGTTTGAGTGTGTATGTGTGTGAGTGATGTGTGTGAGTGTGTGTATGAGTGATGTGTGTATGTATGTTTGAGTGTGTATGTGTGTGAGTGATGTGTGTGAGTGTGTGTATGAGTGATGTGTGTGTATGTATGAGTGTGTATGTGTGTGAGTGATGTGTGTGAATGTGTGTATGAGTGTGTGTGTGTGAATGTGTGTATGAGTGATGTGTGTGTATGTATGAGTGTGTATGTATGTATGTATGAGTGTGTGAATGTGTGTATGAGTGTGTGAGTGTGTGAATGTGTGTATGAGTCTATGAGTGTGTGAGTGATGTGTGTATGTATGTATGAGTGTGTATGTGTGTGAGTGATGTGTGTGAGTGTGTGTATGAGTGATGTGTGTGTATGTATGAGTGTGTATGTATGTATGAGTGTGTGTATGTATGTATGTATGAGTGTGTGAGTGTGTGAGTGATGTAACTACCAGCGCGTGCCGCAAGCCCCCTGCGTGTGTACGCGTGGCGTCTCCCATCCCGACTCAGCCCCTCGCCATCCCCCACGACCCCCACGCAATCCCGCACCTCGACACAACAACCCACACTCGCTCGCAACTCGGAGCAGCAGTAGCAGCAAGCAGCAGCAGCAAGCATCAGCAAGAAGCAGCAGCAGCAAGCAGCAGCAGCAGCAAGCAGCAGCAGCAGCAAGCAGCAGCAGCAAGCAGCAGCAGCAGCAAGCAGCAGCAGCAAGCAGCAGCAGCACCAGCAAGCAGCAGCAGCAGCAAGCAGCAGCAGCAAGCAGCAGCAGCAGCAAGCAGCAGCAGCAAGCAGCAGCAGCAGCAGCAAGCAGCAGCAGCAGCAAGCAGCAGCAGCAAGCAGCAGCAGCACCAGCAAGCAGCAGCAGCAAGCAGCATCAGCAGCAGCAAGCAGCAAGCATCAGCAGCAGCAGCAGCAAGCAGCAGCAGCAAGCAGCATCAGCAGCAGCAAGCAGCGAGCAGCGTGACGATGTCTCGCCGTGTCACCACGCTCCTCGTTACCCTGCAGGTTCGTTATCCCCTCTTCACTCTTCATCCACACCTCTTCACCACCACCACCACCACACCTCATCACCATCATCATCATCGATGTCTGTCGCCAACGTCTCGAAGCCGTGCAGAGTGAATACAGGCGGGGAGCGGTGGCGCAGTGGTTAGGGCGGTGGTGGTTTACGCTGCTGCTGTTGCTGTTGCTGCCTCTGAACGAGCAGCAGCAGCAATCGCTGTAAGGGTTGGTGGATCACGCACGGATGGGTTGTGGGTGGGTGGGTGTCGAGGGGGAGTCGTACCCCTGGACGAGCCGAGACAGCCGTGAGAGCAAGGCGGACTGATCCGTCTATTCCATCTGCACGGGCGGGGGATCGAGCGTTGCTCCCTCGCACAAGGCGTGGGGTTTCCGCCGGGTGCTCCCGTTTCCTCTGCCCCACGTGAACGCGATGCGGTGCGGCGGTGTGTGCCTTTAACTTCCTTCGCACCGTACGTTAAGCGGAGGTGCGAGAAAACGAACGACCAGACCGGGCACTGCCTTTGATAAGGAGACCGGCGACGATGATGACGATGGTGCCGTTTGTATCTTTAGATCTTTACTATCCATTGTTGAAATATTACAAAGTACGTTTTTTTGGGGAGAAAAAGTGGGGTAACTTTCGATGCTGTCGGAACGAATCGCAAACCTGTCAACCCCTTATCAGTGCCCTGCCTTATTTACAGACCAATTCAGATGTTATTGGTCACCCCGTGCCGCTTAGAAATCTCAACGTTCATCCTACAAAGTCCCATCACAAGGGAGACACACAAACAAATAGACACAAATGTTGTGCTCGTATTGAAACCGCTGTATGCCGTATGGACCTGAAAACGCAGTTTCCCCAGTACAAGAATACGGCTAAATCGGATGGGTTGACAAGTATGCTACAATACACCACACACTACACTATATACTACACTATACATTACACTATAAACTACACTATACACTACACTATACACTACACTAACCACTACACTATACACTACACTATACACTACACTAACCACTACACTATACACTACACTAACCACTACACTATACACTACCTACACTAACCACTACACTACACTATATACTACACTATACACTACACTATACACTACACTATACACTACACTATACACTACACTATACACTACTTTACACTACACTAACCACTACACTATACACTACTATACACTACACTATACACTGCTATACACTACGTAACACTACGTAACACTACGCTACACTACACTATACACTACACTACTATACACTACACTATACACTACACTATACATTAAACTATACACTACACTATACATTACACTATACACTACACTATACACTACACTACTACATACCTGTCAACCCCTGATCCAGTGCCCTGCCTTATTAGGGACCACGTGCATTTCCTCTCCTCGCTGAACGGCCAAATCACCGTGGCGGCCGGTTTCGAGGCATCAGCAACGTACCCGGTGGCTAAGAGAAGGATGAGGAGGAGTAGGAGGAGGGTGGTGGTGCTGGTGGTGGTGCTGGTGGTGGTGCTGGTGGTGCTGGTGGTGGTGCTGGTGGTGCTGGTGGTGGTGCTGGTGGTGGTGCTGGTGGTGCTGGTGGTGCTGGTGGTGGTGCTGGTGGTGCTGGTGGTGGTGCTGGTGGTGCTGGTGGTGGTGCTGGTGGTGGTGCTGGTGGTGCTGGTGGTGCTGGTGGTGGTGCTGGTGGTGGGGCTGGTGGTGCTGGTGGTGGTGCTGGTGGTGCTGGTGGTGGTGCTGGTGGTGGTGCTGGTGGTGGTGCTGGTGGTGCTGGTGGTGCTGGTGGTGGTGCTGGTGGTGGTGCTGGTGGTGGTGCTGGTGGTGCTGGTGGTGGTGCTGGTGGGGCTGGTGGTGGTGCTGGTGGTGCTGGTGGTGGTGCTGGTGGTGGTGCTGGTGGTGGTGCTGGTGGTGGTGCTGGTGGTGCTGGTGGTGGGGCTGGTGGTGGTGTTGGTGGTGCTGGTGGTGGTGCTGGTGGTGGGGCTGGTGGTGGGGCTGGTGGTGGTGCTGGTGGTGGTGTTGGTGGTGCTGGTGGTGCTGGTGGTGGGGCTGGTGGTGGTGGTGCTGGTGGTGCTGGTGGTGGTGCTGGTGGTGCTGGTGGTGGTGCTGGTGGTGGGGCTGGTGCTGGTGGTGCTGGTGGTGGTGCTGGTGGTGGGGCTGGTGGTGGTGCTGGTGGTGGTGCTGGTGGTGCTGGTGGTGGGGCTGGTGGTGGTGTTGGTGGTGCTGGTGGTGGTGCTGGTGGTGGGGCTGGTGGTGGGGCTGGTGGTGGTGGTGCTGGTGGTGCTGGTGGTGGTGCTGGTGGTGCTGGTGGTGGTGCTGGTGGTGGGGCTGGTGCTGGTGGTGCTGGTGGTGCTGGTGGTGGTGCTGGTGGTGGGGCTGGTGGTGGTGCTGGTGGTGGTGCTGGTGGTGGTGCTGGTGGTGGTGCTGGTGGTGGTGCTGGTGGTGGTGGTGGTGCTGGTGGTGGTGCTGGTGGTGGTGCTGGTGGTGGTGCTGGTGGTGGTGCTGGTGGTGGTGCTGCTGGTGGTGGTGCTGCTGGTGGTGGTGGTGGTGGTGCTGGTGGTGGTGCTGGTGGTGGTGGTGGTGCTGGTGGTGGTGCTGGTGGTGGTGCTGGTGGTGGTGCTGGTGGTGGTGGTGGTGCTGGTGGTGGTGCTGGTGGTGGTGCTGGTGGTGGTGCTGGTGGTGGTGCTGGTGGTGGTGCTGGTGGTGGTGCTGCTGGTGGTGGTGCTGCTGGTGGTGGTGGTGGTGGTGCTGGTGGTGGTGCTGGTGGTGTTGGTGCTGCTGGTGGTGGTGGTGGTGGTGGTGCTGGTGGTGGTGCTGCTGGTGGTGGTGCTGCTGGTGGTGGTGGTGGTGGTGCTGGTGGTGGTGCTGGTGGTGGTGCTGGTGGTGGTGGTGGTGCTGGTGGTGGTGCTGGTGGTGGTGCTGGTGGTGGTGCTGGTGGTGGTGCTGGTGGTGGTGCTGGTGGTGGTGCTGCTGGTGGTGGTGCTGCTGGTGGTGCTGGTGGTGGTGCTGGTGGTGGGGCTGGTGGTGGTGCTGGTGGTGGTGCTGGTGGTGCTGGTGGTGGGGCTGGTGGTGGTGTTGGTGGTGCTGGTGGTGGTGCTGGTGGTGGGGCTGGTGGTGGGGCTGGTGGTGGTGGTGCTGGTGGTGCTGGTGGTGGTGCTGGTGGTGCTGGTGGTGGTGCTGGTGGTGGGGCTGGTGCTGGTGGTGCTGGTGGTGCTGGTGGTGGTGCTGGTGGTGCTGGTGGTGGTGCTGGTGGTGGGGCTGGTGCTGGTGGTGCTGGTGGTGCTGGTGGTGGTGCTGGTGGTGGGGCTGGTGGTGGTGCTGGTGGTGGTGCTGGTGGTGGTGCTGGTGGTGGTGCTGGTGGTGGTGCTGCTGGTGGTGGTGCTGCTGGTGGTGGTGGTGGTGGTGCTGGTGGTGGTGCTGGTGGTGGTGCTGGTGGTGGTGCTGGTGGTGGTGCTGGTGGTGGTGCTGGTGGTGGTGCTGCTGGTGGTGGTGCTGCTGGTGGTGGTGGTGGTGGTGCTGGTGGTGGTGCTGGTGGTGGTGCTGGTGGTGGTGCTGCTGGTGGTGGTGCTGCTGGTGGTGGTGGTGGTGGTGCTGGTGGTGGTGCTGGTGGTGGTGCTGGTGGTGGTGCTGGTGGTGGTGCTGGTGGTGGTGCTGGTGGTGGTGCTGCTGGTGGTGGTGGTGGTGGTGCTGGTGGTGCTGGTGGTGGTGCTGCTGGTGGTGGTGCTGCTGGTGGTGCTGGTGGTGGTGCTGGTGGTGGTGCTGCTGGTGGTGGTGCTGGTGGTGGTGCTGCTGGTGGTGGTGCTGCTGGTGGTGGTGCTGCTGGTGGTGCTGGTGGTGGTGCTGGTGGTGGTGCTGGTGGTGGTGCTGCTGGTGGTGGTGCTGCTGGTGGTGGTGGTGGTGGTGCTGGTGGTGCTGGTGGTGGTGCTGCTGGTGGTGGTGCTGCTGGTGGTGGTGCTGCTGGTGGTGGTGCTGGTGGTGGTGCTGGTGGTGCTGGTGGTGGTGCTGGTGGTGGGGCTGGTGGTGCTGGTGGTGGTGCTGGTGGTGGGGCTGGTGGTGCTGCTGGTGGTGCTGGTGGTGGGGCTGGTGGTGCTGCTGGTGGGGCTGGTGGTGCTGCTGGTGGTGCTGGTGGTGGGGCTGGTGGTGCTGGTGGTGGGGCTGGTGGTGCTGCTGGTGGTGCTGGTGGTGGGGCTGGTGGTGCTGCTGGTGGTGCTGGTGGTGGGGCTGGTGGTGCTGCTGGTGGTGCTGGTGGTGGGGCTGGTGGTGCTGCTGGTGGTGCTGGTGGTGGGGCTGGTGGTGGTGCTGGTGGTGCTGGTGGTGGTGCTGGTGGTGGGGCTGGTGGTGCTGGTGGTGGTGCTGGTGGTGGGGCTGGTGGTGGTGCTGGTGGTGCTGGTGGTGGGGCTGGTGGTGCTGCTGGTGGTGCTGGTGGTGGGGCTGGTGGTGCTGGTGGTGGGGCTGGTGGTGCTGGTGGTGGTGCTGGTGGTGGTGCTGGTGGTGGTGCTGGTGGTGGTGCTGGTGGTGCTGCTGGTGGTGCTGCTGGTGGTTGTTAGACCGCATCACGCAGAAGCGCAGTTCGAGACTTGCCAGTGGCCGAGCTGCGGCGTCGCCACCACCCCAACACGAAACGCACCCACCCCGCCACACCCAGCCCACACCCCGCCACACCCAGCCCAGCCACACCCAGCCCACACCCCGCCACACCCAGCCCAGCCACACCCAGCCCACACCCCGCCACACCCAGCCACACCCAGCCCAGCCACACCCAGCCCACACTCAGCCCACACCCAGCCCAGCCACACCCAGCCCAGCCACACCCAGCCCACACTCAGCCCACACCCAGCCCCGCCACACCCAGACCAGCCACACCCAGCCCACACTCAGCCCACACCCAGCCCAGCCACACCCAGCCCAGCCACACCCAGCCCACACTCAGCCCACACCCAGCCCAGCCACACCCAGACCAGCCACACCCAGCCCACACTCAGCCCACACCCAGCCCAGCCACACCCAGCCCAGCCACACTCAGACCAGCCACACCAGGCCAGCCACACCAGGCCAGCCACACCCAGACCCCCTACACCCAGGTGACCCCACACCCAGGCCAGCCACACCCAGCCCACACCCAGCCACACCCAGCCCACACCCAGCCCACACCCAGCCACACCCAGACCAGCCACACCCAGGCCAGCCACACCCAGCCCACACCCAGCCCACACCCAGGCGACCCCCCACACCCAGACCAGCCACACCCAGCCCACACCCAGCCCACACCCAAGCGACCCCCCACACCCAGACCAGCCACACCCAGCCCACACCCAGGTGACCCCACTCCCAGACCAGCCACACCCAGCCCACACCCAGCCCATACATAGCCCACACACATCCCAGCCCACACTCAGCCCACACACAGCCCACACCCAGCCCAGCCCAGCCCACAGTCGGCGGCTCGTGCACTCCGCGACTTTGTTCAGCGCTGCTCGCTCGAGGGCGGCGCTTCCCAGGGGATGGGGCAGAGGAGGGGGGTGGGGGGAGGAGGAGGAGACGGGGGGGGGGTGGAGGAGGTAGGTGGGGAGGAGGGGGGGAGTAAGGGGGGTGAGGAGGAGGTGGGGGGGAAGAAGATGGGGGGGAGGAGGGGGGGAGAGAGGGGGGTGGAGGGGGTGGAGGAGGGGGGAGGAGGGGTGGAGGAGGGGTGGAGGAGGGGGTGGAGGAGGGGGGAGGAGGGGTGGAGGAGGGGGTGGAGGAGGGGGTGGAGGAGGGGGGAGGAGGAGGGAGGAGGAGGGGGTGGAGGAGGGGGTGGAGGAGGGGGGAGGAGGAGGGAGGAGGAGGGGGGAGGGGATGGAGGGGGGGGTGTAAGAAGGGGAGAGAAAGGGGGGGGGAATGCCTGGAGTAGCCGACCCCACCCAAAGACAAAGATCCCCCGTGTAGCCTTCAAGCAAAGAGGGACTGTCAAGTGTCAACCTGCGACTCCGCGTGTGTGGAGCCTCTTCAAGGACCGCAGCTTCGTTGCCTTTATTTATTTATTAGTGAGCCACCACCACCACGGTCACGTGGTCACCACGTTGAGTTGGAGGCGACCCGAGTTCGATTCCCATCCGCGGCGAAACCAACACGAGGGAGGGCGATTGTCTTGAACCGGTTCCTGGGCCTACCCTCCCCGCCCCCCTCTAGGTCGACTCGGCCTCAAACGAGTACCTGGTTGCGGTGTGCGTTAAACGTCGCCACCGGGGAGACAAAGGCGGCCGGGCGTGGTTCTGGCCACCCCACCCCCCTCGCGTGCTGTTCCGGCCTTCATAGGTGCTACTCGCTAACAGCACTTGGCCCTACCGTGTGTTAAAGGCTATACGGGGGGTCTTTGTCTTTGCATGTATGTTCTCTCGCCCCCCCCCCTCTGCACGGGTTTCCTCCGAGTCTCCGGTTCTGTCCCACAACTCAAAAAGGTCGAGAGGACGGAGCTGGTCAAAGCCACATCCCCAATGCTGAGAAACTACCTGCACATTACTCGGTGGGGCGATGTGAGTCTATGGGTAGTGTTAGTCTATGGGTAGTGTTGAGTCTATGGGCAGTGTTGAGTCTATGGGTAGTGTTAGTCTATGGGTAGTGTTAGTCTATGGGTAGTGTTGAGTCTATGGGTAGTGTTGAGTCTATGGGTAGTGTTAGTCTATGGGCAGTGTTGAGTCTATGGGTAGTGTTGAGTCTATGGGCAGTGTTGAGTCTATGGGTAGTGTTAGTCTATGGGCAGTGTTGAGTCTATGGGCAGTGTTGAGTCTATGAGTAGTGTTGAGTCTATGGGCAGTGTTGAGTCTATGGGTAGTGTTGAGTCTATGGGCAGTGTTGAGTCTATGGGTAGTGTTAGTCTATGGGTAGTGTTAGTCTATGGGTAGTGTTGAGTCTATGGGTAGTGTTAGTCTATGGGTAGTGTTAGTCTATGGGTAGTGTTAGTCTATGGGTAGTGTTAGTCTATGGGTAGTGTTAGTCTATGGGTAGTGTTAGTCTATGGGTAGTGTTGAGTCTATGGGTAGTGTTGAGTCTATGGGTAGTGTTGAGTCTATGGGTAGTGTTAGTCTATGGGTAGTGTTAGTCTATGGGTAGTGTTGAGTCTATGGGTAGTGTTGAGTCTATGGGCAGTGTTGAGTCTATGGGCAGTGTTGAGTCTATGGGTAGTGTTGAGTCTATGGGTAGTGTTGAGTCTATGGGTAGTGTTGAGTCTATGGGTAGTGTTAGTCTATGGGTAGTGTTAGTCTATGGGTAGTGTTAGTCTATGGGTAGTGTTAGTCTATGGGTAATGTTAGTCTATGGGTAGTGTTAGTCTATGGGTAGTATTGAGTCTATGGGTAGTGTTGAGTCTATGGGTAGTGTTGAGTCTATGGGTAGTGTTGAGTCTATGGGTAGTGTTGAGTCTATGGGCAATGTTGAGTCTATGGGTAGTGTTGAGTCTATGGGCAGTGTTGAGTCTATGGGCAGTGTTGAGTCTATGGGTAGTGTTGAGTCTATGGGTAGTGTTAGTCTATGGGCATGGTTGAGTCTATGGGTAGTGTTGAGTCTATGGGTAGTGTTGAGTCTATGGGTAGTGTTGAGTCTATGGGTAGTGTTGAGTCTATGGGTAGTGTTGAGTCTATGGGTAGTGTTGAGTCTATGGGCAATGTTGAGTCTATGGGTAGTGTTAGTCTATGGGCATGGTTGAGTCAATGGGTAATGTAAGTCTATGAGCAATGTAAGTCTATGGGCAATGTCCGTCTATGGACCCACATCGCAGACCACTGCAAAACTACACGAACTGTCTCTGAAGCCCTTTCGTCGTGGGCAGGGCTCCTGCCCAGAACACCGCTGAGCCCGCGTGTAGAAGCGTGGTGAGGTGACGACCCCATCCCTCTCAATCCCTTATCAGCAGTGCCCCTACATTATTACAGAACAATCCAGACCGATTCTTTTGTCAAGGCGCTCTTCCCCCTCCAACCCAGCAGCTTAAATATATGCTCCAAGCCTGGTGGTGTTTCATTCAGACGCTGTCTTTCCGACAGACCTGTTCTTCACCTGAGGACGGCTGCTTGCGTTGTGGCCGAAACGTCGTGAGAATAGTATTTTATTATGTTTGATTTTTATTATTTTATTATTTACCTTCTACGCGACTTTACCGAAAGAACCAAGAAGATGAATCCAGACCGTATTGCTCACCCCGTGCCCTTTATACATCTCAGCGTTCATCCTGCAAAGTCCCATCACAAGGAGAGAAACACAAACAAAACAGGACCCTGCGGGGTGGGCTGGTAGGAACGAATAACCAAATAATATAAACATAATGTATTATTACACTTGTTAAGCCAGGAAAGCCCCACTGAGTCTAAAGGTTTTTGTAGGGTCCTGCCAAGTGTTTGCAGTAGGGGGCGATGTTGATACACGGACGGACGGACGGACGATATAATCTATTGGTGGTCTGGTCCACTTCGTTCCTACCAGTATAAGACACACATCTTCGTGCCCGCATTGGAACGGCTGTACGCCATCCTACGGACCAGCAAACTCAATGTCCCCTGTACAAGGACACGGGCTGCACCGTGTGGGTTGACATTGTGATTTGTCACTTGGCACGGCGGCACCTAAAGGGCTGTTGTTGTTGTTATTGTTGTTGTTGTTGTTGTTGTTATTGTTGTTGTTAGTGTTGTTATTGTTGTTGTTATTGTTGTTGTAGTTGTTATTGTTGTTGTAGTTGTTATTGTTGTTGTTGTTGTTGTTAGTGTTGTTATTGTTGTTGTTGTGATTGTTGTTATTGTTGTTGTTGTTATTGTTGTTGTTATTGTTGTTGTTATTGTTGTTATTGTTGTTATTGTTGTTGTTATTGTTGTTGTTGTTAGTGTTGTTATTGTTGTTGTAGTTGTTATTGTTGTTATTGTTGTTGTTAGTGTTGTTATTGTTGTTGTTGTGATTGTTGTTATTGTTGTTGTTGTTGTTGTTATTGTTGTTATTGTTGTTGTTATTGTTGTTGTTATTGTTGTTGTTATTGTTATTATTGTTGTTATTGTTGTTGTTATTGTTGTTGTTGCCCCAATCGCATCGTCGTTACGCTCAACCGGTCTCGAGCATTTATCGCTGTCGGGGTGCGATCCGCGAGGGCAAAACCGCGGCCACTCATCAGCCTGGCAGTGGCAGTCGCCCCTCTCTCTGTTCTCAGGATCACCTCGCTCGCTCCAAGCGGAATTACAATAACACGTGGCACGCAATCGATAGTTTCATTGAAAACTTTTGAATTTCAAACTGCGTTGGAAATAAGTCGTTGTTGTTGTTGTTGTTGACGCTGCTGTTGTTTGTTGTAGCTGACACTGTTGTTGTTGTTTGTTGTTGACACTTGTTGTTGACACTGCTGTTGTTTGTTATTGACACTGTTGTTGTTGTTTGTTGTTGACACTTGTTGTTGACACTGCTGTTGTTTGTTGTTGTTGACACTGTTGTTTGTTGTTGACACTGTTGTTGACACTGCTGTTGTTGGTTGTTGACACTGTTGTTGTTGACACTGCTGTTGTTGGTTGTTGACACTGTTGTTGTTGACACTGCTGTTGTTTGTTGTTGACACTGTTGTTGTTGACACTGTTGTTGTTGACACTGCTGTTGTTGGTTGTTGACACTGTTGTTGTTGACACTGCTGTTGTTGGTTGTTGACACTGTTGTTGTTGACACTGCTGTTGTTTGTTGTTGACACTGTTGTTGTTGACACTGCTGTTGTTTGTTGTTGACACTGTTGTTGTTGACACTGTTGTTGTTGACACTGTTGTTGTTGACACTGCTGTTGTTGGTTGTTGACACTGTTGTTGTTGACACTGCTGTTGTTGGTTGTTGACACTGTTGTTGTTGACACTGCTGTTGTTGGTTGTTGACACTGTTGTTGTTGACACTGCTGTTGTTGGTTGTTGACACTGTTGTTGTTGACACTGCTGTTGTTTGTTGTTGACACTGTTGCTGTTGACACTGTTGTTGTTTGTTGTTGACACTGTTGCTGTTGACACTGCTGTTGTTTGTTGTTGACACTGTTGCTGTTGACACTGCTGTTGTTTGTTGTTGACACTGTTGCTGTTGACACTGTTGTTGTTTGTTGTTGACACTTGTTATTGTTGAAAACAAATCTCACGGGGGGAGGGGCAAGGTAGCTCCCCTGCCCCCCCCCTCCACGCTCGGCACGCCGCCGCTACGGGAGGTACCGGCCGACTCTCCCCGTGCTGCCCACGATGGAGTTCCACTCTGAGCGGCATGACGAGCACGTGGTGGTGGTGGTGGAGGAGGTGGTGGAGGTGGAGGTGGTGGTGGAGGAGGTGGTGGAGGTGGTAGTGGAGGAGGTAGTGGAGGTGGTAGTGGAGGTGGTGGTGGAGGTGGTGGAGGTGGTGGAGGTAATGGAGGTGGTGGTGGTGGTGGTGGAGGAGGTAGTGGTGGTGGTGGAGGTGGTGGAGGAGGAGGTGGTGGTGGTGGAGGTGGTGGAGGTGGTGGAGGTGGTGGTGGTGGAGGAGGTGGTGGAGGTGGTAGTGGAGGAGGAGGTAGTGGAGGTGGTAGTGGAGGTGGTGGTGGAGGTGGTGGAGGTAATGGAGGTGGTGGTGGTGGTGGTGGAGGAGGTAGTGGTGGTGGTGGAGGTGGTGGAGGAGGAGGTGGTGGTGGTGGAGGTGGTGGAGGTGGTGGAGGTGGTGGTGGTGGAGGAGGTGGTGGAGGTGGTAGTGGAGGAGGAGGTAGTGGAGGTGGTAGTGGAGGTGGTAGTGGAGGTGGTGGAGGTGGTGGAGGTGGAGGTAATGGAGGTGGTGGTGGAGGTAGTGGTGGTGGTGGTGGAGGTGGTGGAGGTAGTGGTGGTGGTGGAGGTGGTGGAGGTAGTGGTGGAGGTGGTGGAGGTGGAGGTAATGGAGGTGGTGGTGGTGGAGGTGGTGGAGGTAGTGGTGGAGGTGGTGGAGGAGGTAGTGGAGGAGGAGGTGGTGGAGGTGGTAGTGGAGGTGGTAGTGGAGGTGGTGGAGGTGGTGGAGGTGGAGGTAATGGAGGTGGTGGTGGAGGTGGTAGTGGAGGAGGTAGTGGTGGTGGTGGAGGTGGTGGAGGTGGTGGAGGAGGTGGTGGAGGAGGTGGTGGAGGAGGAGGTGGTGGTTGTGGAGGTGGTAGTGGAAGAGGAGGTAGTGGAGGTGGTAGTGGAGGTGGTAGTGGAGGTGATGGTGGACGTGGTGGAGGTGGTGGTGGAGGTGGTATTGGTGGTGGAGGTGGTGGAGGTGGTAGTGGAGGAGGAGGTAGTGGAGGGGGTGGAGGTGGTAGTGGTGGTGGAGGTGGTGGTGTAGGTAGTGGATGTGGTTGTGAGATGTTAACTACCTCGCCTGGTAGACACGAGGTTGTGGGTTCGATCCCGACCCTGGCGCGTGGAATATTCTCCGGGTCCTCCGGTTTTTCTCTCTCCACATTTAGAATCAACATCACCACGCGTGTCGAGTATGTGGCTACTGCTGTCCACGTGTGTGTGGTTCGTCAACAATGGAAGTTATCGGATAAGGAACGAACATCTAAGAGAGAATGGCTTCACGACGTGACAGATTTATGTTGGCAAGATGCGGCCACCACCATTTGAGCCATATCGGCACGAGACAGAGGAAAGTGAAGACAAATGTGCAGTTGACATGGACCGTGGTGATGATGATGACGACGACGACGATACATTTCAACGGGATAATCCACTTTCGTTGACCCAACATTCGTGATAAAAAAGAAAAAATCTCCCGGTGTGGCCTTACCTGGTCAACAAAAAATGTATAAAAAAAACACAAAAATCTGTTTCGTAAATAGTTGCGTTCCCGAGAATCAGGAATTGGCTCCGTGCCGCGTGGTGGTGGTGGTGGGGGGGGGTGTTGATTTTGGTTGCGCATGCTTCACGCAGCGTCCGTGTGATGCGAAGCCCTTACATGGGGAACGCTGTGAGCCAGCCACTCCTCAGAGAGAGGGGGGTGGTGGTTGTGAGTGATGTGGGTGGTGGTTATGGGTGGAATCCTCTTCTCATATTTGGAGTTATCCACGCCGCCGCGGTCACAAAGACAAAGATCCCCCGTGTAGCCTTAGAAAGGCAGGGCAAGTGCTGCCCGAGATTGAGGTCACGTGTGAATGGGCCACCTATGAAGGCCGGTACAGGTTGGCACACGAGGGGGTGGGTGGCCACAGCATCCACGCCCGGCCGCCTTTGTCTTCCCAGGAGGGGAATCAATCTCGGGTCGCCGGGTTTGTAGCGCGGCGCGCTAACCGCTACACAACAACAACAACAACAACCGCAAATCGACACTAAGTGGCGGTGATGTCACCACGGCGCTTGTGCCAAGCTACGTGCACGTTGAGGCCACGTGAAGTTACACAAAGATAAAGATCACCCGTGTAGCGTTAACAGACTGTTGGGGCAAGTGCTGTTAGCGAGCGCCTACGAAGGCCGGCACGGCACACATAGGGGTGGGTGGCCAGCACCAATCCCGGCCGCCTTTGTCTCCCTAGTAGCGATGTTTACACACCGCACCAGATACTCATTTGAGGCTGAGTCGACCTAGGGGAGGCCCGGGACCGGTTCAGATAATCGTCACCGGTGTTGGGTCGCCAGGTTCGTAGCGCAGCAGCGCAGCGCGCTAACCGCTGCACCACCGCTTCCCACGAAGTTAGACAGCCACTCCCCAGACACACACGGACACACACGGACACACACAGACACGGGGCCCTCTGGGAGTAACACTGCATCGGCAAGTTCGCTTGCAATCTTGAACAGATGAATACAATCACCGCCGCGCTCTCCGAGTTTGTTGCAAGACGGAGCGGGAATGTAAAGGCGCGCTTCGAAATGTGCCAATGGAGTTATCGAGCGGTGTATTGACTATGGCTGATGAAGGTGATGGTGATGGTGGTGACCACCATCACCACCACCACCATCATCGAGCGATGGCGTAGCGGGTAGCGCTGCGCTGCGCTACGAACCCGGCGACCCAAGTTCGATTCCCGCTCACGGCCAACACCGGTGACGATTATCTGAACCGGTCCTTACGACTCAGCCTCAAATGAGTACCTGGTGCGGTGTGTAAACATCGCTACTAGGGATACAAAGGCGGCCGGGCGTGGTGCTGGCCACCCAGCCCCTCGTGTGTCGTGCCGGCCTTCATAGGTGCTTGCTAACAGCACTTGCCCCTATAGTCTGCTCAGGCTATACGGGGGATCTTTGTCTTTGATGATGGTGGTAGTGGTGGTGGTGATGATGATGATGATGGTGGTGGTGGTGATGATGGTGGTGGTGATGATGGTGGTGATGATGGTGGTGATGATGGTGGTGATGATGGTGGTGATGATGGTGGTGGTGGTGATGATGATGGTGATGATGATGGTGGTGGTGGTGGTGATGATGATGGTGGTAGTGGTGGTGATAATGATGGTGGTGGTGGTGATGATGGTGGTGGTGATGATGATGGTGGTGGTGGTGATGGTGGTGGTGGTGATGATGATGGTGGTGGTGATGGTGGTGGTGATGATGGTGGTGGTGGTGATGATGATGGTGGTGGTGGTGATGGTGATGATGATGGTGGTGGTGGTGATGGTGGTAATGATGGTGGTGGTGGTGATGGTGGTGGTGGTGGTAGTGGTGGTGATGATGATGGTGGTGGTGGTGATGATGGTGATGATGATGGTGGTGGTGGTGGTGATGATGGTGGTAGTGGTGGTGATGATGATGGTGGTGATGATGATGGTGGTGATGATGATGATGATGGTGGTGATGGTGATGATGGTGGTGGTGGTGATGATGATGATGGTGATGATGATGATGATGGTGGTGATGATGATGATAATGGTGGTGATGATGATGATGGTGGTGGTGATGATGATGGTGATGATGGTGGTGGTGGTGATGATGATGGTGGTAGTGGTGGTGATGATGATGGAGGCAACACGGGGTGTATGGTGCACGTGGCAAATCTGAAACACACCCGAACGGACACACACAGAGACCACACCCATTGACCACACAGACAAAGGTCCCCCGTGTAGCCCAGCGACTGTTAGGCCAAGTGCTGTTTGAGAGTAGCACCGCCTATGAAGGGTGGAACGGCACACGAGGGGGTTGTTGGGTTCGGTGGCCAGGACCACTCCCGCCCGGCCGCCTTTGGGAACGTCCATAAATGACGTCACGCGATTTTGGACTGATTGTTTACCCCCCCCGCCCCCACAAAAAGTCAGCCCCCCCCCTCAATTATGACGTCACAAAGCTCTGCCCCCCCCCCAAAACCATATTTCCATTTTGAAAATAAAACATGCTTCAAATCGCTTTAAACTATTGTCATTGTAGTGCGTATTTAATGTGGCGCTGCACTCTGATGTTATAGGAGTGTTGTTAAAAAAATTATATATTTATTTAAAGTTGCGCATTTTGATGTGACGTCACATTTCTCAAACACCCCCCCCCCCTCGTGACACATCGTCACAAATGTCTGATCCCCCCCCCCCCTAGGTGCGTGACGTCATTTATGTTCGGCCCCTTTGTCTCCCTTGTGGCGATGTTGTTGTCACTTGACACGTAGCGTCAGTTACTCGTGTTTAAGGCTGAGTCGACCTAGGAGAGAGCCAGGACCGGTTCAGATAATCGCTGGCGGTGTTGGCGGCCGCGAGCTAGAATCGAACTTGGGGGTCTCTGGCCCAGGGTTCGTAGACGCGGCGCGCTAACCACTGCGCCACCGCTCCACAAGACAAAGGTCCCCCGGGTAGCCTCAAATGACTGGTGGGGCAAGTGCTGTTAGCGAGTAGAACCTGTGAAGGCCGGCACGGCACACGAGGGGGTGGGTGGCCAGCACCACGCCCGGTCGCATTTGTCTTCCCAGTGGCGATGTTTACTACACACCGCACCGGGTACTGATTTAAGGCTGAGTCGACCTACATACGCACGCACCTACACACACACACGTACACGCATACACACACGCGCATACCCAAACGCACACACACACGCACCCACACACACACGCATACACGCATACAAACATACACACACACACGTACATACATACACGCACACACACACGTACACACACACACACGCGCATACACAGACGCACACACACAGATGCACCTACACACACACGCACCTACACACACACACACGCACACACACACACGCGCATACGCACACACACACACACAAACACACACGCGCACACACACGCACACACGCGCACACACACGCACACACGCGCCTGAATAAGGGCCGCCTTTGTCTCCCCACCATTCACGGCCACGCGCGCGCCCCGCGCAGCGCAATTGCAGCTCCGATTAGTGCCGTTGGCTACGTACGGCGCGAAAGAAGTTCAACGTACTGTCCACACAAAGATCCCCCGTGTAGCCTTAACAGACTGTTAGGGCAAGCGCTGTTAGCGAGCACCTATGAAGGCCGGCACGGCACACGAGGGGGGTGGGTGGCGAGCACCACGCCCGGCCGCCTTTGTCTCTCTAGTGGCGATGTTTACACACCGCACCGGGTACTACTCATTTGAGGCCCAGGACCGGTTCAAATAATCGTCACTGGGTGTTGGCCGTGAGCGGTAATCGAACCCGGGCCGCCAGGTTCGTAGGGCAGCGTAGCGCTAATCGCTACACCACCGCTCCCCATACACACACTGACACACACAGACACATACAGACAGACAGACACACAGACACACACAGGCACACACACAGACACACACAGGCACATACACAGACACACACAGGCACACACAGACACACACAGGCACACACACTGACACACACAGACACACACAGGCACACACACAGGCACACACAGACACACACAGGCACACATACAGACAGACACACACACACACACACAGGCACACACAGACACACACAGGCACACATACAGACACACCCACACAGACACACATACAGACACACACAGGCACACACACAACCCGACGAGGGATGGCGTTGCTCCGAGTGGAGCAATGACGGAGCGAGCAGGTGAATGAGCAGGTGGGTGAGCGAGCGAGTGGGCGAGCGGGCGGGCGGGCGAGCGAGCGAGTTGATGCGCGACACGGCGGCAGAGATTGATGTGTGGCGCCTGGGTGGCTGATTGCGTGAGCTGACGGGTGCGAGCGAGTTCGAGTTCGTTCGAGTTGATGTTGCGCAACCGGGCGAGCGAGCGAGTCTCTGGAGGTCGCGGCGAGGGTTGACCTCTGTCAGGGTCGCTGGGCGGGTGGGTGTCTCGTCATGCCTGGGGGACCTTCTGGGCATCCGTGCGTGGTATAAGGGGCCGTCCATAAATGACGTCACGCACCTGGGGGGGTGGGGGGGGGTCAGACATTTGTGACGATGTGTGACGAGGGGGGGGTTGAGAAATGTGACGTCGCGTAAAATGCGCAACTTTAAATAAATATAGACAACACGTTCTACTTCATTAAATTGACTTTTAAAAAATGTTTTCTCCTACAACATCAGAATGCAGCGCCACATTAAATACGCACTACAATGACAATAGTTTAAAGCGATCTGAGGCATGTTTCATTTTCAAAATGGAAATATGGTTTTGGGGGGGGGGGGGGGGGCAGAGCTTTGTGACGTCATATTTGAGGGGGGTCTGACTTTTTGTGACGCCGTGTGACGAGGGGGGGGGGTCAAAAATCGTCCAAAATCGCGTGACGTCATTTATGGACGGCCCCTAACTCCTCCGCGCGCGTTGATTTTGTCTTCGATTAAAGTAAAACTAAAATGTGTTTTTATTTTAGCAGGTAAGGACCCTGCTTAGCTATGTATAGCTGTTTTCCAGAAGCAACTTGGCTATCACAAATGATAGCTCAACGAAGTGGCTTATCACCATCATCATCATCACGTGGACATTTCTAGCAGCCAAATACTCGAAAACGTGTGGTCACGTTCAATATAAAATGTAGCAGGGAAAACACCGCAGGACCCGGAGAAAAATCTACGCGACCACGGGTAGAGAGAGAGAGAGACACGCAAACTCCACATATACAGCAGCAGGCATCGTCAAGGTCGGGATCAAACCCACGAACCTCCTGTATACCAGGCGAGGTAGTTAACATCTCCTAGCCACCGTGATGATGATGATGAGATACATTGCAAACTCCAAATATACAGCAGGTATCGTCATCGTCAGGGTCGGGATCGACCCCACGACCTCCTGTAGACCAGGCGAGGTAGTTAACATCTCCTAGCCACCGTGATGATGATGAGAGACGCAAACTCCAAATATACAGCAGCAGGCGTCAGGGTCGGGATCGACCCCACGACCTCCTGCACACCAGGCGAGGTAGTTAACATCTCCTAGCCACCGTGATGATGATGAGAGAAAGAGACACGCAGACTCCAAATATACAGCAGCAGGCGTCGGGGTCGAGATCGACCCCACGACCTCCTGCAGACCAGGCGAGGTAGTTAACATCTCCTAGCCAATGTGATGATGAGAGACACCGCAAACTCCAAATATACAGCAGCAGCAGGCGTCAGGGTCAGGATCTAACCCACGACCTCCTGTACACCAGGCGAGGTAGTTAACATCTCCTCGCCATCGCGGCGCTGAGTGCATCTGGACGCGGGCGTGGTTCCCGTTATGGCAGCACGTGGAATCAATCACACGGGGAATGTGGCTGTTTGGCTGCGCGTGTATCTTGTGTGTGTGTGGGGCTGTGTGTGTGGGGTGTGTGTGTGTGTGGCTGTGTGTGTGTGGAGCTGTGGCTAAAGAACAGCAAGTTGGCACAGTAGGGGGCACAGGTGGTGCATCAGCCAGTCATCTCGGTCATCTCGGTCAGTCGACCCGTGGCACCTGGGTCTGCCCCGTGACCTCCTGCCAGCGGGCGTTCGACACTTCACGTGGCCTCAAGGTGCACATGGCCTGGCACAAGCGTCGTGGTGACGTCACCGCCACTTAGTGGCGAATGGCGGTTGTTGTTGTGGGGCTGTGTGTGTGGGGCTGTGTGTGTGGGGCTGTGTGTGTGGGGCTGTGTGTGTGTGTGGAGCTGTGTGTGTGGGGTGTGTGTGGGGCTGTGTGTGGCTGTGTGTGTGTGTGGAGCTGTGTGTGTGTGGGGCTGCGTGTGTGGGGCTGTGTGGGTGTGGAGCTGTGTGTGGGGCTGTGTGTGTGTAGGGCTGGTTGTGTGTGGAGCTGTGTGTGGGGCTGTGTGTGTGTGTGTGGAGCTGTGTGTGTGTGTGTGGAGCTGTCTGTGTGTGGTGTGTGGAGCTGTGTGTGTGTGGGGCTGTGTGTGTGTGTGTGGCTGTGTGTGTGGGCGTGGGGCTGTGTGTGTGTGGCTGTGTGTGTGGGCGTGGGGCTGTGTGTGTGGGGCTATGTGAGTGTTGTGCGTGGTGCTGTGTGTGTGTGTGGGGCTGTGTGTGTGTTGTGCTTGTTGCTGGACACCCACCCCCTCGTGTGCCGTTCCACCCTTCATAGGCGGTGCTACTCTCAAACAGCACTTGCCCCAACAGTCGCTGGGCTACACGGGGAACCTTTGTGTTTTCCAATGGGTGTGTGATGCCTCTGTGTGTGTGTGTTTATCCGTCCGGGTGTGTTTCAGATCTGCCACGTGATCGAGTCTTTAGCACCGTACGCCCCACCACGATGCCTCCAAGGTAACAACATCATCATCATCATGAGCCGTGGTCGATCTACTGCTGGATGAAGGCATCCTCCTTCTCCCTCCCCAAGCCACCATCGGCTAACCTCCAACAATAGCCGTCTCCGTCGTGAGCGAGCGTGCGAGGAGCGGTGGCGCAGCGGTTAGCGCGCTACGCTACGAACGCGGCGACCCAAGTTCAATTCCTGCTCTATGGCCAATAAACCAGTGACGGCTATCTGGCCCTCCCCTAGGTCGACTCAGCCTCAAACGAGTAGTCGGTGTGGTGCGTAGGTGAACATTAGTTCAGTTTATTTATTAGGTATAGAACAAAGTCACTGGGAGAGACAAAGGCGGTCCGGCATGGTGCTGGTAGCCACCCACCCCCTCGTGTGCCACGGTGCCGGCCTTCATAGGTGCTGCTACTCGCTAACAGCACTTGCCCCAACAGCCTGTTACAGGCTACACGGGGGATCTTTGTCTTTTCTTGTGCCGGTCTTAATTGTGGGGAGTGGTGGCGCAGCAGTTAGCGCTACGAACCCCGGCGACCCGAGTTCGATTCCCGCTCACGGCCACCAACAACATCGGTGACAATTATCTGAACCAGTCCTGGGCCCTCATCTAGGTAGACTCGGCCTCAAATGAGTACCCGGTACGGTGTGTAGTAAACATCGCCACTGGGGAGACAAAGGCGGCCGGGCGTGGTGTTGGCCGCCCACCCCCTCGTGTGCCGTGCCGACCTTCATAGGTGCTGCTACTCGCTGGCAGCACTTGCCCAGTTTATTATGGAGGCTACACGGGGGATCTTTGTCTTTGTCTGTGTATGTCCTCAGGATCTGCAGATCCGTCTGACAGGCTGGGCTGTGAATGGGTGAGTACCTCCTCATATCACCATGGTAACGGTGGTTGGTGGTGATGATGGTGTTAATGATGGTGATGCTAGTGATGGTGGTGGTGTTGATGATGTTGGTGATGTTCATGGTGGTGATGATGATGTTGATGACGGTGATGGTGATGTTGGCAGCATGAGTTTATGGTGGCGATGATGATGGTGGCGGTGTTGATGAAGTTGATGATGGTGGCGATGTTGATGATGATGTTGGTGGCGATGTTGATGATGGTGGCGGTGTTGATGAAGTTGATGATGGTGGCGATGTTGATGATGATGTTGGTGGCGATGTTGATGATGGTGGCGATGTTGATGAAGTTGATGATGGTGGCAATGTTGATGATGATGATGTTGATGATGGCGGCGGTGTTGGCGGCGTGGGTAGATGATGGCGATGTTGATGAAGTTGATGATGGTGGCGATGTTGATGATGGTGGTGATATTGATGATGTTGATGATGGTGGTGATGTTGATGAAGTTTATGATGGTGGCGATGTTGATGATGGTGGCGATGTTGATGATGTTGATGGTAGCGATGTTGATGATGTTGATTATGGTGGCAATGTTGATGAGGGTGGCGATGTTGATGTTGATGATGGTAGCGATGTTGATGAAGTTTATGATGGTGGCGATGTTGATGATGTTGATGATGGTGATGATGTTGATGATGGTAGCGATGTTGATGATGTTGATGATGGTAGCGATGTTGATGATGTTGATGATGGTGGCGATGTTGATGATGTTGATGGTAGTGATGTTGATGATGTTGATGATGGTGGCGATGTTGATGATGTTGATGATGGTAGCGATGTTGATGATGTTGATGATGGTAGCGATGTTGATGATGTTGATGAGGGTGGCGATGTTGATGATGTTGATGATGGTGGCGATGTTGATGATGTTGATGATGGTGGCGATGTTGATGATGTTGATGATGGTAGCGATGTTGATGATGTTGATGATGGTGGCGATGTTGATGATGTTGATGATGGTGGCGATGTTGATGAAGTTTATGATGGTGGCGATGTTGATGATGTTGATGATGGTGGCGATGTTGATGATGATGTTGATGATGGTGGCAATGTTGATGATGTTGATGATGGTAGCGATGTTGATGATGATGTTGATGATGGTGGCAATGTTGATGATGGCGGCGATGTTGATGAAGTTGATGATGGTGGCGATGTTGATGATGATGTTGATGATGTTGATGAAGTTGATGATGGTGGCGATGTTGATTATGTTGATGATGGTGGCGATGTTGATGATGGTGGCGATGTTGATGATAAAGCTGATGATGGTGGCGATGTTGATGATGTTGATGGTGGCGATGTTGATGATGTTGATGATGGCGGCGATGTTGATGATGTTGATGATGGTGGCGTTGTTGATGTTGATGGCGGCGATGTTGATGATGTTGATGATGGCGGCGGTGTTGGCGGCGGCGTGAGCAGGCGGCACCGTTCAATGCCAGGAGGAGCAGGAGAGCCATCTTCGCCCCTGAGCTCCTGGTATCTGAGAATCAGCGGCCACCGTTCCCGCGTCGCATCGGAAAGGTCAGGCCCCCCCCTCTCGCTCTCCACACAAAACTCAGGGTGGTGTAGTGGCGGCGGCGGGGGGGGGGTAGTTCTAACCACTTAAAAAAAACCGGTAACCGTTTTGAGAACCGAACGTCGAGCAACGAACGCAAGCACGCACGCGGACGTATAAATAACACTGGTCAACAAAAAAAAAATTCTGGCCTGGACTTTTGCAGCTGTTCTAGACTAATTTCAGGGTGCTGATTCCAAATCTGATCTCAGATTTGCTCTATCACATCTCAATTTTATGCTATCGGCATACCCCATTTTCATTGATTTTACCCGAAATTAACTCTGTCACTTATGATTGCAAGTTGTTGCGAGTCAGTGACTGCTTTAGTGTTAAAATATGGTGCTGCGTTTTTAGGATAGTGTGTTTATAATATAATTGTATGTAGATATCCACATTTATTTAATATTTTTCTTCTGCAGTTTTTATTGAAAATGCAATATTTGCTATCTCAAAAACCTAATGTGATAGACAAAAACCGATGCCAGATTTCGAATCAGCACCCCAACATTACCTTAAAACCGTTGGAATACCTTATGCCAGAAAAAAGTGTGTTGACCAGTGATATCATCAACATCCCTCAACAACTTCGAGCATAGACTACGGGCACGCCTGATCAGCAAAACTACCCAGTAGCCTCTCCTCCATGGAGCCTAACTCAAGCACAAAGATCCCCCATGTAGCCTGTAACAGACTGTAGGGGCAAGTGCTGTTAGCGAGCACCTATGAAGGCCGGCACGGTACACGAGGGGGTGGGTGGCCAGACAAAAACCGATGCCAGATTTGGAATCAGCATCCCAAAATTACCTTAAAACCGTTGGAAAACCTCGTGCCAGAAAAAGTATGTTCACCAATGTAATCCACGACGTAACCACACGGGGCCTTTTTGGCAGCGTCGAAGTATGAAAACTCAAGAGCAACTTTTACCCCTTCCTGGCAATGATCCACGAGGCCATTCCGACCCACCGACTCATTCTTCGCGTTAACGACCGTGCCGTCCACTAAGATCCCTCCAAAGCTGGGAAATGAAGGGAACCTGCAGGGGGTGAAGGGCCCGTACTAGGCAGGATGGTGGGTAGATGAAGGCCAACTTGAAGACGTGAGTTTTTAAAATCCTTTATATTAAGTTCACTTGCTTGCTTGCTTGCGCGCTTACGACCGTGCAAATCTTTCGGTCGTTTTTTAACCCACTTCCCGTGATCCAATCGAGCTGACATTTTGCACACAGACTCGTTGTAGTGACAATTTTTTTTCGTGAATTTTTTTTCTCCATAACTTTACACTTTTTAGGAAAAAAATAATAATATTTAATTACCAATTGCTTAATGGTGGCAGGCAATCATCTGACCCATAGGTGGCAGCCATCTCAAGCCAGAGGACGAGAGGACTCTAGCCGCCACGCATATAAAGGATTTATAGTGAAAAACTTTGTTTTTACGGGTTAATTTTTTTATTTTAAAAATGGTGCCAACGACTCGGATTTATCGCGTGAGTGATATGCACGTACCTACGCATGCGTGCCTACATACACACGTGCGTCCGAACGTTCATTCGTCAGTGTCGGGGCGGCGGAGGCCTCCGTAAAACGACACGAGCGGCGGCGGGGGGGTGTTGGTTCGTTTTACTCGTTGGCCCGATAACCAACGAGGCGTGGAAACGTTTTTTTAAAAACTCGCCCGAACCTCCCGTGCCGCCCCAGGTGTGGAGGTCGAGCAACGCGGAGGACGGCCACAGGTTTACGCTGTCCGCGTCGGGCAGCATCGAGGACCCCACCCGGACGTTCTCCATCGACGCGACGTCGGGCGACGTCTACGTGCTCCGAGCCCTCGACCGCGAGCGCAACGCCACCCACCAGGCGCGGCATCCACACGCGTCCCTCCTGCTCCTCCCCGTGACGTCCTCCTCCTAGCACCCTCCTCCGCTTCTCGCCCCGCGTGATTGGTCGTCAATTGTTTAAGCGCGACCTCTTGCCTGGTTGTCCTCCGTTGCTACGTCTCTGCCTTCTGCGGTTCTCTTCGGTATTCTCAATGTCCTCCAATCTCAATGTCAAATCTCAATGTCTAATCTCAATGTCCTCCAATCTCAATGTCAAATCTCAATGTCAATTTCAATGTCAAATCTCAATGTCAATCTCAATGTAAAATCTCAATGTCAAA
The DNA here is from genome assembly GCF_964198595.1 of Lampetra fluviatilis. Taxonomy (NCBI): domain Eukaryota; kingdom Metazoa; phylum Chordata; class Hyperoartia; order Petromyzontiformes; family Petromyzontidae; genus Lampetra; species Lampetra fluviatilis. The sequence continues at coordinate 6,088,554 of NC_136337.1, read as the reverse complement.
TCTCAATGTCAAATCTCAATGTCCTCCAATCTCAATGTCCAATCTCAATGTCCAATCTCAATGTCCTCCAATCTCAATGTCGAATCTCAATGTCCAATCTCAATGTCAAATCTCAATGTCAAATCTCAATGTCCTCCCATCTTAATATCAAATCTCAATGTCAATTTCAATGTCCAATCTCAATGTCAATCTCAATGTCAAATCTCAATGTCAAATCTCAATGTCCAATCTCAATGTCAATCTCAATGTCAAATCTCAATGTCAAATCTCAATGTCAAATCTCAATGTCCAATCTCAATGTCCTCCAATCTCAATGTCAAATCTCAATGTCAAATCTCAATGTCCTCCCATCTCAATATCAAATCTCAATGTCCAATCTCAATGTCCAATCTCAATATCAAATCTCAATGTCCTCCCATCTCCCCCCCCTGCCCCTCCGCCCCCCCCCCCCACAGCTGACGGTGTCGGTGATGAATCGCTCGGGCGACGTGGTGGAGGGTCCCACCGTGATGCTCGTCCACGTGCTCGACCAGAACGACAACCGCCCGCGCTTCCAGCACGAGCCCTTCCACGCGCAGCTGCCTGAGCACGCGCCCCGCGGTGACGCGCGCACTCACACACACAAAGACCCCCCGTGTAGCCTCAACAGACTGTTGGGGCAAGTGCCGTTATTACATATGTGTCTTTCGAACTTCTTTCGCACCGTACGCAGTCAACCGGAGCTTATCGGAGGTGCGATGGACACAGTCGCGTAGACAAAGCTCTCCCGTATTGAGATTGGACATTTTTTTGATCCGTCGAGGGAATGTGCCTCCCCCCACCCCCCCGCACCCCCTCCGCGTGCGCAGGTCACCACGTGATCCACGTGGAGGCGGATGACCCGGACAACGCGGAGACGGGGAACGCGGAGCTTCGCTACTCGCTGGGGCCTCCGCGCCCGCCGCCCGCCAACCGCTCGGCCGTCAGCTTCGCCATCGACCCCCTGCGTGGCGACATCACCACGACCTCCGACCCGCAGCTGCTCGACCGCGAGGTGCGGTGATTGGCGAGCCCGGCGATCGTCGTTGGAGGCAATCGCGGCGGCAACGGGGGTGGCGATGGTGACGTAGCCTTGAGGGCCGTTGGAACGCCAAAACACCACCACCACCACCACCACGATAAGGTTACGATCTCGATTTAAAGCTTTCGTGACTGCAGGGATTCATCTTCTTGGTTCTTTCGGAAAAGTCACGTAGAATGGAAATAATAAAATAATAACAATAAAACATTATTTTATTATGTTTTATTTTTATTATTTTATTATTTCCATTCTACGTGACTTTACCGAAAGAACCAAGAAGAAGGTAACGATCCTTCGCTGGGGTCTACGGTGAAGAAGAAGATAAAAGAATTTGCCATTACCGTTAAGCGGAAAAAAAAGCGAAAAATAAAGTAAGAGCCGGTTTTCCCGCACAGATACAGAAGCGCGACGCGAACTCCACGACGGCCTTGCCCATTCCCAGCTCCGACCTCACACACCGCGCAGATATTAACCAGGGCGGCCCACGCGGCCGTTCGCCGGGCTCCAAACCGCGAACCCCCCCCACCCCCCCTCCTCCCAACACGCCGTGACAGCGTCCACCGCGCCGTCACCCTGTCTCTCCACCCGCTCCGAGTGCAGGCGCTGGCCACGCTCACCTACGAGCTCGTGGTGAGCGTGTCGGACATGGCCGGCGGCGACTCGGGCCTGGTGAGGAGCAGCACGGTCACCGTCACCATCGCCGACATCAACGACAACCCACCCGTCTTCCACCCCACCACACGGGTACCGGCTGGACCTTCATCACCGGAGACACCCGGGGGACACCACGGGGACATCCCCTCCCTCACACCGTCTCCTCCTGCTCCTCCCTCTCTCCCCATCTCCCGTCTCGTGTGCATCCCCTCGTCTCCCCGTCTCCTAGCTCACACATTCTCCTGCTGTCTCTCCGCCGCGGTGGCTAGGAGATGTTAACTACCTCGCCTGGTCTACAGGAGGTCGTGGGTTCGATCCCGACCCTGACGCCGGCGGCTGCTGTATATTTGGAGTCTGCATCTCTCTCTCTCATCATCATCATCACGGTGGCTAGGAGATGTTAACTACCTCGCCTGGTGTACAGGAGGTCGTGGGTTCGATCCCGACCCTGACGCCGGCTGCTGCTGTGTATTTGGAGTCTGCGTCTCTCTCTTTCTCCCCGTGCTCGCGTGGATTTTTTCTCAGGGTCCTCCGCTTTTTCCCTGCACACGAATAGAATCGACGTCGCCACGCGTTTAGAGAATTTGGCCGCTGCTATGAAATTTCCACACGATGACGATGATGACGACGATAAGCCGCCGCTCCGTTGGGTTATCATTTGTGAGCGCAAGGCCCCCTTCTGAAAAATAGTGACATCGTAGCTCAGCCGTGGGCATTACCTGGTAAAATCCAATAAATTTCGATTTAAAGCTTTCGTGACTCCAGGGATTCATCTTCTTGGTTCTTTCGGTAAAGTCACGTGGAAGGGAAATAATAAAATAATAAAAATTTAACATAATAAAATATTACATTTCGATTTAAAGCTTTCGTGACTGCCGGGATTCATCTTCTTGGTTCTTTCGGTAAAGTCACGTAGAAGGAAAATAATAAAATTAAAAAAATTTAACATAATAAAATATTACATTTCGATTTAAAGCTTTCGTGACTGCCGGGATTCATCTTCTTGGTTCTTTCGGTAAAGTCACGTAGAAGGAAAATAATAAAATAATAAAAATTTAACATAATAAAATATTACATTTCGATTTAAAGCTTTCGTGACTGCAGGGATTCATATTCTTGCTTCTTTCGGTAAAGTCACGTAGAAGGGAAGTAATAAAATAATAAAAATAAAACATAATAGAAAATTCTCACGACGTTTCGGCCACAACGCAAGCAGCCGTCCTCAGGTGAAAACCAGGTCTGTCGAGGCGACAGCGTCAATATAGTTAATAGTTTGATAATTTTCTCTCCCCCCTTGTCTCCCCCGGGGTAGTTCGAGGTGTCCGTGGAGGAGAACGTGGTGAGGCCGCTGCTGAACCTGACGGTGCGCGACGTGGATGAGCGTGGCAGCGCCAACTGGGAGGTCTCTTTCTCCATCATCAGCGGCGACACGGACGGCACCTTCAACGTGAGCACGCGGCCACACAGCAACCGCGGCATCCTCGGCCTGGCGCAGGTAACGCGGCTCACGCACCACAACTGCCACCGCCACCACCACCACTACTACTCCACCACCACCACCACTACCACCTCCCCAGCACCACCACCACCAATTCCCCAGCCCCACCACCTCTCCAGACCCACCACCTCAAGTTTCAAAGTTTCAAGTTTCATGTATTAGGTATAGCCCTGTGAGCCATTCGGCTCTTGAATCGGGTGTAACCGCAACAAACAAAAAAAACAAAAACATGAACAAGAAAACATCTTAAAGTGAATATGTGACTAAGTGCAAACAGAAAATCCAAGAAAAGACAGCAAAATATTGCAGAAAAAGCACCGTACGCCAACCACCACGTCCCCACTGCCACTACCACCACCACCACCACGCTCGCTAACACAGCACCACCACCACCAATTCCCCAGTACCACCACCACCACTACCACCTCCCCAGCACCACCACCACCACCACCTCCCCAACCACCACCACCGCCGCCTCCCCAGCACCACCACCACCACCAATTCCCCAGGAACATCACCACCACCTCCCCAACCACCACCACCACCTCTCCAGACCCACCACCTCCCCAACCACCACGTCCCCACTGCCACTACCTCCACCACCACCACCACTACTACCACCACCACCACCACCAATTCCCCAGGAACATCACCACCACCTCCCCAACCACCACCACCTCTCCAGACCCACCACCTCCCCAACCACCACGTCCCCACCTCCACCGCCACCACCACCGCGCTCGCTAACACACCACCACCACCGCCACCCCCCCCCCCCGCCAGCCGCTGGACTACGAGACGTGGCGCGTGCATGCGCTGCTGGTGCGCGCGGACAACCTGGCCCCGCTGGTGCCCCACGTGCGCCTCCCCCACGCGTCGACGGCCACCATCGTGGTGTCGGTGCTGGACACGAACGAGGCGCCCGTGTTCCACCACGGGCCCAACTCCACGGTGGTGGCGCACCAGCCGGAGGGCCTCCAGCCGGGCGCCGTGGTGGCGCGACTCAACGCCAGCGACCCCGACCTCGCGCAGCAGCAGACCGTGCGGTGAGGGCCGCGGGGAGGACGCGGTTTTGGCGACGGTGGCGGTGGTGGTGGAGGTGGTGGTGGAGGTGGTGGTGGCGGTGGTGGAGGAGGTGGCGGTGGTGGAGGTGGCGGTGGTGGAGGTGGTGGTGGAGGTGGTGGAGGTGGCGGTGGTGGAGGTGGTGGTGGTGGAGGTGGTGGTGGTGGAGGTGGCGGTGGTGGAGGTGGTGGTGGAGGTGGTGGAGGTGGCGGCGGTGGAGGTGGCGGTGGGAGGTGGGAGGTGGCGGTTTTGGCGACGGTGGCGGTGGTGGTGGTGGTGGAGGTGGTGGTGGTGGTGGAGGTGGTGGTGGCGGTGGTGGAGGTGGTGGTGGTGGTGGTGGCGGTGGTGGAAGTGGTGGAGGTGGCGGTGGAGGTGGTGGTGGAGGTGGCGGTGGAGGTGGTGGTGGAGGTGGCGGTGGAGGTGGTGGTGGTGGTGGAGGTGGTGGTGGTGGTGGCGGTGGTGGAGGTGGTGGTGGTGGTGGTGGCGGTGGAGGTGGTGGAAGTGGTGGAGGTGGCGGTGGAGGTGGTGGTGGAGGTGGCGGTGGAGGTGGTGGTGGAGGTGGCGGTGGTGGTAGAGGTGGAGGTGGCGGTGGAGGTGGTGGTGGTGGTGGTGGTGGTGGAGGACGCGGTTGCGCGAGAGGGAGTGGCGGTGCTGGTGGGGAGCGGTGGTGTAGGGGCCGTTCATAAATGACGTCACACGATTTTGGACAATTTTTGACCCCTCGTCACACGGCGTCACAAAAAGTCAGACCCCACCCCCCCCCCCCTCAAATATGACGTCACAAAGCTCTGCCCCCCCCCAAAACCATTTCCATTTTGAAAATAAAACATGCTTCAAATCGCTTTAAACGATTGTCATTGTAGTGCGTATTTAATGTGGCGCTGCACTCTGATGTTGTAGGAGAAAACATTTATTAAAAAGTATGTGTCTCTCTCCTCGTGTCTCCCTCTCTCCGTGTCTCTCCCCCCGTGTCTCTCTCTCCGTGTCTCTCTCCCCGTGTCTCTCTCCCCGTGTCTCTCTCCCCGTGTCTCACTGGTCCGTGTTTCTCTCTCCCCGTGTCTCTCTCCCCGTGTCTCTCTCCCCGTGTCTCTCCCCCCGTGTCTCTCTCTCCGTGTCTCTCTTTCCGTGTCTCTCTCTCTCTCTCCGTGTCTCTCTCCGTGTCTCTCTCTCCGTGTCTCTCCGCCCGTATCTCACTGGTCTGTGTCTCTCTCCACCCCCATGTCTCTCTCTCCCCGTGTGTCTCCTCCCGTGTCTCTCTCCGCCCCCGCGTCTCTCTCTCCCCGTGCCTCCCCCCGTGTCTCTCTCTCCCCGTGTCTCTTCCCCCCGTGTCTCTCTCCCCGTGTCTCTCTCCCCGTGTCTCTCTCCCCGTGTCTCTCTCTCCGTGTCTCTCTCCCCGTGTCTCACTGGTCCGTGTTTCTCTCTCCCCGTGTCTCTGTCTCCGTGTTTCTCTCTCCCCGTGTCTCTCTCTCTCTCTCCGTGTCTCTCTCCGCCCCCGTGTCTCTCTCCCCCCGTGTCTCTCTCTCTCCGTGTCTCTCCCCCCGTGTCTCACTGGTCTGTGTCTCTCTCCACCCCCGTGTCTCTCTCTCCCCGTGTGTCTCCTCCCGTGTCTCTTTCGCCCCCGCGTCTCTCTCTCCCCGTGTCTCCCCCCGTGTCTCTCTCCCCGTGTCTCTCTCCCCGTGTCTCTCTCTCCGTGTCTCTCCCCCCGTGTCTCTCTCCCCGTGTCTCTCTCCCCGTGTCTCTCTCCCCGTGTCTCTCTCCCCGTGTCTCTCTCTCCGTGTCTCTCCCCCCGTGTCTCTCCCCCCGTTTCTCTCTCCGTGTCTCTCTCTCCGTGTCTCTCTCTCCGTGTCTCTCCATCCCAATGTCTCACTGGTCCGTGTCTCTCTCCCCGTGTCTCTCCCCGTGTCTCTCCCCCCGTGTCTCTCTCTCTGTGTCTCTCTCCCCGTGTCTCTCCATCCCCGTGTCTCTCTCTCTCTCTCCGTGTCTCTCTCCGTGTCTCTCCCCCCGTGTCTCTCTCCCCCCGTGTCTCTCTCCCCGTGTCTCTCCCCCCGTGTCTCTCTCCCCGTGTCTCTCCATCCCCGTGTCTCTCTCCGCCCCGGCAGCTACTCGGTGCTGAGCGACCCGGCGCGCTGGCTGCGCGTGGAGGCGCTCAGCGGCGTCGTCACCCACCACCGCGGTGCTCGACCGCGAGTCGGTGCACGTGAACCACGGCCACGACTACGAGGCCACGTTCCTCGCCACCGACAATGGCACGTGGGGGGGGGGGTGCACGTGGGGGGGGGGGGGGGACGTGGGGGGGGGGACACGTGGGGGGGGGCACGTGGTGGGGGGGGGGGACACGTGGGGGGGGACACGTGATGGGGGGGGGGGATACGTGGGGGGGGGGGGCACGTGGAGGGTGGCACGTGGTGGGGTGGGGCACGTGGGGTGGGGGGGCAAGTGGGGGGACACACGTGGGGGGGGCAAGTGGGGGGGGGCACGTCGGGGGGGAACGTGGGGGGGGGGCACGTGGGGGGGGGACACGTGGGGGGGGGCACGTGGGGGGGGCACGTGGGGGGGGGCACGTGGGGGGGGCACGTGGGGGGGGGCACGTGGGGGGGGGCACGTGGGGGGGGCACGTGGAGTGGGGGGCACGTGGGAGATGGCACGGGGGGGGGGGTGGACATGTGGGGGGGGGGGTAGGTGGGGGGCACGGGGGAGAAACGGGCACATGGAGGCGTGGGGACGCAGGGACGCGAGGTTGCGAGCGGCAACATCGGAGTCACCCTGACTGCAGTTATCACCACCACCACCTTAATCACCACCACCACCTCCACCACCACCACCTCAATCACCACCACAAACACCTCAATCACCACCACAACCACCTCAATGGCCACCACCAACCTCCTCCATCACCACCACCTCAATCAATCACCACCACCAACTCCTCAATCACCACCACCACCACCACCTCAATGACCACCACCACCACCTCAATGACCACCACCACCACCTCAATCACCACCACCACCTCAATCACCACCACCACCACCTCAATCACCACCACCACCTCAATCACCACCACCACCACCTCAATCACCACCACCACCACCTCCACCACCACCACATCAATCACCACCACCACCACCTCAATCACCACCACCACCTCAATCACCACCACCACCTCAATCACAACCACCACCACCTCAATCACCACCACCACCTCAATCACCACCACCACCACCTCAATCACCACCACCACCACCTCCACCACCACCACATCAATCACCACCACCACCTCAATCACCACCACCACCTCAATCACCACCACCACCTCAATCACAACCACCACCACCTCAATGACCACCACCACCACCTCCATCACCACCACCTCAATCAATAACCACCACCAACTCCTCAATCACCACCACCTCCTCAATAATCACCCCCCCCCCCCCCACCACCACCACCTCAATCACCACCACCACCTCCATCACCACTACCTCAATCAATAACCACCACCTCCTCAATAATCACCCGCTCCCCGCCCCCACCCCCCCACCACCAGGCCACCCGCCGGCGTCATCCACGGCCACGCTGTTGCTGCGTCTCTCCGACGAGAACGACCACGCGCCCGCGGTGACGCCGGCGTGGGCGTTCGCGTGCGCGGGGCGCGGAGCGCTCGCCAACCGCTCCCTCGCCACCCTCGTCGCCTCCGACCCCCACGACCTCCCGGGCAACGCGGGGCCCTTCACCTTCCGGCTGGGCCACCGCGCGCAGAGCCCGGGGCCCGCACAGCGCCTGCTCGCACTCCTCGGGGTGCCCACCGAGGAGGAGAAACTGCGCCTAAGTTGGCGGCTCGACGTCATCAACGGTGAGGTGGCGATGGTGGTAGAGGTGGTGGTGGTGGTGGTGGTAGAGGTGGTGATGATGGTGGTGGTAGAGGTGGTGATGATGATGGTGGTAGAGGTGGTGATGATGATGGTGGTAGAGGTGGTGATGATGGTGGTGGTGGTGGTAGAGGTGGTGGCGGTGATGGTAGAGGTGGTGGTGGTAGAGGTGGCGATGGTGGCGGTGATAGAGGTGGTGATGATGGTGGTTGGGGATGTGGTGAAGGTTGTTGAAATGGTGATTTTGATGATGGTGGTGATGGCGGTGATGGTGGCGGTTGTTCAAGTGGTGGTTTTGGTGATGGTAGAGGTGGTGGCGGTGATGGTAGAAGTGGTGGTGGTAGAGGTGGTGATGATGTTGGTGGTGGTGCTGGTGGTTGGGGATGTGATGACGGTTGTTGAAATTGTGATTTTGGTGATGATAGAGGTGGTGGCGGTGATCGTAGAGGTGGTGGTGGTATAGGTGGTGGTGGTAGAGGTGGTGGTGATGGCGGTGATGGTGGCGGTTGTTCAAGTGGTGGTTTTGGTGATGGTAGAGGTGGTGGCCTATGATACTATCAGTAGGCCTGGGCTCTGGGTTGGAGTTTGCGTGTCCTCTCACTCTTATCATCATCATCACGGTGGCTAGGAGATGTTAACTGCCTCTCCTCGTATACAGGAGGTCGTGAGTTCGTGCCCGACCCTGACGCCTGCTGTATGTTTGGAGTTTGCGTGTCTCTCTCTCACCATCATCATCGTCATCACGGTGGCTAGATGTTAACTGACTCTCCTCGTATACAGGAGGTCGTGGGTTCGATCCCGACCCTGACGCCTGCTGTATGTTTGGAGTTTGCGTGTCTCTCTCTCACTCTCATCATCGTCATCACGGTGGCTAGAGATGTTAACTATCTCGCCTGGTATACAGGAGGTCGTGGTTCGATCCCGACCCTGACCGCCTGCTGTATGTTTGGAGTTTGCGTGTCTCTCTCTCTCTCTCATCATCGTCATCACGGTGGCTAGGAGATGTTAACTATCTCGCCTGGTATACAGGAGGTCGTGGGTTCGATCCCGACCCTGACGCCTGCTGTATGTTTGGAGTTTGCGTGTCTCTCTCTCTCTCTCATCATCATCACGGTGGCTAGGAGATGTTAACTATCTCGCCTGGTATACAGGAGGTCGTGGGTTCGATCCCGACCCTGACGCCTGCTGTATGTTTGGAGTTTGCGTGTCTCTCTCTCCCCGTGGGATTTTTTCTGTCTCTCTCTCTCCGCGTCCTCCCGATTTTAGACCCTCCACATTGGAGACACGCCCGCTTAGATTATGTCGACTACTTGACTACTGTGAAATTCCACACGATGACGAAAAGCCCAACCTTCGTTTGGCAGCTGTCATTTGTGATTGCCAGGTCGCTTCTGAAAAGAAACTAACAGCTCAGTGGGCAGTACTTGTTAAGAAAACAACTATCTTAGTTTTGATAATAGGGTTTTCCCCTTTTTTTTCTGGCAGCAAAAGCGGTGTTAAGTTTCGATTTAAAGCTTTCGTGACTGCAGGGATTCATCTTCTTGGTTCTTTCGGTAAAGTCACGTAGAAGGGGAATAATACAATAATGAAAATAAAACATAATAAAATACAATTCTCACGACGTTTCGGCCACAACGCAACCAGCCGTTGTATTTTATAATGTTTTATTTTTATTATTGTATTATTCCCCTTCTACGTGACTTTACCGAAAGAACCAAGAAGACGGTGTTAAGTTGTTAAAACACCAAACTGAAACATTTTACAAGGAATCATGTCTGCATTAACCGCAATGCTTGTGGTCAGAATGCAAACAAAAAACATACTCTGATAATATTTGCATCGTCTTTGAAACTGATTGGTCCACACCAGAGACAGCTTTCTTTTGAGCCTCGTCTCAAAACGGTGTTAGACCCAGACGCCAAAAGGCGAACAGCCACAAATACATCTTCTTGGTTCTTTCGGTAAAGTCACGTAGAATGGAAATAATAAAATAATAAAAATAAAACATAATAAAATAATTCTCACGACGTTTCGGCCACAACGCAAGTAGCCGTCCTCAGGTGGAGAACAAGTATTTCCATTCTACGTGACTTTACCGAAAGAACCAAGAAGATGAATCCCTGCAGTCACGAAAGCTTTAAGCACAAAGACAATACCACTATCAGAGTCATGAGAGCTCGGGGTGAGCATCTACATCATGGGACCTATCTTAGTTTGATTAGCATATACGTTGGAGTGATGTGTTTACCTTTGCTATACTTGGTGTGTTTGTGTACTGTTTGTTGTTGTGACGTTCTGAGCACGTGACCCGACTGGACATCTGTGAAAAAAGAGCTTCACAGCTCATCGGATTCCTGATCCTGGATGAATTAAGATCTCCCGCTCCCCCCTCCTCTTCCTCCCTCCCCCCACCTCCTCCCGCTCCCTCCTCCTCTAACCACCTCACTCCTCCTTCCCCCTCCTCCTCTCCCCCTCCTCCTTCCCCTCCTTCTACTCCCTCCTACTCTCCTCCCCCCTCCTCCCCCCCCTCCTTCTCCCTCCTCCTCCTCCCCTCCATCTCCCCTCCTCTCCCCTCCTACTCCTTCTTCCCACCTCCTCCCCCCTCCTCCCCCCCTCCCCTTCCACGCCCATCCTCCTCCCAACTCCCTCCTTCACTCCCCCCTCCCCCCTCCTCCCACCACCTCACTCCTCCTTCCCCCTCCCCCTTTCTCCTTCACCTCCTCCCCCCTCCTCCTCCCTCCTCCTCCATCCCCCTACCCCCTCCTCCTACTCCCTCCTACTCTCCTCTCCCCTCCTACTCCTTCCTCCCACCTCCTCACCCTCCTCCTCCTTCTTCCTCCTCCTCATCCCACCACAACCTCACTCCCCCCTCCCCCCTCCCCCTCCTCCCACCCCCCACCCCCCTCCCCCCTCCCCCGACACGCAGAGACGCACGCCGACCTGGTGTCGCTCCACGAGGTGGCCCGGGGCGAGCACCTCGTGCCCGTCAGCGTGGCCGACTCGGGCCGCCCCCCGCAGACCACGCTGCTCGTCTTCAACGCCTCCGTGTGCTCCTGCTCACCCCCGGCCCGCTCGGGCGGCACGGCGCAGCCCCTCGACTGCAGCTCGGGGGCCCAGGGCGGACCACCGCGGAGGCTCCGCGCCGAGGGGGTCGCAGCGGCGGCGGCGCTCGTCGCGATCGCCCTCCTCGCCCAGGGCGCGTGGTGACAGGTGGGCTGGCTCGCTGGCTCGCTGGCTCACTGGCTCGCTGGCTCGGGGGGGGGGGGGGGGGAGTCGGGGGGGGAGGGGAGTCGGGGGGGGGGAGTCGTGAGGCTCCCGGCAAGAGCCATAGACTCGCATAGGGAGTCGTAGACTCACCCCCCCCCCCCAGGACCCCACTCCCCACCCACACCCCCCACACTCGCACCCCCCCTGCGCGGGGAGTGTTTCAACATTGATACAGCCGCACACACACACATGCATATACACACACACAGACACACGCACATACATACACACACACGTACATACACACACGCGCACACGTACATACACACACACACGTACATACACACACACACACGTGCATACACACACGTACATACACACACACGTACATACACACACACACTGACACACACACACACTGACACACACACACACACTGACACACACAGACACACACAGACACACACGTACATACACACACGTACATACACACACGTACATACACACACACGTACATACACACACACACGTACATACACACACACACGTACATACACACACACAAGTACATACACACACACGTACATACACACACACGTACATACACACAGACACACACGTACATACACACACACACGTACATACACACACACACGTACATACACACACACAAGTACATACACACACACGTACATACACACACACGTACATACACACACACGTACATACACACAGACACACACGTACATACACACACACGTATATACACACACGCGCACACGTACATACACACACACACGTACATACACACACACACGTACATACACACACACACACGTGCATACACACACGTACATACACACACACGTACATACACACACGCGCACACGTACATACACACACAAGTACATACACACACACACGTACATACACACACACACGTGCATATGTAGTGGTGGTATTGACGTGCGCCGACTGTGACAGTGATGGATCACGGGGCGGCGCGGGGTGCGGGGTTGGGCACGCGTTGTGGGCGTGGTGTGGACGCGCGCGCCGGGAGTGACAGATGACGAGGCGGCGCGGAGTGAGTGGTGAGGCACGATGAGATGTGGGAAAAGAGGATCGTAGCCAGCACCCGGCGATTGGTCGAATAAGTGGGTGCTCGCAGCGACGTCCGCAGGTGGGGTATAAAGGGGGACGCGCGAGAGCACTCGGGGAGAGTTACCCAGTTGAAGACCCGAAGACGGAGCTGAAGACCTAGTGAAGCCGAGTAGCTCAGTGGGCGTTAGTCGCCAAGTAGCTAAGTGGGTGTTTGTCACCCGAGTACTAAGTGGATGTTGGTCATCCGAGTAGCTCAGTGGCGTTAGTCGCCAAGTAGCTAAGAGGATGTTGGTCATCCGAGTAGCTCAGTGGGCGTTAGTCGCCAAGTAGCTAAGTGGGTGTTTGTCACCCGAGTACTAAGTGGATGTTGGTCATCCGAGTAACTCAGTGGGCGTTAGTCGCCAAGTAGCTAAGTGGGTGTTTGTCACCCGAGTACTAAGTGGATGTTGGTCATCCGAGTAACTCAGTGGGCGTTAGTCGCCAAGTAGCGAAGTGGGTGTTTGTCACCCGAGATACAAAGTAGGTGTTAGTCACCTGTAACCAAGTTTGATAAAATAAAGAGTGTGTTACCCGTGAAGTCGTCTCCCGTGGAGTTACTACATTACAACTGGCGTCAGAAGTAAACCTGTCTTCAAGAAGTATGGACACAAGGAAGACTACCCGTACCCACGAGCGAGGTCGGGATGACGACGGCGTACCGGGGACACCGACCTCGGGAGTAGAGGACGAGGAGTTGCCGCCGATGCAGCACTTCGCGGTGATGGCCGACGCTCCGCTTGCCTCCGACACCGGCCTCCAGGACGCGCACGCCCGCTTGGCGGAGTTGCTACTCGCCGCCGCCGCTGTCTTGGCCGACATCTCCGTTCCGGCGAGCGGAAAAACGGCTGCGGGGGTCGTGGAGGAAGCGACGGTGGAGGATTCCCGCCAAAGGGCGCTTCGCGCCAAAAGCCTGGAAGTTGCCGCCGTTTTTGGGGGGCCGCCACCGATTGGCGGGAAAGACGGACGCCACGTGGCCGGACACCTCCGCGCAGCGCAGCCCACGTCATCGGCGCGCGCCGGAGCCCTCCATCCATTTTGCGCCTGACAACCGAGCCGACATTTTACACAACTCCAGCGGAGCGCGGGAAAATCTCTCCGACGTCGACGACGATCGGGTCCTCCAGCAGAGATTGCCCGCGCTGTCGGCGTTCAAGGCGGATGGGGGCGACTGGGGAGCCTTCCAACGAAGGTTCCTCGCTCATCAGGAGATGTCGGGGTGGTCCGACACCACTGCCCTGCGTGCGTTGCCAGCGATGCTTGACGACGACGCGCTTGCAGCCTTCACATCTGCTGCAAGGTCGTCCCGCTCTACGCTCCAGGCCGCACTACACCTGATGGCGAAGGTGTTCGGGCCGCCCTCCACGTGCCGCCACCAGTTCTACGATCGGCGGAAGGTGGCTGGGGAAACGACGCTAGCCTACCGCACGGCACTGCTCGCCTTGGCGGACGCGGCTTTTCCCCGCATGGATAAGGAGGGGAAGGACGCCATGGTGACGGAGCAGCTGCTGGTGTTGGCCCACGAGTTGGGGGTCCCCATCAACGTGGCAGACGAGATGGAGATCTGCTCCCTGGCGATCGCCACGAGCATTCACGCGTACGAGGTCCTCAAACGCAAGCCGGGGGTCGTCTGCAAATGGCCGGGGAATGCGGCACTGGCCGCCACGATCGCCGAACCTCAGCCAGCTGCGGTGCAGGAGCGGGCCTTCGCTGCACCGTGTCCGGGGGAGTGGAGAACGGGAGGTCGTTCGCCCACACGTTCGCCCCGCAAGCTGGAGCAACCGAAACCTACGACGTCCGTCGTCTGCTACAACTGCGGCCTTCGGGGTCACGTCGCAGCCGGGTGCCGGGCCCCGCGTCCGCGCACCGCAGGACCACGTCGGGACGACGACCAGGGCCACAAGTCATCCCAACAAAACCCGGTGCCTCGGGCTTGACGGCTGCTGACCATCGAGAGCCTGAACCCCGGGGCACGCACGAGTCCTCGATGCCTGGCCGATGTCTTCCTGAACCGCCGGCACCACCGGACGTTCAACCGCGTCTGGTGCCGTACGACGGACCGGCAAGGCGGACTCGGGCTAGGTCTCAACAATTTTCATGAGGACGGGTTTTTTTTGTGCTCTACACCGAGCTCGCCCGGTGTTCCCCTCTGCCGGGATAATGTCCCGTTGTAGGGACGCTCGGAAGAAAAGGGGACACTGCACGAGTCGAAAGAGAAAAAAAAATTTTCCATTTTTTTTTTTTTTGTATACACATTGCTATTGTCACTCGCCGGTTTGTATATATTGTTCTGTTGTCGCGGTGGCATTGGTTGAGGGTTGCGGATGGTGGTGTTCGCGTCGTGTTGTGTTGTTAGCTTAGTTGTTGTTCTTGTTGTTGTGTTGTGTTACGGGGCACACAGGGAGGGTTTGTAATTTTTGTAGCAGCCGGGGCGGCTGCGAGCTATGTGGTAGGGGGTGATGTAGTGGTGGTATTGACGTGCGCCGACTGTGACAGTGATGGATCACGGGGCGGCGCGGGGTGCGGGGTTGGGCACGCGTTGTGGGCGTGGTGTGGACGCGCGCGCCGGGAGTGACAGATGACGAGGCGGCGCGGAGTGAGTGGTGAGGCACGATGAGATGTGGGAAAAGAGGATCGTAGCCAGCACCCGGCGATTGGTCGAATAAGTGGGTGCTCGCAGCGACGTCCGCAGGTGGGGTATAAAGGGGGACGCGCGAGAGCACTCGGGGAGAGTTACCCAGTTGAAGACCCGAAGACGGAGCTGAAGACCTAGTGAAGCCGAGTAGCTCAGTGGGCGTTAGTCGCCAAGTAGCTAAGTGGGTGTTTGTCACCCGAGTACTAAGTGGATGTTGGTCATCCGAGTAGCTCAGTGGCGTTAGTCGCCAAGTAGCTAAGAGGATGTTGGTCATCCGAGTAGCTCAGTGGGCGTTAGTCGCCAAGTAGCTAAGTGGGTGTTTGTCACCCGAGTACAAAGTGGATGTTGGTCATCCGAGTAACTCAGTGGGCGTTAGTCGCCAAGTAGCTAAGTGGGTGTTTGTCACCCGAGTACTAAGTGGATGTTGGTCATCCGAGTAACTCAGTGGGCGTTAGTCGCCAAGTAGCGAAGTGGGTGTTTGTCACCCGAGATACAAAGTAGGTGTTAGTCACCTGTAACCAAGTTTGATAAAATAAAGAGTGTGTTACCCGTGAAGTCGTCTCCCGTGGAGTTACTACATTACACATACACACACGTACATACACACACACGTACATACACACACGCGCACACGTACATACACACACACGTACATACACACACACAAGTACATACACACAGACACACACGTACATACACACACGCGCACACACACACACACGTACATACACACACGCGCACACGTACATACACGCGCACACGTACATACACACACACGTACATACACATACACACACACGTACATACACACACACGTACATACACACACACGTACATACACACACACACACAGACACACACGCGCACACACACACGTACACACACGTACACACACACACACGCACACATACACACACACACATATGCACAGACACACACGCGCACACACGCACGCACACACTCACACACACACATACACACACACACACACGCACGCACGCACACACACACACACACGCTCACACACACGCACACACACGCACACACACACACATACACGCACACACACGCGCACGCACGCACACACATACACGCACACACACACGCAGACTCTCGATATAGCACACACATGTTCACACACGCACACAATGAGCCTCTGTAAGCCCTCCACACACACACAAAGTCACGTCGAAGTCCCCACCCCACGTGACAAATACAAAGATCCCCCCTATAGCCTGAACTGACTTTAGGGGCAAGTGCTGCTAGCGAGACCCACAGACTCGCACAGAGACCCACAGACTCGCACAGAGACCCACAGACTCGCAGAGACCCACAAACTCGCACAGAGACCCACAGACTCGCACAGAGACCCATAGACTCGCACAGAGACCCATAAACTCGCACAGAGAGCCGTAGAGACCCATAAACTCGCACAGAGACCCACAGACTCGCAGAGACCCACAGACTCGCACAGAGACCCACAGACTCACACAGAGACCCATAAACTCGCACAGAGACCCATAGACTCACACAGAGACCCATAAACTCGCACAGAGACCCATAGACTCACACAGAGACCCATAAACTCGCACAGAGACCCACAGACTCGCACAGAGACCCACAGACTCGCACAGAGACCCATAAACTCGCAGAGACCCATAGACTCGCACAGAGACCCATAGACTCGCACAGAGACCCATAAACTCGCACAGAGAGCCGTAGAGACCCATAAACTCGCACAGAGACCCACAGACTCGCAGAGACCCACAGACTCGCACAGAGACCCACAGACTCACACAGAGACCCATAAACTCGCACAGAGACCCATAGACTCACACAGAGACCCATAAACTCGCACAGAGACCCATAGACTCACACAGAGACCCATAAACTCGCACAGAGACCCACAGACTCGCACAGAGACCCATAAACTCGCACAGAGACCCATAGACTCACACAGAGACCCATAAACTCGCACAGAGACCCACAGACTCACGCAGAGACCCACAGACTCACACAGAGACCCACAGACTCGCACAGAGACCCACAGACTCGCACAGAGACCCACAGACTCGCACAGAGACCCACAGACTCGCACAGAGACCCATAAACTCGCACAGAGACCCATATACTCACACACAGACCCATAAACTCGCACAGAGACCCACAGACTCGCACAGAGACCCATAGACTCGCACAGAGACCCATAGACTCACACACAGACCCATAAACTCGCACAGAGACCCACAGACTCGCACAGAGACCCATAGACTCGCACAGAGACCCATAGACTCACACACAGACCCATAAACTCGCACAGAGACCCATAGACTCACACAGAGACCCATAAACTCGCACAGAGACCCACAGACTCGCACAGAGACCCATAAACTCACACAGAGACCCACAGACTCACACACAGACCCATAAACTCACACAGAGACCCATAGACTCACACAGAGACCCATAAACTCACACAGATACCCATAAACTCGCACAGAGACCCACAGACTCACACAGAGACCCATAAACTCACACAGAGACCCATAGACTCACACAGAGACCCATAAACTCACACAGAGACCCACAGACTCGCAGAGACCCACAGACTCGCACAGAGACCCACAGACTCGCACAGAGACCCATAAACTCGCACAGAGACCCATAGACTCACACAGAGACCCACAGACTCACACAGAGACCCATAAACTCACACAGAGACCCACAGACTCGCAGAGACCCACAGACTCGCACAGAGACCCACAGACTCGCACAGAGACCCACAGACTCGCACAGAGACCCATAAACTCACACAGAGACCTACAGACTCGCAGAGACCCACAGACTCACACAGAGACCCACAGACTCACACAGAGACCCACAGACTCGCATAGAGACCCACAGACTCGCACAGAGACCCACAGACTCGCACAGAGACCCACAGACTCGCAGAGACCCACAGACTCGCACAGCGAGTCGATGTAACTGCCTCTCGTCACCATTCATCGCTGCCCCTCCCCTCCCCTCTCCCCTCTCGTCCCGCCTGCAGGTCGGTGGGTTCCCAAGCTCCGGGTCGCAGCCCAGTTCCGACGGAAATCAAAGACCTCGTGAACACGGACTCACCCCCCCCCACCCCCCACCACTACCACCCCCACCCCCACCCCCCCAACACCACCCCCCCAACACCACCCCCCCACCACCACCCCCCCCCCACCACCCCCACCCCCCCAACACCCCCCACCCCCCCCCCCCAACACCCCCCCCACCAACCCCCACCACCACCCCCCCCAGCACCAACACCACCCCCCCCACTACCCCCACCACCACCCCCACACCCACCTCCCCCACTACCACCACCACCCCCCCCCCCCCCCACGGAGGGGGAGCAGACCGCGCTCCGCGGTGCGGCCAGAGATGTACATATGGCACGAGCCCCCCCCACCCCCCCTCACCCCCCCCCCCCGTTCCCCCCCCGCACTCCCCCCCCCCCCGTGCCCCCCCCCCCTCCACGCTCTCCCACGGCGCCAGCTTGGCAGCTTGGGGTCACGTGGGGAGTGTTTCATCATTGCTACCGCTGCGAACGCACACACGCACGTACACACACTCGCACGCACACTCACTCGATATAGCCCACACATGTACACACACGCACACACAATGAGCCTCTGTAAGCCCGACAGACACACACACACAAAGTCACGTCCAAGTCCACACCCCACGTGACAAATACAAAGATCCCCCCTATAGCCTGAACTGACTTTAGGGGCAAGTGCTGCTAGCGAGTAGCAGCAGCAGCGCCTATGGTGGGGGGGGGGGGTGGCCAGCACCACGCCCGGCCGCCTTTGTCTTCCCTAGCGTCGACGTTTGCAACGCACCACACCGGGATCTCACAACCACCCCCCTCGTGCTAGCCAACGCGTGGACAACGACCCCCATCACCACAGCACCACCACAGCATCACCACAGCATCACCACAGCACCACCACAGCATCACCACAGCACCACCACAGCACCACCACAGCATCACCACAGCATCACCACAGCACCACCACGGCACCACCACGGCATCACCACAGCATCACCACAGCATCACCACAGCATCACCACGGCACCACCACGGCATCACCACAGCATCACCACAGCATCACCACAGCATCACCACAGCAGACTGCTGCTGCTGCTGGGGCAAGTGCCGCCTACGAGGGCTGTCACGTGCACAAAGTGGCACGCGCACAACAAGAACGACGCACGCACACGCACGCGCCCATCCGCCGCGGGACACCGAGTCCCCACGTGGCTATCGTCTTCCCCCACCCCTTCCCGCTCGCCCCCCGCTCGTTTTGCCCGGGAGAGCTTCACCAAAATCTCGAGGGGGGGGGGGGGGGGTCCCTGGCAAGCTTTCGCGGTCGAGTGGGGCGGGGGGGGGGTCCTGATGTCGCTGAATATTTTTTTCCGAATCTTTGGGGGGGCTCCCAACGTCCACTGCGAGCGAAGCTGCGTTGATGCCGGCAAGATTAATCGGGGGGAGGGGGGGGGGGCAGCCTGCCGGGTTCGAACCGCCAACTGTTAGGCCGCGTCATGTGGCCAATCGTGAGGCAGCGTCACGCAGCCAATCGTGAGGCCGCGTCACGTAGCCAATCGTGAGGCCGCGTCACGTGGCCAATCGTGAGGCAGCATCACTCAGCCAATCGTGAGGCAGCGTCACTCGGGCAATCGTGAGGCAGCGTCACGCAGCCAATCGTGAGGCAGCGTCACTCGGCCAATCGTGAGGCAGCGTCACGCAGCCAATCGTGAGGCAGCATCACTCAGCCAATCGTGAGGCAGCGTCACTCGGCCAATCGTGAGGCAGCGTCACTCGGCCAATCGTGAGGCAGCATCACTCAGCCAATCGTGAGGCAGCGTCACGCAGCCAATCGTGAGGCAGCATCACTCAGCCAATCGGGAGGCAGCATCACTCAGCCAATCGTGAGGCAGCATCACTCAGCCAATCGTGAGGCAGCGTCACGCAGCCAATCGTGAGGCAGCGTCACTCGGCCAATCGTGAGGCAGCGTCACTCAGCCAATCGTGAGGCAGCGTCACGCCGCCCCCCTCGCCCCCCCCCTCCCCATACATCCAGGTGATTTCGAGGAGACGCTGTGAAGACAAAACGGCCGGTGACTTGCGACGGCGCGTCGCCGGCCACCGTCAAACGCGGGAAAAACTTCGTGGCGGCTGAGGACCCCCCCCCCCGCCCCCCCAACTCGCGACGAGCTCCTCCGCCCTTCGCTCGGAAAGGGGCCTTCCCCTTACCCCCGGCCAGCACTGCCGCCGCCACGCCATTATTCGACCACTGCGTCCGGCGTTTCGCACCGACAGCGCTCCTTATCTAAGCCACGGTGGCTCGGAGATGTTAACTCCCTCGCCTGGTGTACAGGAGGTCGCGGGTTCTATCCCGACGCCTGACGCCTGCTGCTGCTGTATATTTGCAGTTTGCATGTCGCCTTCGTTCTCTCCGTGGTCGCGTGGATCTTTCTCCGGGTCCTCCGGTTTCTTTTTCCCCTCCGCCGTTCAGAATGAACGTCCCGCGCTTAAAAGAGTATTCGGCCGAGAGAAATGTCCACGCGACGACGACGACGACGATGATGAAAAGCCACTTCTCGTCGCGCTATCGTTCGGGATAGCCGGGGGTCGCTTCTGCGAAAGAGCTACGTGGTTCAGTGGGGCCTTACCTGGTCAAATAAAAAATTAACCCGTAAAAACAAAGTTTTTCACTATAAATCCTTTATATGCGTGGCATCGGTTTTATTTTATTATTCATTTCTGTTTTTCTTGAGTAAGAGTTTCATTTTTATCACATTGATATTTTAAATTAAATACGATTTTTTTTTTTTCCTAAAAAGTGGAAAATTTTGGAATTTTTTTTTCATGAAAATAAATTGTCACGCACAACGAGTCTGTGTGCAAAATTGTCAGCTCGATTGGATCACGGGAAGTGGGTTAAAAAACGACCGAAAGATTTGCACGGTCGTAAGCGCGCAAGCAAGCAAGCAAGTGAACTTAATATAAAGGATTTAAAAATAAGTTCGTTTTCAAAATGTAGTCTTTCATAGGTCCCAGCCGCTGAATTCGCCCATTCAATCCTTGGCTCTCGGTCGTGGTTGCCGTCGTGGTTGTCGTCGTTGTTGCCGTCGTGGTTGCTTCAAAACGCCGTGACGATGCCGCGGCCGTCCGGATGACCGCCCCCCCCCCCGGCCCCCCATCGGCATCGAGCTTCCGTGCGTGGCAAAACACCGGAGCGAGATTCCCCTCAAGGAGATTGAGCGCCACCTCCCTGTCTGTTTGGACTAAATCAATAAATGTCACACGACAGCCCTCCCCCGTGTCTTTGCCATTCGCGATGTTCCTACGGCGACGTTCCAAAGAGCGGCGTTCCTACAGCGGCAACGTTCCTCCGACGACGTTCCTCCTCCGACGTTCCCACAGTGGTGTTCCTACAGCGGCAACGTTCCGACAACGGCGTTCCTCCGACGACGTTCCCACAGCGGTGTTCCTACAGCGGCAACGTTCCGACAACGGCGTTCCTCCGACGACGTTCCCACAGCGGTGTTCCTACAGTGGCGACGTTCCTCCGGCGGCATTCCCACAGCGGCGTTCCCACAGCGGCAACGTTCCACCGGCGGCATTCCCACAGCGGCGTTCCCACAGCGGCAACGTTCCGACGACGGCGTTTCTACGGCGATGTTCCGACAGTGACGTTCGCACAGTGGCGACGTTCCAACGACATTCATATGGCGACCGTTCCTACAGCACGCGGAGGCGACCGCCGCTGTGGGATGTTAACTACCTCGCCTGGTGTACAGGAGGTCGTGGGTTCGATCCCAACCCTGACACCTGTTGTTGTATATTGGGAGTCTGCATCTCTCTCTCTCATCATCATCACGGTGGCGAGGAGATGTTGACTCCCTCGCCTGGTGTGCAGGAGGTCGTGGGTTCGATCCCAACCCTGACACCTGTTGTTGTATATTGGGAGTTTGCGTCTCTCTCTCATCATCATCACGGTGGCTAGGAGATGTTGACTCCCTCGCCTGGTGTGCAGGAGGTCGTGGGTTCGATCCCGACCCTGACGCCTGCTGCTGTATATTTGGAGTTTGCGTCTCTCTCTCTTTCTCTGGCGGTTGCGTGGATTTTTCTCCGTGGTCCTCCGGTTTTTCCCTCCACATTTAGAATCAACGTCACGCGTTTTGAGAGTATTTTGGCTGCTATAAATGCCCACAATCTCCACGTGATGATAATAAGCCACTTGATTGGGCGATCATTTGTGAAAGAGAGCTGCGTAGCTCAGGTAGTGGGCCTTACCTGGTAAAATACAAAATAGTTTAGGTGAGCATCTACATCATGGGACCTCCTTTGCCAGTACCTAAATATGAGAATAGGTTGTTTCACCTTATTTATAACACCGTTTTGAGACGAGGCTCAAAAGAAAGCTGTCTGGTGTGGACCAATCAGTTTCAAAGAGCATGTTTTTTGTTTGCATTCTGACCAGTATTGTGGTTAATGCAGAACATGATTCCTTGTAAAAGGTTTCAATTTGGTGCTTTTACATCTTAACACCTATTCTTGGTTCTTTCGGTAAAGTCACGTAGAAGGGAAATAATAAAAATATAAAACAATAAAATTCTCACGACGTTTCGACTGCAACACAATCATCAGGTGTGAAATCCACAGCAAGAAAGAACCAAGAATATGAATCCCTGCAGTCACGAAAGCTTTAAATCAAAATCTTAACACAGCTGTTTTGTTGAGGTGAGTCGCAATAAAAACATAAAAACAGCCGTGACTGTTGCGCTCGTCGCTGCGTTCAGGCAAGCGGCCCAACTCGCGCCTCAGTGCGCTTTACCTGGTAAAATAAAAATAAATTAAATTAGTTTTTAGTTTTAAGTCTGCCGGAAAGGGGTGACACCCTGCGCCGCTTTAACCCAAATTCAGTCGTCGTTTTAAAAAATTTGGAGAACAAATTTATTTTTTCTGGTACCGTGCCGACGCCGGAACACGACGGCCTATTGCTATCGGCCCCCGCCGCGGGCGAAGCAGACGGCGTGTATTCGCAGCAGCCCCGAGTGTGGCAGTGCAAAGTCTTTTACGGTCACCAGTTATTTCTGCGGCAGTGCTGTGCGGCGATTTGCCGCGCGACGCGGTGCCGAGAAGGCGAGCGTTCGGCGAGATTCACGGCGTACGCGCACGCGGCGAGAAGTCGGGGAGGGCGTACCGTGTCATTCCGCGCGCGTGTACCCAGAATTCCCACACCGCTCGGCCACGCAGCTCAAGGAAGCAGTCCGGCGCGCGCGCTCCACGCTGCGTCACCAAACAGCCGGGCGAGGACTCGCCGTATCGACCAGGCCCGGCCGCTGGTGCACGAACCGCCGAAAGCTCCTCAACCGCGGATGACTCATTGGCGGGGTCACGTCACGTGCGACAAGCACTCTCGTTGCGTTGTTCAGTGAAATGTTTTATTTCCTTTTTTTCTTACTTTTACTCGCGCAGCCTCCGTCCCGTTCTCGGCAAAAAAGTCGCAATAACCCGACTCCTCGACCGTCGCGCCATGGAGCAGCCGGGAGTGGGGCAGCCCGCTCGAAGCGTCCGCGGCGCGGGACACCGGGGGTAGGGTGCCGGGGGGGATTGTTGTCCGCGCGCTCTTCACCGAGCCGGCCAACGCCAGGGGTTGCGGCGAAGATGGAGAAGCGCCGATTCCCCGCGCAGCGGTGGCCCCCCGAGGTTCAAACCCCTGCTCAGCTTTGGAGATTTCGGCGTGTTTACCTCCCGTCGAGAATCACCGTATTCTCTGGACTGCTGTAGGACACGCGACCGCATGGCCTGGTACTTTTTAAAGCAAAGGCTGGAGTGCGCAGCTTATTAATAGCACAGAGTTCGGATATTAGACCATGTCCTGCCGTATGCAATTATCACGCAATTATTAAAATTAACCTTTTAACTAAATCTTTACTCGTAAATATTTTTCACGATTGTGCACCCGTTGAACCACGGACGCTTCCACCCCCCACCGCGTGCGGTGACCACCGGTGAACAAATTGCCGCGCCGCGCCAAGCCGTCACGCCGTCACAGGCGATTCTCTCGCCCAGCGTCCCCGTAAATCGTGGCTGCGGTTCGAGTGATGACTAGGGGGCGTGGGTGGGGGGGTGGTGAAGATCTTCTATGAATCTCAACGCAAAGGAGATTTAGATTTTTTTCGAAATTAAAACAATCATTTGGGCACGCCAGCTAAAACGATCGCGCGACAAAATCTTCAAATCGATCAAATTTTTTTTTCCCTTTCGACAAAATTCCACAAACCCAAGCGTCGCCCTATCTGTCGCACCCACGATCACTCGAGCGCCGTCATCGCCGCCGGCGCCATCGTCACAGCTTGCCGGTGCCGTCGTCACAGCTTGCTGGCGTCGTCGTCACAGCTTGCTGGCGTCGTCACAGCTTGCTGGCGTCGTCGTCACAGCTTGCTGCTGTCTTCATCACAGCTTGCCGGCGTCGTCACAGCTTGCTGGCGTCGTCACAGCTTGCTGGCGTCGTCACAGCTTGCTGGCGTCGTCACAGCTTGCCGGCGTCGTCGTCACAGCTTGCTGGCGTCGTCACAGCTTGCTGGCGTCGTCGTGCCCCGCTGCCGCCGCCGCCAGCGCCGCCACGTCGACGGACGCCGGGGCGCGCCCGTGCCGCTCGTAGTCGGCGGCGTTGCGCACCGTCCGCTCCGGCCAGTAGCGGTAGTTGGCCATGAGGCCCACCGAGGAGCGGAGGGCCCGCGGCGACGCGTCCGCCATCCAGTTGAGGCGCCAGGCCTCGGCGCCGTTGCGCAGGTGGAAGTGCGCCACCGGGTCGAGCGCCCGGCCGCGGCGGCGCTCGCCCACCAGGTAGCGCGCGCAGAGTCGCGTGAGCGGCGCGCGCATCGCCTCGCGGAGATCGGCGCGGCGCCACCAGTCCAGGGCGGCCGCGCCGGCTCCGTCCATCGTTCCCCCGCCGCCGCCGCCGCCGCCGCCGTCTTCGTCCGAGTCGTCGGGGCAGCTGTGCGAGCGCGAGAGCGCCGCGCGCAACGCCGAGACGGCCGGGAGGCCAGTGAGGGCCTCTAGTTCGGCCGCCTCGTCGGGCAGCAGGAAGGGCGGGAGGGCGGCGGCGGTGGCGGCCTCTTCGGGGTTGGAGGAGGGCGAGGGCGGGAGGGGGGCGGCCGAGGTCAGGGGTCGCGGGTCGCACGAGGCCAGCACGCCCGCGAGCCAGCGCGTGAATCCCGGGATCGGAGAAAGGCTGGAGAAGTCGCGCAGGGTCGACGGGAACTCCGCCTTGGGGGGGGGGGGGGGCAGAGGTCGCAAACGGGTTTTGATTCCTTACCCGTACCCGTACCCGGCCGCACCAGGGTTGCAAATGGGTACCCGTACCCGCACCCAGCCGGGTAAAGGTACCCGTTCCCTACCCGTACCCTACCCGAAATGAGTGACAAACGTTGACTCACGGACTACCCGTACCCGTACCCGGCCGCACCAGGGTCGCAAACGGCTACCCGTACCCGGCCGGGTACGGGTAGCTGGGTATCGGGTAGGGTACGGGTATCGGGTACCCGGGTTGCGACCTCTGGGGGGGGGGGTCATAGCAGGCCACACGTGCATCGTGGAGGCAGCGAGAGTTTGTGGAATCAAAGGCAAAGATCCCCCGTGTAGAATTAACAGAGTGAACGGCACACGGCGTGGGCGGGTGGCCAGCACCACGCCCGGCCAAGTGGAAATGTTTTTTACACATCGCACCAGGAACTCCATTGAGGCTGAGTCGACCTAGGGGAGGCCCAGGACCGCTTTGGATAATCGTCACCATCGCCGGGTTCGTCGCGCAGCAGGGCGCTAACTCGTGAGGCTCCCTCCTTCACTGTGGGGCGCCATCTCCTGACGTGCCAGGGCAGTACATCAAGCGGGTTAATGTCCCCTTGCCGTACGGGGGGGTGGGGGATTGAGCGTTTCCTCTCTGGCTCATAGCCACCGTGATGATGATGAGAGAGAGACACGCAGACTCCAAATACACAGCAGCAGCAGGAGGCAGGGTCTGGATCTAACCCACGACCTCCTGTGTACCAGGTGAGGTAATCAACATCTCCTAGCCACCGTGATGATGATGAGAGAGACATGCAAACTCCAAATATACAGCAGCAGGCGTCAGGGTCGGGATCGAACCCACGACCTCCTGCATACCAGGCGAGGCAGTTAACATCTCCTAGCCATCGTGATGATGATGAGAGAGAGACACGCAAACTCCAAATATACAGCAGCAGGCGTCAGGGTCGGGATCGAACCCACGACCTCCTGTATACCAGGCGAGGGAGTTAACATCTCCTAGCCACCGCTGTGCCCCAAACTCTTGTCAAGACCCCCAGAGTAGTTCCCGTCTCTTCCTGAACGTAGTAAGTCATCACAAGTGGTCGTAGCCTTGCCATCAGGGGGGTGAACTGAACCTCACGTTACTCCGAGTGTAAACTCCCGTAATCCCCGTCTACGTGGCGTTAATAAATCCTGAAGTCCGTACCCAACGCTGTTGTCCTCCTGCTCAACATCCACCCGCAACCCAGCGTGGCGAGCCCTAGGGGGGTACCCTAGGGGGGTAACCTAGGCCTCACCCTCGCCGCGGTGCCGAGACATTCACTACCCCGGCCTGGCAGGTTTAACGCAGAGGTCGCAAACGGGTTTTGATTCCTTACCCGTACCCGGCCGCCCCAGGGTCGCAAACGGGTACCCGTACCCGGCTGGGTATGGGTAGCCGGTTATTGGGTAGGGTATGGGTATCGGGTACCTGGTTGCGACCTCTGGTTTACCGGCACACCGGCGTTACCGTGAGCTCACCCCAAACCCTCACCTGCAGCTGGCGCACCACGTGCTTGATGAGGTGGTGGCCCAGGTCGATGCCCTGCAGGCCGCGCTGGGTGGCGCTGATGGAGTAGAAGACGGCCGCCCGGACTCTGCCCGCGTCCTCGGGGGGCGCGACGATGCCCGCTGGGGCCGCAGGGCCCGGGGTGGCGGCCGTGGGAGACTCACGCACGATGGACTGATCGGGGCGGGGGGAGGGGGGGAGCGGGAAGGGAGGGATGAGTGAGAATGGGGGGGGGAGGGGGGATGAGAGGGGAGAGAGAAGAATGAGTGGATGGGAGGGGAGGAGGGGGAGGAGGGAGGAAGGAGGGGGAAGGAGAGGGGAGGAAAAAGAATGAGAAGGGATAGGAGAGGGAAGGGGGGGCGGAGAAGGGGGAGGGGGGGCGGAGAAGGGGGAGGAGGGGCAGGAAAGGAGAGGAGGAGGGGGAGGGAGGAGGGATGAGAGGGGAGAGATGATAATGTAGGGGGAGGGGGGGAAGAGGGGAGTGGGATGGGAGAATGAGAAAGGGGGGAGGGGGCCATCGATGCTCATGGCGATCGTGAGCCGCCCTCCTCCGCGCCGCGTCTGAGAGCGCTCCACACGTTTGAGAGGGCACCCCCGGTGGCAGCTGTCCCTACGGGGCACGAGGGGGACTCGGCATCTGGCCTGTCACTAGGGGGCCATCTTGCTTCTCTCAACTCGAGTCATCTTTCAGCATCGGCATGTTCTGGCCAATAGCTCTGTGATCCACACACTCTCTAACACACTCTCTAACACACTCTCTCACACTCTCTCACACTCCTTCACACGCACTGCCTCATACACTCTCACACTCTCACACACTCTCTCACTCTCTCTCACACTCTCTCACACTCTCTCACTCACTCTCACACTATCTCACACTCTCTAACACTCACTCTCACACTCTCACACACTCTCACTCACTCTCACACACTCTCACTCACTTTCACACTCACCCACACTCTCAAGAACAGGGGGAGGGGGGGGCAGGGGGTGGGTGGGGGGGTGTAGATCAGCACAAACTCACGCAGAAAAAGGAGCCCGGGTCGGAAATCTAACCCAGCCCGACTCTTGTTGCCATGGGGGCGACACAAGGAGAGCGGCCAGCACCTGGCGGTGGCCCCCCGTGCCGCCCCCACGCACGCGGGCGGGCGGGTGGGCGGGTGGTCGAGCAGGCGAGGGGGATGGGTGAGTGGGCAAGCGGGCGGGTGAGCGGGTGAGTGGGCGGGTGAGCGGGCGGGCGGGTGAGTGTGTGAACGGGCGAGCGAGCGAGCGGGCGGGCGAGTGGGCGGGTGGGCGAGCAGGCGAGGGGGTGGGTGAGCAGGCGGGTGAGCGGGCGGGCGAGCGGGCGGTACCCGGATGTCGCTGGAGATGGCGTCGGTGAGCGCCACGTGCAGTACGACGAGCGGCTCGCGGGGCATGGCGGCGTGCGTGAAGACGAAGCAGCGGCGGTAGGGCCCCACGCGGCGCCGCATGTCCGTCCAGTGGCGCACCGGGTGCACCGCCTCGTACCTACGCACGCACAGAGGTACCCCAGGTAGCCCTCGTGCGCCGCCGGGGCAAGTGCTGTCGGCGAGCGGCACCTGCGAAGGCCGGCGCGGCTATGGTGATGGCGCGGCTACGGTGATGGTCATCCTACGATGATGGCCAGCCTACGGTGATGGCCAGCCTACGGTGATGGCCAGCCTACAGTGATGGCCAGCCTACAGTGATGGCCAGCCTACAGTGATGGCCAGCCTCCAGTGATGGCCAGCCTATGGTGATGGCCATCCTATGGTGATGGCCAGCCTATAGTGATGGCCAGCCTATAGTGATGGCCATCCTATGGTGATGGCCATCCTATAGTGATGGCCAGCCTATAGTGATGGCCAGCCTACAGTGATGGCCAGCCTACAGTGATGGCCATCCTATGGTGATGGCCAGCCTATAGTGATGGCCAGCCTATAGTGATGGCCAGCCTACAGTGATGGCCATCCTATGGTGATGGCCAGCCTATAGTGATGGCCAGCCTATGGTGATGACCAGCCTATAGTGATGGCCAGCCTACAGTGATGGCCAGCCTATGGTGATGACCAGCCTATAGTGATGGCCAGCCTATAGTGATGGCCAGCCTATAGTGATGGCCATCCTATAGTGATGGCCAGCCTACAGTGATGGCCAGCCTATGGTGATGACCAGCCTATAGTGATGGCCAGCCTACAGTGATGGCCAGCCTATGGTGATGACCAGCCTATAGTGATGGCCATCCTATGGTGATGGCCAGCCTATGGTGATGGCCAGCCTACGGTGATGGCCAGCCTATGGTGATGGCCAGCCTATGGTGATGGCCAGCCTATGGTGATGGCCAGCCTACAGTGATGGCCATCCTATGGTGATGGCCAGCCTATAGTGATGGCCATCCTATGGTGATGGCACAGCGAAAGTGAGGGGGTATTTACACTATGAAACCTCCTTTACCAGTGGCAAAATATAGTAATAGGTTTTTACCCCTTTAAACTGGTACAAAAACTGACACCTTTATACGAGGCATCATGTTTGCAATAACCACAACACCAGCAGTCAAAATGCAAACAAAAAGAAACCCACTCTGATAATCATAATGATATGCACTGTCCTTGAAGTTGATTGGTCCAGATTGGTCCAGATGGCGTCATCTGGTCCAACACCAACTGGTGTTGAACCAGATGACGCCAAAAGGCGTACAACTCAAAAACAGCGCACTATCAGAGTATTGAGAGCTCGGGGTAAGCATAAACATGATGCCTTGTATAAAGGTGTCAGTTTTTGTAGCAGTTTAAAAGGTAAAAACCTACTACTACTGAGGGGGTGCTGTGCGTGGGTGGGTTGTGTGGGCGCTACCCACTGTGCAATCTTCTGCAGCATGTCACACGGGGACTGCCACGTGACTCTCTCCAGATGCAGGAGTCCAATCGAGAACCACTCGGACAGCAGCGCCTTCAGCACCATGGTCAGCTCCTAGTAACAGCAGCAGCAATAGCAACAGCAGAGGTAGCAACAGCAGCAGCAATAGCAACAGCAGAGGTAGCAACAACAGCAGCAATAGCAACAGCAGAGGTAGCAACAGCAGCAACAGCAGAGGTAGCAACAGCAGCAGCAGGGATAGCAACAGAGTTAGCAACAGTGGTTCTCACTGTGTGATCTAGAGCAGTGATTCTCACAGTGTAGTCTAGAGCTGTGGTTCTCAGTGTAGTCTAGAGCACATCGCTATCAACCCACATGGTTCACCCCGTATTCTTGTACAGGGAAATCGAGTTTTCAGGTCCATACGGCGTACAGCCGTTTCGATGCGGGCAACAAAAATAATCCGTCTATTTGTTTGCGTTTCTCCCTCGTGATGATGTGACTTTGTAGGAGTCACGTTGAGATTTATAAGGGGGCAATGGGTGACCATTAAGGTCTGAGTTGGTCTGTAATAAGGTAGGGCACTGATAAGGGGTTGACAGGGATGTGATGCTGATGAGAATGGTGGTGATGGTGGTGGTGCTGATGAAGCTGTTGATGACAATGGTGGTAGTGGTGAGGTTGATGGAACTGCTGAGAATGGTGGTGGTGGTGGTGAGGGTGATGGAACTGCTGATGAGAATGGTGGTGGTGGTGAAGATGGTGGTGACGGTGATGGATCTGCTGATGAAAATGGTGGTGGTGAGAGTGATGGAACTGCTGATGAGAAGGATGGTGGTGAGGGTGATGGAACTGCTGATGAGAATGGTGGTGATGGTGGTGGTGCTGATGAAGCTGTTGATGAGAATGGTGGTGGTGGTGGTGAGGTTGATGGAACTGCTGATGAGAATGGTGGTGATGGTGGTGAGGGTGATGGAACTGCTGATGAGAATGGTGGTGATGGTGGTGAGGGTGATGGATCTGCTATGAGAGCGGTGGTTTTCACACCGCTCTCACCGTGGAAACCCCCCATGGGCACTCGCCTTGAGGTGGGGCCCGTCGGCCGCGTCCCGGGCCGCCACGGCGGCGAGCGCGTCGGCGCGCATGTCCACCAGCAGCTTGACGCCTCCCTCCAGACGACTGAGACGCACCAGGAGGTGTTTGTAGCGCGGGGCGAGGGCCTGTCGCAGCCTCTCCTCGGCCTGCAGCAGAGTGGCCGGGTCTCGCGTTCCCTCTCCCTGCGCGCGGAGAGGGGGGCGGCCCCCCCCCCTTACGATTATTAGGAAGCTTCCGGAGCCGTGGCACTTTTTTTTCTTATCGCCGTCGAGGTCGACAAAGCTCATTTGCACTATGAGAACTCCTTTAACAGTGGCAAAATATAGTGGTAGGTTTTTGAAAGGGTAAAAAGCTGTCACTAAAGCTCATTTGTTTAGAGGCTGATTTTTCTTCTTGGTTCTTTCGGCAAAGTCACGTAGAATGGAAAATAATAAAATAATAAAAATAAAACATAATAAAATAATTCTCACGTTTCGGCCACAACGCAAGCAGCCGTCCTCAGGTGGAGAGCAGGTCTGTCGAGTAGACAGCGTCTGAATGAAACACTCCAGGCTTGGAGTGACTATTTAAGCTGGGATGGAGGGGGGAAGGGTGCCTTGACAAAATAATTTGCATATCAAGAGGAATTTAGCATATTTATGGGAAATGCAGATATGCGATTAGTACTACTTGTGAAATGCTGATTTTTGTTTGTTGTTTAGTTTGTTGTCCTTCCCCACCCCTCCCACCACTCCACACCTCCGATTTGCACGGTTTGCTGCGGAAGAAGTTCAGTGTACATAGAAAATGACGAAGATCCCACCCCCACGGTGTAGCCTGTAACAGACTTCTAAATTTGAAGCTTTTTAGCTGTGACAGTGCCACCTGATGCCTCCGAAACGTCGTGATTTATTATTTTATTTCTATTATTATTTCTATTATTTTTATTTTTTATTTTTACCTACGTGACTTTACTGAAAAAAACCTAAGAGTCTGTAACAGGCTGTTGGGGCAAGTGCTGTTAGCGAGCAGCACCTATGAAGGCCGGCACGGCACACGAGGGGGGTGGGTGGCCAGCAACCACGCCCGGCCGCCTTTCTCTCCCCGGTGACGATGTGGAGCTAGGGGAAGGCCCAAGACCGGTTTCAGATAATCGTTAATTGTGTTTGTGGTCGCGAGCCGGGAATCGAACTTGTGTCGCCCGGATTTCTGGCCACGCACGCCAACCACCAACAACCACCACCACCAACCACCACCACCAACAACCACCACCACCAACCAACACCACCACTCACCACCAACCACGACCACCACCAACCACCACCAACCACAACCAACCAACCACCTCCCACCCACCCACCCACCAACCACCACCACCACCACCACCATCAACCACCACCACCGACCAACCACCACCACCAGCCAACACCACCAGCCAACACCATTAACCACCACCACCACCAACCACCATCACCACCATCAACCACCACCACCAACCAACACCATCAACCACCACCACCAACCAACACCACCACCACCAACACCAACCACCACCCACCACCCACCACCAACCACCACCACCTATCACACACCACCAGCCACCACCAACCAATACAAGCACCAACCAATACAACCACCACCAACCCCCACCATCACACACCACCACCAACCAACACCATCACACACCACCACCAACCCCCACCATCACACACCACCACCAACCCCCACCATCACACACCACCACCAACCCCCACCATCACACACCACCACCAACCCCCACCATCACACACCACCACCAACCCCCACCATCACACACCACCACCAACCCCCACCATCACACACCACCACCAACCCCCACCATCACACACCACCACCAACCCCCACCATCACACACCACCACCAACCCCCACCATCACACACCACCACCAACCCCCACCATCACACACCACCACCAACCCCCACCATCACACACCACCACCAACCCCCACCATCACACACCACCACCAACCCCCACCATCACACACCACCACCATCACACACCACCACCATCACACACCACCACCAACCAACACCACCACCAACCAACACCACCACTAACCACCACCATCACACACCACCAATCAACACAACCACCAAGCAACACCACCAACCACCACCACCATCACCAACCAACACCACCACCACCACCATCACACACCACCACCAACCACCACCACCAATCAACACCACCACCAACCACCACCAACCAACACCACCACCATCATCACACACCACCATCACACACCACCACCAACCCCCACAAACCCCCACCATCACACGCCACCACCAATCAACACCACCACTAACCACCAACCATCACACACCACCACCAACCACCACCAACTACCAACCATCACACACCACCACCAACCAACACCACCACTAACCACCACCATCACACACCACCAATCAACACCACCACCAACAACCACCACCAACCAACACCACCACCATCACACCACCACCACCATCACACACCACCACCAACCACCACCATCACACACCACCACCAACCACCACCAATCAACACCACCACCAACCAACACCACCACCAACCACCACCACCAACCATCACCAACCATCACACACCACCACCAATCAACACCACCACCATCACACACCACCACCAATCAACACCACCACCAACCACCACCACCCACCAACCATCACCAACCATCACACACCACCACCAATCAACACCATCACCAACCACCACCCACCACCAACCCACCAACCACCACCAACCACCACCATCATACACCATCACCAACCCCCACCAACCCCCACCATCACACACCACCACCAACCAACACCATTACACACCACCATTACACACCACCAATCAACACCACCAACCACCACCACCAATCAACACCACCACCAACCACCAACCAACACCACCACCAACCATCACACAACAACCACCACACGTCCCACCTGCATGCGCGCCACCCTGGCCGCCAGCGTGGCCGCCGCTTCGTGGTCGACCCCGTGCGGGTCTCTGGCCAGGGCCCTCAGCAGGGCCCGGCGGCCTGCGGGCCCCAGGGCCGCGTAGCACCGAGCCAGCTCCGTAGCGGCCTCCTCAGCCCCGAGGCCCTCTCCGTCCCCGCGAGCTGCCGCCCGAGGCCCAGCCTCGACGGCGGCCCTCAGCGCGGCCCCCCACAACTCCTCGCCACCGCCGTCTTTGTCTTCCTCGCGCCTTCCAGCCGCCGAGCAGACGAACCGGCGGACGCCGTCGCTCGGCCAGGGACTCGCGCGGGCCCGTGGGCCTCCGAGGGCCGCCGTGGGTCGCGGCGGGGTGAGGCCCCGGGGGTCGGGGTCCATGGGCGATGGGCTGTGGTCAAGGCCCCGCTGCGGGGCGCCGAGACGGCTTGTCCGGCAGGCCTCTGCGGGGAGGGTCGACTCAGGGAGGGTTGACTCGGGGAGGGTTGACCCTGGCTGCAACCTGGGAGGTTCTAAGCGGGCGGCGTTGACCTCGAGGTCGTGAGATGACGGCAGGGGCTCGGAGCGGCCGCCCAAGCGATCGGAGAGGTGCCGCGCCCGGGAATCGAAG
This sequence comes from Lampetra fluviatilis, assembly GCF_964198595.1. Lineage (NCBI taxonomy): Eukaryota > Metazoa > Chordata > Hyperoartia > Petromyzontiformes > Petromyzontidae > Lampetra > Lampetra fluviatilis. The sequence goes on along the minus strand of NC_136337.1, from coordinate 6,054,019 downwards.
CGTGGCCCGCCGGAGGCCGTGGCGTGAAGCAGGCCACGCGTCCTCGACAGGGCAGCCCACATTGCCACTCGCCCACCCCACCACCACCACCCCACCACCACCACCCCACCACCGCACCGCTCAACACATGGCTGTGTTGTTGATCGTTAACAGTCGCGGTTACATCTCCAGCTGGAATGGCAGCAGCCAGCCACTGCGGTTTGTTTGTTTGTTGTCGCTGCGGCTATTTCCGACCTTGCAAGTGACCAGTTGCACCCCGCATCTAGTTTCGACACCGCTGCAAGGTCACGGGCCCGGCCGTTGAGGGGAAGGGGGGGTTACGAAGGGACGGGGCTTCCAGGGGGGATGGGCGGGGCTAGTTACAGGGGGCGGGGCTTCCAGGGGATGGGCGGGGCTAGATACAAGGGGTGGGCGGGGCTAGTTACAGGGGGCGGGGCTAGTTACAGGGTGATGGGCGGGGCTAGTTACAGGGGGTGGGGCTTCCAGGGGATGGGCGGGGCTAGTTACAGGAGATGGGCGGGGCTAGTTACAGGGGACGGGGCTAGTTACAGGGTGATGGGCGGGGCTAGTTACAGGGGGTGGGGCTTCCAGGGGGATGGGCGGGGCTAGTTACAGGGGGCGGGGCTAAAGGGAAGCGTGGCAACTGGAGGGGCGGTGGCTGAAGGCGGGGCCACGCGTGTGGGCGTGGTTTAAAGTGGGGGCGTGTCTCGATGTCTGTGCCAATCAGAGAGGCGGTAGCCGAGGGGGAGGAGCTATGCCGAGTGTGGGGCGACCGTCACGTGATCGTTGCTGAAGCTGAAGGCGCAGCCCTGCAATGTCCGGCTCACGCCGCTGCTGGCGGATAAGGGAGCGAATCCCCATCGTGGTTAATTGGCCTACTCTTCCACGTTGCCCAGACGTGCGGGAGAAGGTGGCTGTACCCACACGTTGCCCCTTCCACGCTCGCTGTAAGATCGACTAACTTGGTGAAAGGAAGTAATACAATGATAAAAATAAAACATAATAAAATAATATTTTTATAATTTTATTATTTCCCTTCTACGTGACTTTACCGAAAGAACCAAGAAGATGAATCCCTGCAGTCACGAAAGCTTTAAATCGAAATGTAATATTTTATCATGTTTTATTTTTATTCTTTAATTATTTCCATTCTACGTGACTTTACCGAAAGAACCAAGAAGACGAATCCCTGCAGTCACGAAAGCTTCAAATCGAAATTTTATTGTTTGTTGCGGTTGCACCCAAATCAAGAGCCGAATGGCTCACAGGGTAAATCCTAATAAATGAAACTGAACTGAATCACAACAATCTCGTTATGCGGCACAATGAACTTTATTTTAATCTGCGTATGCCGGCACACCACACCCAGTATGCACCCTCTTGCTCGAGCCGTGCCTACTGTTAGTCACGCGCCACGTACTTAAGTCTTACCAGCGCCCTGGGTCGGTGAGACCCGGCGTGAGACCGAGAGTGTTACCCCCCCCCGAGCTGAAAGCCGAGCCATTGCTGCACAAAGGGCAAATATTCTTGAACTCTCTGTCCCGATGGGGCATGTCAACAACATTACGATTTTACATGGGCACATGTGAACGTCAACACGGTCCAAACGCCGCAATTGCAAATCCGACGGATCGAGAGAGAGAAATTTACACCACTGGAACCTCATTTGCCAGTAACAAAATATGATAATTGTTTTTTGACCTTCTTCTTGGTTCTTTCGGTAAAGTCACGTAGAAGGGAAGTAATAAAATAATAAAAATAAAACATAATAAAATAATTCTCACGACGTTTCGACCACAACGCAAGTAGCCGTTGTGGCCGAAACGTCGTGAGAATTATTTTATTATGTTTTATTTTTATTATTTTATTACTTCCCTTCTACGTGACTTTACCGAAAGAACCAAGAAGATGAATCCCTGCAGTCACGAAAGCTTTAAATTGTTTTTTGACCCTTTTATCTGGCAACAAAACTGACACTTTTTTTTACAAGGAGTCATGTTTGCATTGACCACAAAACCTGCAAACATGACTCTTTGTAAAAAAGGTGTCAGTTTTGTTGCCAGATAAAAGGGTAAAAAAACAATTATCATATTTTGTTACTGGCAAATGAGGTTCCAATGGTGTAAATCTCTCTCTCTCTCTATTGTGAGATATTCCCATGATGATATCATATTGTGATATTCTCATCATGATATCACATGATGAAATATTCCCATCATATCATATTGTGATATTCTCATCATGATATCACATGATGAGATATTCCCATCATATCATATTGTGACATTCCCATCATGATATCATATTATGATATTATCATCATGATATCACATTGTCAGATATTCCGATCAAATCATATGACTCGAGGTCGTGGATGCGGGGGTGGCAGTGGGGAGAGGGGTGGGGGGCACTCGTTGGAAAGGAGCGCTTCAGCAAAGCCCAACATCTCGGCTGTTACCGGCTCTCTCTGTGCTCTGATCTCTGAGCCACATGGACCGTGGGTTCTCATTTGGGTGCTTGATTTAAAAAAACAAGTGTTGGGGGTACGGTGAATATGTTCCACAACTAGTTATGTTTAGCGCGAACATCAGACCGGGCACGTGGCCACCGCGTGGAACTCTGCCACTGCGCGTAGTTCGAGGGCGGGAGGGATGTTTGGTTTTTAAGGGGGGCCCACTCGTCTCCCCCGTCCACCCCCCCCCCCCCCGCTTCTCCCCTCCACCTCTCACCCCGAACTACGTGAACACGAGCACATTCAATATCGTATTCTTGGTTCTTTCGGTAAAGTCACGTAGAAGGGAAATAATAAAGTAAGAAAAATTAAACCATAAAATTATCACGATGTTTCGATTGCAACACGCGCAATCGACACCATCAGGGGTGAAACCCACAGCAAGAACATTTGAAAAAAGCGGCGGTTCAATTTTCTTGCCGTGGTTTTCACACCTGATGATGATCGCTTGTGTTGCAATCGAAACGTCGTGAGAATTGTATTGTTTTATTTGCATTATTCTATTATTTCCCTTCTACGTGACTTTACCGAAATAACCAAGAACATGAATCCCTGCAGTCACGAAAGCTTTAAATCGAAATTTTACATTCAATATATTTTCTTGGCCGATTGTAAGAATGTCTACAGTCTCTCGGAGATTGGAGGGGGGGGGGGGATTGTCTCCATCGCCCCCCCCTCACTTCCACCCCCCCTCACTTCTACCCCCCTCACTTCCCCCCCCTTCCACCCTCCCACTTTCACCCCCCCCCCCCCACCAATCCCCATTAGATCCTCTGCTTTGGTGTTCCATAATTCGCGCGATATTTTGCCACGGCAATATTCTTCCCGCGAGATCGCGAAATACTCTCGTCATCATCATATCATAATGCGAGATTCGCGTGGTGATCTATTGCGAGGTTCTCATCGTGATATCATATCGCGAGGTATTGACATCGTGATATATTGCGAGATGTTTACATCATGATATCACATTGTGAGATATTATAATCATATTGTGATATTCCCATCATGATATCATATTGTGATATTGCCATCATGATATTATATTGTGATATTGCCATCATGTTATCACATTATGAGATATTCCCATCATATCATATTGTGATATTCCCATCATGATATTATATTGTGATATTGCCATCATGTTATCACATTATGAGATATTCCCATCATATCATATTGTGATATTCCCATCATGATATTATATCGTGATATTGCCATCATGATATCACATTGTGAGATATTCCCATCATATCATATTGTGATATTGCCATCATGATATCACATTATGAGATATCCCCATCATATCATATTGTGATATTACCATCATGATATTATATTGTGATATTGCCATCATGATATCACATTATCAGATATTCCCATCAGATCATATTGTGATATTCCCATCATGATCACCGTGCGAGATATCCCCACCATGATACCACGCTGCGACATATTCTCATCGTCGCCTTCCCCTGACGCACGACTAATTACTGCTGCTGCTGCTGCCGCTGCTGCTGCCACTGCTGCTGGTGGCTTGGCCGCTACTTGGGGTCGGGCAGGAAGAGGCCGTGCAGGTCAATCGGCACGTCAGCGCCGTGGACGGTGGCTCGCGCCACCTCGCGGAACGACCGAGCGTCCAGCACCAACAGGAACGCCGGCTTACCGGGCTCGCTCGTCACGATGGACGACAGCACCACGCCTGGTCGGGGGGGGTCAGGGGGTCAGTGGGTCAAGGGTCACGGAGGAGAAGGGAAAGGTCAGTGTGGATAATTGTAATCAATAAATGTCGGCTTTCGTGACTGCAGGAAACCATGCTCTTTGGATTTTTCGGTAAAGTCACGGAGATAGAAAAATAAAATTAAAAAAAATCACGACGTTTCGATCGCAACACAAGCAATCGTCTTCAGGTGAAAAAATACAGCGGGCGGACTGCTGAGGCAGGAAGAAATACGACCACCACAACCACGAACACCACGACCACCACGACCACCACGACCACCACCAACACGACCACCACCACGACCACCACAAGCACGACCACCACGACCACGACCACCACCACCACCACAATCACCACAACCACGACCACCACCACCACTACGACCACCACGACCACCACCACCACGACCACCACTACCACGACCGCCACCACGACCACCACCACCACGATCACCACAACCACGACCACCACCACCACTACGACCACCACGACCATCACCACGACCATCACCACGACCATCACCACGACCACCACCACGACCACCATGACCACCACGACCACCACCACCACGACCACCACGACCACGACCACTACCACCACTACTACCACCACGACCACCACGACCACCACCACCACGACCACTACCACCACGACCACTACGACCACCACGACCACCACGACCTCCACCACCACCACTACCACCACGACCACCACAACCACGACCACCACAACCACGACCACCACGACCACCACCACCACCACCACGACCACGACCACCACGACCACTACAACCACCACCACCACGACCACCACGACCACCACCACCACCACCACCACGACCACCACGACCACCACCACCACGACCACCACCACCACGACCACCACCACCACGATGACGGGTAAATCCCCGGAGCGAGCGAGCGAGCGAGCCCGACAAGGGACTGCGGCGAGGACGGACGGACGGAAGGAAGCGGGGCGGTTGCGGCGCGCCGGTTAACGGAGAGGCTCCGGCTCACCGTCATCCTCCTCCCGAGCGCCGGGCGTCGGCACGAACACCGGCTCCGCAGGCCAGCAGCCGCCCTCCTGCCACTCCAGCTTCTCGCCCGTGTGCGTGTCCACCTTCACGATCTGCGCAAGGGAGGTCAACGGACGCACGGGAGGCCGGGTTCGACCGCCGGCCACGCGGCGCTTCCTGGGACTCTCCCCCCCCCCCCTAGGTCGACTCGGCCTCAAACGAGCGCCCGGCGCGGCGTGTGAACGTCACCGCTGGGGAGACAAAGGCGGTCGGGCGTGGTTGCTGGCCACCCACCCCCCTAGCGTGCCACAGTGCCGGCCTTCATAAGTGCTGCTAACGGCACTTGCCCCGACAGCCTGTTAGAGGCTACAAGGGGGATCTTTGTCTTTTTTTTGTCTTTTGTACGCACATACTCTTAGTTTTTTCGGTAAAGTGACGTAGGTAAAAAAATTAAAATTAATAAAATAATAAAAAATAATAAAAAATCAACACAAGTCTCCGTCATCAGGTGGGACCGTCACAGCCAGATTTGCTGCATTATTTTAATTAATTTTAATTTCATTTTTTTTTACCTACGTGACTTTACCGAAATGAATCCTTGCAGTCACGAAAGCTTCAAATCTAGAATTTTGTACGCACGTATGTCGAACTTCTTTCGCACCGTACGTAGCCAACCGCGCTCAGTGGGAGGTGCGGAGGCAGGGACTGCAACACTAACACGCGAACAGCGGTTCCAAAGGAATGGCTTCGTCAACGCAGGCGACGATTTGGAACGTGCATCGCAGCGCCCAGTCGCTTCCCGACACGGGAAGGGAGAGCGCGTTCCAGACGGCCGCAGTGGGACGGCGCGTCTGAGAGCGCGGCAATTGCGGTGTGAACGCCGCCGTCTCTGCCCCTATTATTATATTTTGGTACTGGCAAAGGAGGTCAAATGATGTAAAGGGACTCAGTTTATCGCGTGCTCTTAAAGGGACCCTGTTTTTTGGATGCCCTCAAAGGGACCCTGTTTTTAGGATGCTCTTAAAGGGACCCGGTCGAGGCAGGCTCTTAAAGAGACCCTGTTTTTTGGATGCTCTTAAAGAGACCCTGTTTTTGGGATGCTCTTAAACGGACCAGGTCATAGCTTGCCCTTAAAGGGACCCTGTTTGAGGATGTTCTTAAAGGGACCCAGCTATGGTTTGCTCTTAAAGGGACCCCCTGTTTTAGCATACATTTAAAGGGATCAAGTTGTAGAATGCTCGTAAAGTGACCCTGTTTTTGCGTGCTCTTAAAGGGACCCTGTAAGGATGGCCTTAAAGGGACCCCTGTTTTTTTTGTTTGGGATGCTCGTAAAGTGTCCAGAGCAGGTACCTTGGTGGGCACGGGTCTCCACTCGATTTGGGCTGCGTAGATGTAGCGGTACTCCTTGCCGTTGTAGTTGTAGTTGATGCGAGGGAGTTCGATACCTGTTGTGAGGTCAAGAGGTCAAACAAATCAGCGAGCACCTCGATCACCAGCAGCGTGTATCCCCGCGTGTGTGTGTGTGCATTTGTATTTGGGGAGCGGTGGCGCCGTGGTTAGCGCACCGTGCTGCGAGCAAGGCGATGCGAGTTCGATTGACGGATGTCCGAACCAGCGCTGGGCCTCCCCTAGGTCGGCTCAGCCTTAAATGAGCACTCTGCCTGGGGCAGTGTGTAAACATCGGCATTGGGGAGGCACAGACAGCTAGGCTGGCGTGGTGGTGTGTTGGCACCCACCACCTCGTGTGCCGTGCTGGCCTTCATAAGCGCTATTCGTGAACAGCACTTGCCCCTACAGTCTGTTGTAAAGGCAATGACGGGGGATCTTTGTGGTTGAGTAGGTGGGTGGGTGAGTGAGTGAGTGACTGAGTGGGTGCATGAGTGGACAACTGAGATGGAGTGTGAGTGGGTAAATTATTTAATGAGATGATGAGTGGGATGATGATTGAGTGAGATGATGAGTGGGATGATGATTGAGATGATGATTGAGATGATGATTGAGTGAGGTGATGAGTGGGATGATGATTGGGATGATGAATGGGATGATGATGAGTGGGATGATGAGTGGGATGATGATTGGGATGATGATTGAGTGAGATGATGAGTGGGATGATGGGAGTGTGTGCGCATCGCACCCTCTGCTAGAAGCTCTGGAGTGAGGACCACGTGTCCTCCCTCCTCCTTGACGGCGCTCGCTTTCGAGCCGGCAAGAGACACGAGGTTCTGGGAGACCGGAGACTCCTACGACGCACGCCACATCGTCACGGACGACACCAGTGCCCCTCGTTTCCATGGGACAGCCGCCGCCTCCACCCTCACCACCATTCTCATCAGCAGCTTCATCATCACCCTCACCACCACCATTCTCATCAGCAGTTCCATCACCCTCACCACCGCCACCATTCTCATCAGCAGTTCCATCACTCTCACCACCACCACCACCATTATCAGCCGTTCCATCACCCTCACCACCACCATTCTCATCAGCAGCTTCATCACCCTCACCACCACCACCACCATTCTCATCAGCAGTTTCATCACCCTCACCACCACCACCATTCTCATCAGCAGTTCCATCACCACCACCACCACCACCACCACCACCATTCTCATCAGCAGTTCCATCACCACCACCACCACCACCACCATTCTCATCAGCAGTTCCATCACCACCACCACCACCACCATTCTCATCAGCAGCTTCATCATCACCCTCACCACCACCACCATTCTCATCAGCAGTTCCATCACCCTCACCACCACCGCCACCATTATCAGCCATTCCATCACCCTCACCACCACCATTCTCATCAGTAGTTCCATCACCACCACCACCACCACCACCACCATTCTCATCAGCAGTTCCATCACCACCACCACCACCGCCATTCTCATCAGCAGCTTCATCATCACCCTCACCACCGCCACCATTCTCATCAGCAGTTCCATCACTCTCACCACCACCACCACCATTATCAGCCGTTCCATCACCCTCACCACCACCATTCTCATCAGCAGCTTCATCATCACCCTCACCACCACCATTCTCATCAGCAGTTCCATCACCCTCACCACCGCCACCATTCTCATCAGCAGTTCCATCACTCTCACCACCACCACCACCACCATTATCAGCCGTTCCATCACCCTCACCACCACCATTCTCATCAGCAGCTTCATCAGCACCACCACCACCACCACCACCATTCTCATCAGCAGTTCCATCACCCTCACCACCACCACCATTCTCATCAGCAGTTCCATCACCCTCACCACCACCACTATTCTCATCAGCAGTTCCATCACCCTCACCACCACCACCACCATTCTCATCAGCCGTTCCATCACCCTCACCACCATCATTCTCATCAGCAGCTTCATCACACTCACCACCACCCTCACCACCACTACCATTCTCATCAGCAGTTTCATCACACTCACCACCACCTTCACCACCACCACCATTCTCATCAGCAGTTCCATCACTCTTACCACCATCACCACCATTCTCATCAGCATCGCATACCTGTCAACCCCTTATCAGTGCCCTACCTTATTACAGATCAATTCAGACCTTATTGGTCACCCCGTGCCCCCTTATAAATCTCAACATTCATCCTACAAAGTGCCATCACAAGGGAGAAACACTAAACATTTTTGTGTGCCCGTATAGAAACGGCTGTACACCGTATGGACCTGAAAACTCAATTTCCCCTGCACAAGAATACGGGGTGAACCATGTGGGTTGGCAGCTGTTTCATCAGCATCTCCATCACCACCTCCAGCACCACCACCACTTCCAATAACAACAACCGCCATTCGCCACTAAGTGGCGGTGACGTCACCACGACGCTTGTGCCAGGCCATGTGCACCTTGAGGCCACGTGAAGTGTCGAACGCCCGCTGGCAGGAGGTCACGGGGCAGACCCAGCAGGTGCCACGGGTCGACTGACTGAGATGACCACCACTTCCACCACCTTAACCACCACCACCACCTCCACCACCACTACCACCGCACGCCAGAGGTCGCAACCGGGTACCCGATACCCGTACCCTACCCAAAACCCGGCTATCCGTACCCGGCCGGGTACGGGTACCCGTTTGCGACCCTGGTGCGGCCGGGTACGGGTAAGGAATCAAAACCCGTTTGCGACCTCTGCCGCACGCGGCCCACCTTTCCGACGCCCAGCGGCAGGACGTATCGGCGGCACTGCGGCAGGCAGCTCATCTTGTTGTCCTCGGCGAAGTCGGCGGCGGCCTTGCGCAGGTTGCGCAGGTAGAACATGTCGTACAGGCTATTGTCGTCGTAGGCGACGACGTCGCACACGACGCAGCCGCCGCGCTCGAACGCGTTCACGTGGTGGTACACCACGAAGGGCTCGCTCACGAAGTGCGTGGTCAGCGCCTTGCCCGTCCGCCGGTCGATCAGGTAGAAGCGGCTCTGGCAAAGGTGTAGGGGGGGGGGCACACGCTGAGCAAAGAACAAACAAACTGCGAACTCATTTTTGGGGTTTTATTTTCAACAGGGGAAAGGCCCCCCGCTGAGAGAGAACACACACACTCCACTCACTCACACTCACTCTGCAGAACAGAGAGAGAGAAACACACAAACTCCACTCACTCACCCTGTAGAACACATAGAGAGAGAGAGAACACACAAACTCCACTCACTCACACTCACTCTGCAGAACAGAGGGGGAGACAGAGTACATAGAAAACAGGGGAAACATAGACATAGAGTAGGGAGAGAGGGGGCGGTAGAGAGAGGGGGTAGAGAGAGAGGGAAAGGGTAAGAAGGAGGAGAGCAGAGCGTGAAATCTTTCATTTAAACAGGGGTGCACCTAAAGCAAAGCATTAAAAACAAAACAAAAAAACGAAATGATGAACGAAGCAACGTGCCGACTACACCGAGCATCTTCTTGTTTCCTCTGATCGTAAAAAAACGAGAGAGAACACACAAACTCCACTCACAGAAAGTGTTCCCTAGTCGGGAATCGAACCCGGGCCCGTACACTGCCACCACCGCCGCCGCCGCCGCCTGTCCGACGTTTCGCGCCGCAGCCCCTCCCCGGGGGGGGAGTGGGGGGCTCACCTTGTCCTCGGGCAGCCAGGTCATGCAGCTGGCCCAGTTGGCGCCGCGGAAGTAGGCGGTGGCCAGCTTGACGAGGTCGAGCTTGAGCGGCTGCTCGATGAAGACGAGGTAGTGGGGCGTGAGGCCGAAGCTGTGGTAGTAGCTGGGGCTGAATCGCCAGCGAGACGGCAGCGTGCACAGCACCTCGAGGCCACGGAGGCCGGAGTTGGGCCGCTCGCCTGCACGTGGCGAACAGTGGCCGTGGCCGTCAAGCCCTCAACAGCGTGCCGCCTCAGGCCAATTCACATCCCTGGCAAGGCCTCATCAGGGCCCTGTCTTAGCACGGGCCAAATTCACACCCCTGGCAAGGCCTCATCAGGGCCCTCCCTTAGCACAGGCCAATTCACACCCCTGGCAAGGCCTCATCAGTGCCCTGTCTTAGCACAGGCCAATTCACACCCCTGGCAAGGCCTCATCAGGGCCCTGCCTCAGCACAGGCCAATTCACATCCCTGGCAAGGCCTCATCAGCGTCCTACCTTAGTACAGACCAACTCAGACCGTATTGGTCACCCCGTGGCCCTTATAAATCTCAACGCTCGTCCTACAAAGTCCCTTCACAGGGGGAGAAACACAAACAGACAACAATATGTTGTCGCCCGTATTGAAACGGCTGTCCGCCTTATGGACCTGAACACGAATTTTTCCTGGACCAGACTACGGGCTAAACCGCGTGGGTTGATGGGTATGAGAGTGCATTGGTCATGGTTGTTGTTTTTTTAAAGGTTTTTTTATTGCGACTAAACCTAAATAAAGACATTTACTTCACCAGGATAAGGCCGACAACTGTAGCTGCTGCGTAGCTGTTTTTCAAACGCGTACCTGGCCATCACGAATGATGGCTCAACGAAAGTGGCGACTTATCGTCGTCGTCATCATCATCACGTGGAAATTTACAGCAGCAGCCAAAGACTCTTTGAAGGCGTGTTGACGTTGATGCTGAATGTGGAGGGACAAATCGTAGGACCCGAGGGAGAGAGAGGGAGATGCAAACTCCAAATATACAGCAACAGGCGTCAGGGTCGGGATCGAACCCACGACCTCCTGTATACCAGGCGAGGTAGTCAACATCTCCTAGCCACCGTGATGATGATGAGAGAGAGACACGCAAACTCCAAATATACAGCAGCAGGCGTCAGTGTCGGGATCGAGCGCACGACCTCCTGCATACCAGGCGAGGTAGTCAACATCTCCTAGCCACCATGGCGCAGCAATGCCTCTTTCATAGGGGCGACCTAGGAAAGGGGAGTTGCCTGGGTGAATTAAAATATAATCTAACAAAAATATTGATATTCTACAACAGACTGGAGTGTGCCAAGTGCCCAACCTGGCAACGTGGGCGGCACGCGGATGAACGTGTACTTGGTGTGGCCCTTGTCTGCGATGGATGTGCCCACGTTGTAGACTGTTCCATCCGGCTCGTAGTGTGGGTGGGATGTGGCGATGTTGATGGCCACGTATTTGGTGTAATCCACCTGGGGGTGAGTTTCCAACAACATCATCATCATTCTAGATTTGAAGTTTTCGTGACTGCAAGGATCCATACTCTTTGGTTCTTTCGGTAAAGTCACGTAGGTAAAAAAATATAAAGTAAATGTATAAGGGGCACGGGGTGACCCATAAGGTCTGAGTTGGTCTGTAGTAATGTAGTAGGGGCAGTAACACGTGGTGTGTAGTGACATAGTAGGGGCAGTAACACGTGGTGTGTAGTGACGTAGTAGGACAGTAACACGTGGTGTGTAGTGACGTAGTAGGGCAGTAACACGTGGTGTGTAGTGACGTAGTAGGGGCAGTAACACGTGGTGTGTAGTGACGTAGTAGGGCAGTAACACGTGGTGTGTAGTGACGTAGTAGGGCAGTAACACGTGGTGTGTAGTGACGTAGTAGGACAGTAACACGTGGTGTGTAGTGACGTAGTAGGGCAGTATCACGTGGTGTGTAGTGACGTAGTAGGGCAGTAACACGTGGTGTGTAGTGACGTAGTAGGGCAGTAACACGTGGTGTGTAGTGACGTAGTAGGACAGTAACACGTGGTGTGTAGTGACGTAGTAGGGCAGTAACACGTGGTGTGTAGTGACGTAGTAGGGCAGTAACACGTGGTGTGTAGTGACGTAGTAGGGGCAGTAACACGTGGTGTGTAGTGACGTAGTAGGACAGTAACACGTGGTGTGTAGTGACGTAGTAGGGCAGTAACACGTGGTGTGTAGTGACGTAGTAGGGGCAGTAACACGTGGTGTGTAGTGACGTAGTAGGACAGTAACACGTGGTGTGTAGTGACGTAGTAGGGCAGTAACACGTGGTGTGTAGTGACGTAGTAGGACAGTAACACGTGGTGTGTAGTGACGTAGTAGGGCAGTAACACGTGGTGTGTAGTGACGTAGTAGGACAGTAACACGTGGTGTGTAGTGACGTAGTAGGGACAGTAACACGTGGTGTGTAGTGACGTAGTAGGGACAGTAACACGTGGTGTGTAGTGACGTAGTAGGGCAGTAACACGTGGTGTGTAGTGACGTAGTAGGACAGTAACACGTGGTGTGTAGTGACGTAGTAGGACAGTAACACGTGGTGTGTAGTGACGTAGTAGGGACAGTAACACGTGGTGTGTAGTGACGTAGTAGGACAGTAACACGTGGTGTGTAGTGACGTAGTAGGGCAGTAACACGTGGTGTGTAGTGACGTAGTAGGGACAGTAACACGTGGTGTGTAGTGACGTAGTAGGGCAGTAACACGTGGTGTGTAGTGACGTAGTAGGGCAGTAACACGTGGTGTGTAGTGACGTAGTAGGGCAGTAACACGTGGTGTGTAGTGACGTAGTAGGGACAGTAACACGTGGTGTGTAGTGACGTAGTAGGGACAGTAACACGTGGTGTGTAGTGACGTAGTAGGGACAGTAACACGTGGTGTGTAGTGACGTAGTAGGGCAGTAACACGTGGTGTGTAGTGACGTAGTAGGGCAGTAACACGTGGTGTGTAGTGACGTAGTAGGGCAGTAACACGTGGTGTGTAGTGACGTAGTAGGGCAGTAACACGTGGTGTGTAGTGACGTAGTAGGACAGTAACACGTGGTGTGTAGTGACGTAGTAGGGGCAGTAACACGTGGTGTGTAGTGACGTAGTAGGGCAGTAACACGTGGTGTGTAGTGACGTAGTAGGGCAGTAACACGTGGTGTGTAGTGACGTAGTAGGGCAGTAACACGTGGTGTGTAGTGACGTAGTAGGGCAGTAACACGTGGTGTGTAGTGACGTAGTAGGGCAGTAACACGTGGTGTGTAGTGACGTAGTAGGGGCAGTAACACGTGGTGTGTAGTGACGTAGTAGGACAGTAACACGTGGTGTGTAGTGACGTAGTAGGGCAGTAACACGTGGTGTGTAGTGACGTAGTAGGGCAGTAACACGTGGTGTGTAGTGACGTAGTAGGGGCAGTAACACGTGGTGTGTAGTGACGTAGTAGGGGCAGTAACACGTGGTGTGTAGTGACGTAGTAGGGGCAGTAACACGTGGTGTGTAGTGACGTAGTAGGGCACTGACAAGGGGTTGACAGGTACGCGACTGGCGCGTGTCACGTGGGGGTAGGTGGTGGCGACCTTCTCGAGGGTGTTGAGGGAGCTCGCGTCGATCCGGCGCATGAAGTTGGTCTCAGTGGTGGCGTAGAAATCCTCCCCGCACCTCATTACGTTGATGAGGCAGTTGTCGGTGAACTCTGGCACGGAGTAGGAGAGGTAGGAGAAGGCCCTGGGCGCGTGGGGGTGGGGGGGTGAACATCACGGAATGTCGGGCCTTCAGAATGTAAATGTGGCGAGGTGTTAACTCCATAGCTGCCAACCCCTTATCAGTGCCCTACCTTATTAGAGACAAATTCAGACCGTATTGGACACCCCGTGCCCCCTATACATCTCAAAGTTCATCCTGTAAAATCCCATCATGAGAGAGAAACACAAACAAATAGACACATTGATTGTTTCGATTTAAAGCGTTCGTGACTGCAGAGATTCATCTTCTTGGTTCTTTCGGTAAAGTCACGTAGAATGGAAATAATATTATAGAATGGGAATAATATTATTTAATAATATTATTTCCATTCTACGTGACTTTGCCGAAAGAACCAAGAAGACATTGATTGTTGTTGTTGTCAGTATTGAAACGGCTGTACGCCATCGTATAGACCTCAAAACTCAATTTCCCTGTACAAAAACACGGGCTAGACCGTGTGGGTTGACCCGGTGCGTGACCCCCACTGGCCTGCACCCCCCCCCCCTGCCCCCCCACAGCTGACTGCATCAGCTGCGAGCTGCTCCCTCACTTGGCGAAGACGTTCCTGCAGGGGTCGGGGTGCGCCATGGTGCCAAACTCCGAGATGACGATCCTGTTGGCTTCCGAGTTTTTGCGGAAGGCGTCGCTCTGCAGGTACTTGCTGCGGTAGTGAACCTCACCTGCGCACAGGTGTGCGGGCACAGCAACAGCAGCAACAGCAGCAGCAACATCAGCAACAGTAGCAGCAACAGCAACAACATCAGCAGCAGCAGCAACAGCAGCAGCAGCAACATCAGCAACAGTAGCAGCAGCAGCAACAGCAGCAGCAGCAGCAACAGCAGCAACATCAGCAACAGTAGCAGCAACAGCAACAACATCAGCAGCAGCAGCAACAGCAGCAGCAAGAGCAGCAGCAGCAACATCAGCAGTAACAGCAGCAGCAACAGCAGCAACATCAGCAGCAGCAACATCAGCAGCAGCAACAACAGCAGCAACAGCAGCAACATCATCAGCAGCAGCAGCAACAGCAGCAGCAGCAACATCATCAGCAGCAGCAGCAACATCAGCAGCCGCAACAGCAGCAGCAAGAGAAGCAGCAGCAGTAGCAGCAGCAGCAAGAAAATCAGCAGCAGCAACAACAGCTGCATCAGCAGGAACATCAGCAGGAGCAGCAGCAGCAGCGTTAGCCATTCGTCACCGAGGAGAGGCGACGTCACCGCGTCGCTCGTGCCAGGCTAGGTGCACCTTGAGGCCTCGGGTGTTCTCAGATGATTGACAGATGTACCTACCTGTTGCTCCCCACTGTGCCATCTTGCACAGGTACAAAGACAAAGAGCCCATGTGTAGCCTTTACAGACTGTTGGGGCAAGTGCTGTTAGCGAGCAGCACCTATGAAGGCCGGCACGGGAACAGGAGGGGGTGGGGTGGTCAGCACCACGCCCGGCCGCCTTTGTCTCCCCGGTGGCGATGGTTACTACTACACACCGCACTGGGTACTCATTTGAGGCTGAGTTGACCTAGGGGAGGCCCAGGACCGGTTCAGATAATCGCCACCGGTGGTGGCCGTGAGCGAGAATCGAACTCGGGTCGCCGGGTTCGTATCGCAGCGTCGCGCTAACCGCTGCACCACCGCTCCCCAAGGTCACACAACAATAACAACAACATCCGCCATTCACCACTAAGTGGCGGTGACATCACTACGGCGCCTGTACCAGGCTAGGTGCACTTTGAGGCCACGTGAAGTGTCGAACGCCCGCTGACAGGAGGTCACGGGACAGACCCAGCAGGTGCCATGGGGTTGATCGACTGAGATGACTAGCAGATACACCACCCACGCACCCACACCCCCACGCACCCCACACACACACACACCCATCCACACACCCACACACCCACTCACACACACACCCACAGACATCCACACGCACCCCACACACACCCATCCACACCCACAGACACCCACACACCCACCCATCCACACACCCACCCATCCCACACACACACCCACACACACACACCCACCCAGCCACCCCACACACACACACACCAACCCACCACGCACCCACACACACACACCAACACACTGACCCACGCACCCCACACACACACCGACACACACACTCACCCACAGACACCCACACACACCACCCACCCACACACACCCACAGACATCCACCCACGCACCCACCCACACACACACATCCACCCATGCACCCACGCACCCACACACACCAACACACCCACCCACGCACCCCACACACACACCGACACACACACTCACCCACAGACACCCACCCACGCACCCCCCCCCCACACACACACACACCCACCCACGCACCCACCCACACCCACAGACACCCACACACACACCCAGCCACCCCCACCCACGCACCCCCACGGAACGTGAAGCTGTGGAGGAGCGCCATCCCGTCGAACCAGTGGTTGTACGAGGTGGTTCCGAACGTGTGCAGGGCCGGCCCGTTGCGAATCAGCGTGCCGCTCAACCACTCGGGAAGTTTGCCTGATCGACACAACAACAACAACATCAACAACAACAACAAACACTAAAGCTGTCGTGCCAGGCTAGGGGCACC
This sequence comes from Lampetra fluviatilis, assembly GCF_964198595.1. NCBI lineage: Eukaryota > Metazoa > Chordata > Hyperoartia > Petromyzontiformes > Petromyzontidae > Lampetra > Lampetra fluviatilis. The sequence continues at coordinate 6,037,298 of NC_136337.1, read as the reverse complement.
CCCCCCCCTCCTCTTTGAGGTTGTCACGTGACGTGTAGAAAGGCGCCGTGGGTTGACTCAGATGACTGGGCGATGCACCGCAGACAGACAACAACAACAACAACCGCCATTCGCCACTAAGTGGCGGTGACGTCACCACGACGCTTGTGCCAGGCCATGTGCACCTTGAGGCCACGTGAAGTGTCGAACGCCCGCTGGCAGGAGGTCACGGGGCAGACCCAGGTGCCACGGGTCGACTGACCGAGATGACCGAGATGACTGGCTGATGCACCACCTGTGCCCCCTACTGTACCAACTTGCTGTGCTTTAGCCACCCGGCGCTCCGCTCGTTGTTGTGAGCGTTGCTCCTCCGCCCTCCGTTGTTGCTGGAGGGCGACTGCCTCCAACTGCCCAGTAGCGTCCTTCACGAGCCTCCTCCACTGAGGCCGATCTTGACACCGCTGGTACCAGTCATCGGCAAGTCCACTCAGCTCCACATCCTCCTGTACCACATCACTCCATCTCTTCTCTAGCCCGTGCCGCGCCCGTTTAGCCCCCTCGATCCGGCCGAACAAAAGATGTTTAGGCATGCGGTGGCTGGGCATGCGGGCTACATGACCCAGCCAACGCAGCCTTGCCTGCCGGAGGAGCTCACTGATGGGACTTGTGAGCTCCTCACACAATCCAGCCTGGTTAAACCCAGGATGGATCGTAGGCAGGCCAGCCTAAATGTTTCCAACCGGCGAAGATGCTCCACTAGGGGGGTCCACGTTTCGCAAGCGTAGAGAAGGAAGGGAATGACCGTGGCCGAGAAGATCTGAAGCTTCGTGCGGAGCGACAGACCAGGTAGCTTCCACACAGCGTTACGCAACCGATGAAAAGATATTGCCGCTCGACTGATTCGGAGTGAGACCTCTGCTGATAAACTGGAGCCGGTCATAAGCACACTGCCCAGGTATGGGAAACTCTCCACTCTCTCCACAACTGCCCCATCACCAATTGGGAGTTGTGGGGGTGGAGTGTCCGATGGTACAAAATACCCAGGCAGGTGCTTAGTTTTGGTGGGGCTGATGGTAAGGCACCACCTCTTAGTGGCATGCTCCAGTTTCAGCAGCAGCGTCTCCAACTCCTCTTCTGAATGAGCAGCTATTACCAAATCATCGGCATACATAACGTGGTTGACCAATAGGGAGCCATCCCTTGATCGCACCCGGGCGTCGATCAGCCTCCCATTATATCTGTACCAAATGGAAATTCCCCCGGTACAGCTATTGAAGGCTTCACGAACTACGCAGTCGAAATAGATGTTAAATAATGTGGGAGCCAGAGGACATCCCTGTCGCACCCCAAGGTGTACAGGGAAAGGCTCCGACTCCCGGCCACGTAGTTTTACCCGGGCCCGCTCACCATCATGAAGGTCCTTAATGATCGTGAGCAGAGGGTCAGGGACTCCGAAAGCACGAAGAACAACCCAGAGCCCAGTCCTACTGATGGTATCATAGGCCTTGACCAGGTCAATAAAGCAGAGATGTAGGTCTTTTTGGAATTCCCTACACCTCTGCTGTAGCAGACGGACAGAAAATATGGCATCTGTGCAGGACCGCCCTTTCCTGAAACCGCATTGGGGCTCCGCAAGCCTCTCCTCAGCGTGCCTAGCAAGGCGATGTTGAATAATCCTTGCCAGGACCTTTCGGTACGGTCCCCCTTCTTAAAGAGGGGGACCACCAGGGCATCCTTCCAGTCCTGCGGAACCCGTCCAGTGGTCCAGACTGTTGTTAAGATGTCATATAGGGCAGTCTGTGCACAAACGCCACCCTCCCTCAGCATTTCGCTTGGCAGATCATCTCTGCCCGGTGCCAGACTCCGGATCGCCCTCAGTACTTCCTCAACAGCTGGCACCTCAGCCAGCCACTCACAGGGGGTGACCTCTTCCAATATTTGAGGCACCGCAGCCTCAGCAGGGTTATCCCCACTTTGTGCCATGATGTTTTCCTGGCTGAGAGATTTTCCCTCCCCCAGGACCTCACAGAAATGCTCAGCAAATCTGCAAACCTGTTCCTGGGGGTCGGAGATTGGATCACCGTTTTTTCCTCTAATGATGGTAATAGGTGTGGCGCTGCAGGTTACTTTTTTGATGGAGTTAAATAGTGATTTGTGATCGCGGGCCACTGAGGCAGACTCCATCTCCTCAGCAACCCGCGACCACCACCCATCCTTACAGCGCCTTACGGCTCTCCGAACCTCCGAGCGAAGGCTTGCGGTAAACCTCCTCATTCTCTGACGTGGGATGCTGTAGGCGATGAGAGTGGGCCTGTCGCTTTTTCTCAATTAACCTGAACACCTCCTCTGTCAGCCAGGGTTTCTGGGGAGGTCTGGACCGCGTACCCAAAGCAGCCATTGCCAGCTGCATGAGTCACAGTCTTAAACCTCGCCCATTTACCCTCGACATCAGGTGGAGTGGGGGACGATGCCAACCCCAGCTGCAAGCGATGATGAAATTCTCGCTTGCAACTTTCATCAGCTAACTGAGACCAGGCCACTTTTGGTTTGAATGGGGTACTGGGTGTACACCCAGGACCCCATTCACACACACAGACACACACACACACAGACACACAGAGATACACACAGACACACACACACAGACACACACACACAGACACACAGAGATACACACACAGACACACAGAGATACACACACAGACACACAGAGATACACACACAGACACACACACAGATACACAAAGACACACACACACAGAGAGATACACACACAGATACACACACAAACACAAACAGACACACACAGAGGAGACACACAGAGGAGACACACACAGAGACACACACAGAGACACACACAGAGACACACACAGAGACACACACAGAGACACACAGACACACACAGACACACACAGACACACGGAAACACACGGAAACACACGGAAACACACGGCGTCCCTTCGACCTACCCTGTAGTTCGGCACGGACCGGCTGTGGGCATTCCTTCGCGTTTCCTTGGAAAAGGGTTTCCATTGGTGCTGCTATTTCATAGAGGCACACAGACACACAGACACAATAACAAAGATCTCCGGTATAGCCTTAACAGATTGTAGGGGCAAGTGCTGTTAGCGAGCACCTATGAAGGTCGAAACGGCACACGTGGTGGTGGGTGGCCAGCACCACGCCCGACCACCTTTGTCTCCCCAGTGGCGATGTTTACTACACACCGCACCAGGTACTCATTGGAGGCTGAGTCGACCTAGGGGAGGCACGGGACCGGCTCAGATAATCGTCACTGGGTGTTTGCCGTGAGCGAGAATCGAACCCGGGTCGCAGGGTTCGTAGCGTATAGCGCTAACCGCTGCTACACTACCGCTCCCCACACACACAGAGACACACACAGACTGAGACAGACACACAGTATATCCTTCACAGACTGTTGGGGCAAGTGCTGTTAGCGAGAAGCAGCACCTCTGAAGGTCGGCACGGCACACGCATTTCAACGCCGTGTGCAAAAAAATCCCAGTGGGATGCAAGTCAAACAATAACAACCGTAAGACAATGTAGATTCAAGTTTCAAGTTTTCAAGTTTCATGTATTAGGTATAGCCCTGTGAGCCATTCGGCTCTTGAATCGGGTGCAACCGCAACAAACAAAAAACAAAAACATGAACAAAAAACATCTTAAAGTGAGTATGTGACTGAGTGCAAACAGAAAATCCAAGAAAAGTCAGCAAAATATTGCAGAAAAATCACCGTACACCAACACTGTGTGCAAAAATCCCAGTGGGATGCAAGTCAAACAACAACAACAACCACAAGACAACTTAGATTAAGGCCATCAGTCTAACTCTGTACTACAACAAACAAACATGGCCAAACCGAAAAACGTTTCAAAAATCACCAAAATAAAGCCATGAAAGCAATGAAACCGTGATCATAGGATTCAGTACCTGGAGCCCAAGCGCGCTCAACGTCGTTTGCGATTGCCGCAAACCGCACTACGGCTGGGGGTGGACCGGTAACTTCACCGCGTTGAGTCGGGCAGGTGCCGGCAGCGACGACAAAAAACTGAACTTTGTTCCGCTGTGGCTCAATGTTTACGAGCCGAGCGAGCACTCTGGGTCCCTTCCTCAGCTGCCCTGACCACCTCGGCCTCAGCCCCGGGGCGAAGTTCGAAGGGTCGGAGCGTGCTGCCCGCTCTGTGATATCGGCTTGCGCGGGGCAATCTGTGTGGCCCAGAGCGGTCACGTGCAGTAGAAGAAGGGGATCTCAGGCGTAGTGCTTTGATATCCGCTTCTACGGGGCAATCTGTGTGGCCCAGAGTGGGCACGTGAAGTATAAGAAAGGGATCTCAGACGTAGCTCTGTCATATCAACTTCTGTGGACCGATCTGTGTGGATGAGTGGTCACGTGAAGTAGAAGAAGGGGATCTCAGGCGTAGTGCTTTGATATCCGCTTCCACGGGGCAATCTGTATGGATCAGAGTGGTCACTTGAAGTATAAGAAAGGGATCTCAGACGTAGATCTGTGAGATCAACTTCCGTGGGTCATTCTGTGTGGATGAGTGGTCACTTGCTGAAGAAGGGGATCTCAGACGTAGTGCTGTGAAATCCGCTTCTGCGGGGCAATCTGTGTGGACCAGAGCGGTCACGTGAAGTATAAGAAGGGGATCTCAGACGTAGATTTGTGAGATCAACTTCCGTGGGTCATTCTGTGTGGACCTGTGTGTCACTTGAATAAGAATGGATCTCAGAGGTTGCTCTGTGACAGCCACTTCCGCAGGCCGCTCTGTGTGGATCAGAGCGGTCACGTGAAGTATAAGAAGGGGATCTCAGACGTAGCTCTGTCATATCAACTTCCGTGGGTCATTCTGTGTGGACCTGAGTGTCATTTGAATAAGAATGGATCTCAGAGGTAGCTTTGTGATAACCACTTCCGCAGGCCGTTCTGTGTGGACCAGAGCGGTCACTTGAAGACGAGGAAGGGGATCTCAGGCGTAGCTCTGTGAGATCAACTTCCGTGGGTCATTCTGTGTGGACCTGAGTGTCACTTGAATAAGAATGGATCTCAGAGGTTGCTCTATGACAACCACTTCCGCAGGCCGTTCTGTGTGGATCAGAGCGGTCACGTGAAGTATAAGAAGGGGATCTCAGGCGTAGCTCTGTCATATCAACTTCCGTGGGTCATTCTGTGTGGACTTGAGTGTCACTTGAATAAGAATGGATCTCAGAGGTTGCTCTATGACAACCACTTCCGTAGGCCGTTCTGTGTGGACCAGAGTGTCGAGGAAGAAGGGATCGGGATGACATTGAGGCTTAAGACTCTATCGTATGGTGCCACTGTGGGCTTCGCCTAACACACAATCGTGTATAATGGCCGTGAGCAAAACAAAAAATACATCTAAATATCTCACAAAAGCCAACATAGTAGTAGGTGTTTACCCTTTAAACTGGTACAAAACTGACACCTTTATACAAGGCATCATGTTTGCAATAACAAGAAGAAACAACTTTGATAATGGTAATAATATGCACTACATATCATTACAATGATCAGAGTTGTTTCTTTTTATTTGCAGTTTGACTGCTTGTGTTGCGTTTATTGCAAACATGATGCCTTGTATAAAGGTCAGTTTTGTACCAGTTTACCAGTTTAAAGGGTAAAAACCTACTACTATATTTTGCCACTGGTAAAGGAGGTCTCATAGTGTAAAAGCCAACATGTTTCACCAATCTTCACGCACGTAAGGTTTTTTTTCTTTTCTTCCCGACAATATTATCATTCAAAAATTGATTCGTGTGTTAGTGATCTTGGAAAATACCATGGGACCCGTCTTGCCATGTATCTGCCAAGAAATTCCCCATGGTATTGATTCCTTGCAAAAGGTTTCTGTTTGGGTGTTTTAAGATCTGAACGCCTGCTTCATTGCCAGAAATGATTTAATCAATTCTTATAGGGTCGTGAATACACGACCGAGGCAAAACACGTCGGTCTGGAGTACACTTAGAGAAGACCTTTGCACGTAGACAGTATGCCCTTGATTAGACTCCTCAATGCTGTGGCAATTGCCCCCTCCTCATCCGAAGCCAAAGTCCTGCAGCGATAATCCAATTTAGATAAGAGATCATTTTCGGCGGAGGCTAAATAAACGTTTTTTTGGACATCATCTTCAAATGATATGGCAGCAAAAAACTTCCCCGCAACGCCGCCACGTGTCAAGTGCCGTCACCCTCGTAGGGATACGGTGGTCTGATCTGCCCGCGTTGGTATCACTCTGCCGCCACTGATGTGGAATTTCGTGGCCAAGTTTTCACGGCGATTGTGACGATTATTCCGCTCGTTTACCCGGGAGAGCTTCATATTCAGCATCAGGACCCCTGTTCCGGTGGGTTGTTGCCCAAGTTTTCAGAGTAAGGGGAGCAATTCTGCCGCTGCTGTGCGCTTCAAATTGAGTCATTGGCAGGTACTGATTCAGCATTAGAGATGTTGTTTGGACAATAACAGTTGCACTGTGGATGTGTCTTCTTGGTTCTTTCGGTAAAGTCACGTAGAAGGGAAATCATAAAATAATAAAAATTTAACATAATAAAATACAATTCTCACGACGTTTCGGCCACAACGCAAGCAGCCGTCCTCAGGTGAAGAACAGGTCTGTCGGAAAGACAGCGTCTGTTTCATTCAGACGCTGTCTCCCCGACAGACCTGTTCTTCACCTGAGGACGGCTGCTTGCGTTGTGGCTGAAACGTCGTGAGAATTTGTATTATGTTTTATTTCTATTATTTTATTTTATTATTTCCCTTCTACGTGACTTTACCGAAAGAACCAAGAAGATGAATCCCTGCAGTTACGAAAGCTTTAAATCGAAAATGTGGATGTGTGTTTTCTTTTAGCTATGGGAGGAAACTGGAGACTTGGAATCCCAGAGGAAAACCCCATGCAGAACAGGGGGTGGTGGGGGGTGGGGAGAACACACAAACTCCGCAAAGCAAAGCGACCGAGTCAGGAATCGAACCCAGGCTCTTGCTGGCGCGAGGCCTCAGTGTCACCACTGCGTTGTCACCACCCTACCACCCAATGTGCAGGGCTCCATACATAACTACTTGGACAATGTGCATGGCCCAGCAGTGCGAGGGTTTGCCACTCGTTGCAGAGGGTTCGCGGTTCAATGAATGGAGTTCAAAATAGCTCACAAACAAACACTTTGCTCTTCCTGGTTTTTTCGGTAAGGTCACGTAGAAGGGATATAATAAAATAATAAAAATAAAACATAATAAAATACAATTATCACGACGTTTCGGCCACAACGCAAGCAGCCGTCCTCAGGTGAAGAACAGGTCTGTCGGAAAGACAGCGTCTGAATGAACACCACCAGGCTTGGCAGCGTATATTTAAGCTGGGTTGGAGGGGAAAGAGCGCCTTGACAAAAGAATTTGCATGTCAAGATGAAATTAGCATATTTATGGGAAATGCAGATATGGGATTAGTCACTACTTGTGGAATGCGTAGGAGGTTGGCGGGGGGTTTCAAAGTCATATTATGCCCGTGCATTATGCAGGATTAGCAGAATATGAATCCTTGCAGTCACGAAAGCTTCAAATCTAGAATAAATACGAAGGAGACATAATCACAGCGGCGCGTTCACGACAGACGGCCGCCCTGGTTAATACTGCGAGTGTACTAACCATGCAGTGAATGTTAAACGATGCTCACCGTGACGCCATTATGCGTCGTTACGTTGTTATATGCGGGAGACGAGCGGGGCCACCCAGGGTGAGCAGACTTTAAGCTCAGAGAAAATCTCACGTCGCGATGTAAGACGAAATGCAAGATAAGGAGCCTTGAGAGATAAGGAGCAAGAGGGCGTAGGGGCCCTAAGTGTTGATTGGGCGATCGCCCCCCCCACCACCACCTCTGTGGCGATGATGTAAGCTGTCGAGATTGAAGGCTGCGATTAGATTGTTCCAGAGGTTCGCGGTTTGTAATCTGGCAGGCCGCCCTGGTTAATACTGCGGGTCTTTATGAACCACAATCCAAGGCACCCTTCATTTCCTTGGCTAATGTCAGCAAGATCGATGATTCCGCCGCAGTGCGCCTTTATCGTACCACAGCGCCTTCTACGTTAAGATCCGCGTGACTTCGTTCTAAACGAGTGCTGGTGGCACAGTCCACATTCGCTAAAATTTTTACAATTCCACCGCAGAATGGCTCAATTACTATGAACTTTTTATTTTATTTCATCACGTAGGGTCCACAGAACTACATATTGCCCTTTGTCAGAAGCGACCTGGCTACAAATGATAGCCCAACGAAGTGGCTTATCAAGTGGACATTCATCGCAGCCAAATACTTTCAACGCACGTTCCTAAATGTGGAGGGAAAACCTGAGAACCCGGAGAAAAGTCTACGTGACCACGGAGAGAGAGAGAGAGACACGCAAACTCCAAATACACAGCAGGCGGTCAGGGTCGGGATCGAACCCACGACCTCATGTACACCAGGCGAGGTAGTTAACATCTCCTAGCCACCGTGATGATGATGAGAGAGAGACGCAAACTCCAAATACACAGCAGCAGGCATCAGGGTTGGGATCGAACCCACGACCTCCTGTACACCAAGCGAGGTAGTTAACATCTCCTAGCCACCGTGATGATGATGAGAGAGACACGCAAACTCCAAATACACAGCAGCAGGCGTCAGGGTCGGGATCGAACCCACGACCTCCTGTACACCAAGCGAGGTAGTTAACATCTCCTAGCCACCGTGATGATGATGAGAGAGACACGCAAACTCCAAATACACAGCAGCAGGCGTCAGGGTCGGGATCGAACCCACGACCTGTACACCAAGCGAGGTAGTTAACATCTCCTGGCCACCGTGGCTTGTTTCTGAGGTTCGCGGGCTCGACTCTATCGGCCTGTCCTGGTTGTTCAATAACCACGGTCACTCGTCCCACCGTCTGCTTCACAGCGGACATCAAATACCCTGTGGCGTCATTCATAGGAGTATCAGAATCAGAATCTTGTATTTATACTGCTGCAGGAGGAATCCGATTAACTATGAAGCGCCTTTGTCACAGATGTCCTAGTAGGGGCACGTGGTCAGAACGTCACAACAATAAACGAATACAAAAACACAATAGGAGTGGTAGCCAGTGGGCTTGCAAAGTACGATCGTCTTAGAGAAATCAATTTCGTGTGTGCCAGCCGCATTAAAATAATGATCAGCCACGGCAGAGGTATTGGTCCTAGCATGTTTCAAATCTGCCTTATGCTCACGAACATGATCCGAGACATGTCGCTTATTGTCCCCAATGTAACTACTGCCGCAGATACAGATTATCTTCTTGGTTCTTTTGGTAAAGTCACGTAGAATGGAAATAAAAAAAATAAAAAATAAAAAATATATAATAAAATAATTCTCACGACGTTTCGGCCACAACGCAAGCAGCCGTCCTCAGGTGAAGAACAGGTCTGTCGGAAAGACAGCGTCTGAATGGGCACCACCAGGCTTGGCAGCGTGTATTTAAGCTACAGCTCCTTTCTATTAAAATTCCTTCCCTCTATTACTGCTAACCCTACTCCCTCCCTTTGATGCTGCTAATCCTGCATACTGCATAATGCACGGGCATAATATGACTTTAAAACCCTCCCCCCACCTCCTACGCATTCCACAAGCAGTGACTAATCCCATATCTGCATTTCCCATAAATATGCTAAATTCCTCTTGATATGCAAATTCCTTTGTCAAGGCGCCCCTTCTCCCCTACAACCCAGCTTAAATATACGCTGCCTAGCTTGGTGGTGCCCATTCAGACGCTGTCTTTCCGACAGACCTGTTCTTCACCTGAGGACGGCTGCTTGCGTTGTGGCCGAAACGTCGTGAGAATTATTTAATTATGTTTTTTAAAAATTTCCCTTCTACGTGACTTTACCGAAAGAACCAAGAAGATGAATCCCTGCAGTCACGAAAGCTTTAAATCGAAAGATGCAGCTTAGTTTATTGACGCCGGGAGTTTGCATGTCAGGAATCTTGTCTTTCACGGATGGGATCAGATCACAATTTGTATGTGCCGTGTTAAATCGGACCTGGATCTTGTGTTTGTTCATGATTTCGGAAATATTTTTGGTTACCCCTGCTGTGTATGGCAGGGTGATGGTTTTGATTGGATCCTCAGATGGCTCCTTCCTCACGGTATGGAGGCTTTGTGTATTGTGTAGTCAGAATATCCATTCGCCTTGAGAGCTTGGTGTACGTGTTTGAGTTCACTGGTTAGGTGTTCATGGTCGGAGATACATTGAGCTCTATGGTGTAGCGTTTTGATGAGGGAATTCTTCCGGGATGGATGGTGGTGGGAATCAGTTTTTAGTAAGGCGTCAGCATGGGTTACTTTCCTGTAGACAGAATGGCTCATTGAGCCACCTGGTCTCTTTTTGATGAAGGCATCCAAGAAAGGTAGCGTGCCATCCATTTCTACCTCCATGTTGAATTTGATGGCTGAGTGTATGGAATTGATGTGGTTGAGGTGCATGCTTAGGGGCCGTCGTCCATAAATGACGTCACGCGATTTTGGACGATTTTTTACCCCCCCCCCCCCTCGTCACACGGCGTCACAAAAAGTCAGACCCCTCCCCCTTAAATATGACGTCACAAAGCTCTGCCCCCCCCCCCCCCCCCAAAACTATATTTCCATTTTGAAAATAAAACATGCTTCAAATCGCTTTAAACTATTGTCATTGTAGTGCGTATTTAATGTGGCGCTGCACTCTGATGTTGTAGGAGTGTTGTTATAACAATTAGTGTTGTTATAACAATGCTATATTTATTTATTTAAAGCTTTCGTGACTGCAGGGATTCATATTCTTGGTTCACACCTGATGATGATTGCTTGTGTTGCAGTCGAAACGTCGTGAGAATTTGTATTTATTTATATTAATCATATTTTATTATTTCCCTTCTACGTGACTTTACCGAAAGAACCAAGAATATAACTCTATATTAATTTAAAGTTGCGCATTTTGATGTGACGTCACATTTCTCACCCCCCCCCCCCCTCGTCACACATCGTCACAAATGTCTGACCCCCCCCCCCCAGGTGCGTGACGTCATTTATGGACGGCCCTTTAAGCGCCTTCCAACAGGCGGTGCATGTCCTCTCCGCCCTGTACCAATCCGTGGTAGCTGCCCTTTGTACTGCCTGTGTGAATTAAATTGCGTTAACTCACGGGCGAAGCGCGGGGCATACTCTGCGTACTTTGTTAAGCGTAGCAAACGACCAGATGTTTTTTTCTATGCAATATAAAATTTTAACAGAATTTATTTGACACAAATGTCACCCTTATTGACCGAATTCAACTGGCAATAAAATAGACACCGCACTCTGGGGGTCCTTTCAACCGTTAACCATAGCAACGATGCAAACTGGTAACCCTAGCAACCGGCGTAAACAGTCGTTGTCGACGTGGACTGTATAGCGGGTGTAGTTTAATCGATTTTCAAAGCGATTTTTTATTTACCACAATCATTGGCTGTGTTGTTGTTGCTGTTGTTGTTGTTGTTATTGTCTCATATCAACGTGAGCTCGTTGTGTGCGGGGTGACGCAGTTGCCATGCCCGGGGGTCGCGGGACATCGATCCCCAGGTGAGGCATCCTCACCTCACCTCACCCCACAATTATATTCGGACAATGAAGTTAAAAAAAAAGTGAATAAGTTAGAAAAAGATCGAGAAGTAACAAAAAATATTAAGTTAGAAAAAGATGAAGAAGTGAAAAAAAATATTAAGAAAAATATTAAGTAAAAAAAGATGACGTAAAAAAAGATTACGTTAAAAAAGTTAATGTAAAAAATATTAAGTATTTTTTTTTTTATAATGTTGCGATCGTGAACGTCACACTGACCCCCACCACCACCACCCTCTATATAAACCCTCCTTGACGTCTTCAACGAATTCCGCGTCTCAAAATGCATCCATGAATAACACGCAGGATTTCGCGCGACAAATTGTTATTCATTAGGACAAACCTGTCAACCCCTTATCAGTGCCCTGACCTTATTACAGACCAATTTAAGACCGTATTGGTCACCCCGTGCCCTTATAAATCTCAAAGTTCATCTTACAAAGTCCCATCACAAGGGAGAAACACAAACAAATAGACACAAATGTTGTTGTTTTGCTTGTGTTGAAACCGCTGTACGTCGTATGGACCTGAAAACGAAATTTCACTTGTACAAGAATACGGCTAAACCGTGTGGGTTGCCGCGTATGCTACTATACACTACTCTACTATACACTACACTATAACTACTATACATTACTTTACACTACACTATACACTACCCTACTATACACTACACTATATACTACTCTACTATACATTACACTATATACTACTCTACTATACATTACACTATACACTACACTGTAAACTATTATATACTACACTATACACTACCCTACTATACATTACACTATACACTACTATACACTACACTATATACTACCCTACTATACATTACACTATACACTACTATACACTAATATACACTATACATTACACTATACACTACACTATACACTACTCTACTATACATTACACTATACACTACTATACACTACTATACATTACACTATACACTACTATACACTATACTATACACTGCTATACACTACACTATACACTACTATACACTACACTATACACTACCCTACTATACACTACTATACACTACACTATACATTACTCTACTATACATTACACTATACACTACTATATACTACACTATACACTACCCTACTATACATTACACTACTATGCACTACACTGTAAACTACTATATACTACACTAGACACTACACTACTACATACCTGTCAACCCCTAATGAGTAACCTTATCTTATTACAGACCAATTTAAGACCTTATTGGTCACCCCGTGCCCTTATAAATATCAAAGTTCATCCTACAAAGTCCCATCACGAAGGAGAAACACAAACAAATAGACAACACATTTTTTAAAATCTTGATTTGAAGCTTTCGTGACTGCAGGAATCCATACTCGTTGGTTCTTTCGGTAAAGTCACGTGGGTATAAAATAAGATAAATCACGACGTTTCGGGCGCAACACAAGCGTCCGTCATCAGGTGGGAAAGCTGTCTTTTCGACAGACCTGTTCTTCACCTGAGGACGGCTGCTTGCGTTGTGGCTGAAACGTCGTGAGAATTGTATTCTATTATGTTTTATTTTTATTATTTTATTATTTCCCTTCTACGGGACTTTACCGAAAGATGATGATAGCATCATTATTCCACCTCGGTGTTCCATATCGACGTTGTGCATTCTGGGAGCCCAGTTTCAGGGCGGCACCTTGACGTTTTTACTGTGTGAAACCGGTGTCTGTCTGTGTGTGTTTGTGTATTGTGTTTGTTGTCATAACGTTCTGACCCCATGCCTCTACTGGACATCTTTTAAAAAATATATTTACAGCTCATGGGATTCCACCGGTATAAATATTCTTATTCTGATTGTGAATGCACGAGTGTGTTTAGCGGTGTGAAGCCGTTGAATTGCTACCAGCTTTCGGGTGCAGTGTCTCATCAGCTGCCTCCAAAAGACTTCATCGAGGTCAGTAGGATTTGGGATGAGCATGCAATTAACCTGTTCCGATGACGTAATTGTACGTGTACGTCGTCAGTTTTTTCATCCAATTCTAGATTTGAAGCTTTCGTGACTGCAAGGATTCATACTCTTAGGTTTTTTCGGTAAATTCACGTAGGTAAAAAATAAAGTTAAAAGTTAATAAAAGTAATAATGGAAATACAATAAAATAATAAATCACGACGTTTCGGAGGCAACACAAGTCTCCGTCATCAGGTGGGACCGTCACAGCTAAAATTACTGCATCAAGTGAGAACAATTCCAAAAGACCAGCCCTTAAAAACAAGTTAAGGGGGGAGGGGCTTATCTGAATGTGGTAACCAGGGAATGGAACGTGGGGGTGGTGGGCGGGGCTACAAGAGAAATTGGTCAAGTCCGTTCCAATGACGTACATGTACATAAAACGAAACCGTTTTATGTACATGTACGTCGAGGCTCCCACAAGGCCACGCGGGAGGGCGTGTGGCACGGTGTTGGCGCCAGCCATCGTAGAGTGCGGCGGTCGTGTCGCTAGAGTTCTCTGCGGTGAGTAACAATTTCGTTAAAAACAACGGCGCTACTACGCCTCTCTAAATATAATTAACGCTGAGCCACTTGCATGCTCCGAGATTCAGAGGTGAAAGGGACACCCACCCTGCAACTTTCTCATGTCTCGGAATGGATAAGGGTTAAGTCCATTCATTCCGTTTTATGACTATACTCGACTAAATATTGTACTCTACGACTGTGTTAGTTTGAGGTTGATTACTCGCTGCTTGATAATAGGTTTTTTCCCCTTTTTTCTGGCAACAAAACAGGTGTTAAGATTTTGATTTAAAGCTTTCGTGACTGCAGGGATTCATATTCTTGGTTCTTTCGGTAAAGTCACGTAGAAGGGAAACAATAAAATAATAAAAAATATAAAACAATAAAATTCTCACGACGTTTCGACTGCAACACAGGCAATCATCATCAGGTGTGAAATCCACAGCAAGAAAATTTGCTGTCAGCACCACGGACAGCGATTTGGCAGTTGGTCAGATTTGGAAATCAGCACCCTGAAATTAGTCTAAAACAGCTGCAAAAGTCCAGGCCAGAAAAAAATGTGTTTTTTGTTGTTGACCGGTGAATTATTCTCCCCCACAGCCACCGGTGGGCTCCGCTCAGCTGTCCGTGTGGCCAGCGGGCCCTCTGGCCGTTTCGCCCCAGGCACCGGGCTCCTCCGAGTGTTCCCGGGGCCTCCGCAGGCCTCAAGGGACCCCCTACCCGCCGGCTTCGCGCCCCACTGCAAAGCCGCGCTTCCTGCAGCAGTTGGAGGCCGGCCTCAGGCAGGTGGGTGGCCGCGGTGGAGTCCAAGAGGGGACCTCTCCGCCAGCCGTTCGAAGTCTCTTCTCCGGCCCGTCGTCGTCTCTTCTGCGGACGTTTCGAGAGCTGACCGCGAGGGCTTTCATTCCCTGCTGGTCCACGCACAGTTCCCCCGCGCGGGTTAACTGCTCAGCAAGTGGCTTCTCGCGGGGAAAATGTATCGCAGACGGATACTCTAAATGCACGTTTGTTTCTGAATGTGGAGGGAAAAACAAACGGAGGAACCCCGTGGGGGAAAAATTCACGCGACCACGGGGAGAACGTGCAAACCGCAAATATACAGGCGTCAGGGTTGAACCTGCGACATTGCAGGTCACAACAACGCACTCACTCATCCACTTACTCATCAACCAACTCACCCACCCACTTACTCACTGGGTGGGAGAGTGGATGGGCAGGTGGGTAGGTAATATTGGTAGGTGAGTGGTTGGATAGGCACGATCGTAGGAGGGTGGGTCGATGAATGGGTAGGTAGGTGGGTGGTTGCATGGGAAGGTCATTCACCCGATCATTTAGTTACCCAGTGACAATACAAACACAGACGTGGGCTAATGCTAATAACTACTGTGAATAATTAATGTAATTTCGCATTTGTATGTTTGCGAATGATAATCTTACAGGAGCTGGGAACACTCAGATCATTGAACCCAGACGCACAGAACCTGGATTTGGCTGCACAGGAGGTTAGACTCCAGGTATTGTTTACCACTCCAATTGCATAATCCATTCACTCATTTCGCAACCTAGCCATGCAGTCGTCCAATCACCCATTCAGTCTTTCATTAAATTAAGTCATCCATTTATTAATTCACTAACTCAATCACTCAATCACTCATTCATTCATCTGGTCATGAAGTCATCCAGGCATCCAGTCTTGCAGTCATTCACGAAATCATCCATTCAATCAATCATTCGTGCATCTAGTCATCCACTTGGTCATTTATTCACCCATCTAGTCAATTACCCAGCCACTCATTTATCAATTAATTCATCCTTCAAGTCAGTCACCAGGCATCAGTAATGAATTCATTGAGTAATTCCATCAGCAACCTACTCTATTGTTCTTTCAGGCACCTCTCAATCTACCTATTAGTTAATCTCTGTTCATCAATAAATGTTATGACAGTAGTTATGCTGATACAGTTTTATTGTTGTATGTATATTCTTGGTTCTTTCGGTAAAGTCACGTAGAAGGGGAACAATAAAATAAGAAAAATATAAAACAATAAAATTATCACGACGTTTCGATTGCAACACAAGCAATCATCATCAGGTGTGAAAACCACAGCAAGAACATTTCAAAATTTCAAATTTTATTGCTATGGTTTTGCAATTGAAACGTCGTGAGAATTTAATTGTTTTATATTTATATTATTTTATTGTTTCCCTTCTACGTAACTTTACCGAAAGAACCAAGAATATGAATCCATGCAGTCACGAAAGCTTAAAAACAAAATGTTGTATGTATATTGAACTTCTTTTGCACCGTACGTAGCCAACCATGCTAATCTTTCCGGCAGTGTGACAGTAAAGTTCGTGTCTCTTGTACGATCGTTTGCAGGCTTTTCGAGAGGCGTTCAATTGCATCATCGAAAACTTCACAACCTACAAGCCACTGCTGGCAGCAATCAAGTGCGAATACGAAGCCACGTTAGGTACGGAGTAGTCGCGATGTCCAGCATAGACAAAGATCCCCCGTATAGCCTGAACAGACTGTTGGGGCAAGTGCTGTTGAGCGAGCACCTATGATGGCCGACACGGCACATGAGAGGGTGGGTGGCCAGCGCCACGCTAGGCTGCCTTTGTCTCCCTAGTGGCGGTATTTATCCATCGCACCAGGTATTCTATTCATTTGAGGCTGAGTCGACCTAGGGGAGGCCCAGGACTCAGATAATCCTCCCTGGTGTTGACTGTGAGCTGGAACCGGACTTGGGTCACCGGGTTTGTAGCGCTGTGCGTTAAACGCTGCACCACTGCTCCCCACACACACATATGCGTGTGTATGTGCACATGCGTGCTTTTCTACTTGAAATCTGTGCTTAGCGAAAGCTCGTTGGCCGCTCGTTGCAGAGGTCCATGGAGTCAAATACTGCAGATTTACAGTGAGGGAAAAAAATATTTGATCCGCTGTTGATTTTGTACGTTTACCCACTGACAAAAAAATGATCAGTCTATAATTTTAATGGTAGGTTTATTTGAACAGTGAGAGACAGAATAACAACAAAAAAATTCAGAAAAACGCATGTCAAAAATGTTATAAATTTATTTGCATTTTAATGAGCCGTCTGCTTCACCTTGGAAATTAAAGATGTGTGCCAGCTTCGTGGTTCATATTCGAAAAAAACACTACCGCAAATGACTCCATTGCAATTACACACTCGCGACATCTCCCCTTCCTGTGAAAAATTGGCAGCACCCTCCTGAAAATATAGTCTCGAGGCTCAGCGAGGCTTTGCTGGCTAAACAACCGTCGCAATGTCACAATAACAATCGCAATGACATCGCGAAAGAACCCACGCGTCCCTCTCTCCGTGCCGCCGCCACCGCCGCCAGGCCAACTGCGGGGCCGCGTGACCCAGCTGGAGCCGCTGCGGGGGCTGCTCGTGGCGGAGAGCGAGCGGCGGGCGACTGAGGGGGTGGACGCGCGCCGGGAGGAGAGCGACGCGGCTGCACGGCTACGCCGGGACAACCGCGAGCTGTCGCGACGCCTCCAGGAGGAGAGCGGGCGCACGGACGCGGCGCGGCTGCAGGTACCGGCGTTCGCACGCGCGCTCTTCGCCTCTCTGCCGGCGTCATGCGCGCGTTTTATTCTGCTCTCTTGTTTACATCTCCAGCCGTTCGTTCTCGATTACAGCCCCTCTTCGTTGGCAGAGGGCGGAGGAATGCTGCGAACAGCAATGAGTGGAGCGCCGGTGTGAGTTAGCACAGTGTGGAGCACAGCTGGTGCATCAGCCAGTCATCTCAGTCAACCCATGGCACTGATTAGCGCGGTTGGCTACGTATGGTGTGAAAGAAGTTCAACATACATACATATACACAATCACGTCTCTATTCGCATCACTCCTCTCTCATACAACTCTAAAATAAACTACGAACTAAAACTATTTTTTTTATTTTATACGGATATGTTTCAGAAGGGAGCTGACCACAAATCATCGGTCAACAAATTGGCTCATCACGTGGAAATGTATAGCAGCCAATTATTCTAAACTCACGTTGATTATAAATGTGGAGGTAAAAATCAGAGGACCCCGAGAAAAATCCACACGACCACCATTAGGGAGATCATGTAAACTCCAAATATACAGCAGCAGGCGTCAGGGTCGGGATCGAACCTACGACCTCCTGCAAACCAGACGAGGTAGTTAACATCTCCTAGCCACCGAGATGTTAACATTCACATTAATCCTTTTCTTCACTCTCATTCACATTAAAATTTTCGTGCGCTCACATTTACACCTCTTCACTCTCTCCTTTCTGTTCGCTTTATCCCTCCGCCCCTTTGCCTGCGAAACTGGGTGTCGAACCCATGGACTCAGTGGCGTTGGCTCAGTGGCTCCGACTCAGTCACTCGGCCAAGTCTATGCAACCGTTGTTTCCTCCCTCCCTGCCTCCCTCCGTCCCTCCCTCCCTCCCTGCCTACCTCCTTTTTTTTTACGATCAGACGAGAAAGATGCTCGGTCTTTCGGCACTTTACTTCGTTCATCATGTTGTTTGTTTGTATTTTTTTTAAATCAAAGATATAACGCGGGTTTCCCGTGTAACATTAGTCACATTGTGTGTTACTGTGTTCATAGACACCAACAAGAAAACAAATCACACTCAAAAACCCATCACCAGATCCCCTGCTGCTGCGCTACCAGCACCATAGCGGCGAGGGCACCTGCCTGACCTCCCTCCCCTCCCTCCCCTCCCTCCCTCCCTGCCTCCCTGCCTACCTCCCTCCCTGCCTGCCTCCCCCCTCTCCCGGCTGGCAGGTGGAGCGTCTGAAGGAGGAGCTGTCGGCTGAGTACCGGCGAAGGCGCGACGAATCCGATGCTCGGCGACTCCTCAACAACGAGATCCTGGAGCTGAGGGCGCTGCAGGAGAATGCGCAGCGCTTGCAGGCACACGGTGACAAAAACACAGACAAAGATCCCCCATATAGCCTCAGACACACTCTGGGGCGAGTGCGATGAGCGAGCACCTAAAGGGGCTGACACGGCAGACTCTAGGGTGGTGTGCTCGGCACCGCAGCCACTCGCCAGCGCTGATGTTTACACACTGCGACAGGTGATCATTTAAGGCTGAGTCGTCATAGGCGAGGCCTTAAATGATCATCAGCCATCCTTCACCTGAGGACGGCTGCTTGCGTTGTAGCCGAAACGTCGTGAGAATCACTTTATTATCTTTTATTTTTATTATTTTATTATTTTCCTTCTACGTGACTTTACCGCAAAAACCAACAAGATGATTCCTATCCTAATGAACCCTAACCCCCCTACTTCCCCTGCGCCTCCCGCCAGAGGACGATTGGTCCGACCCCGTGGGCCTGCGTCTGGCCCTGCGCGTGGCCCGCCAGGACCTGTCGCGCGTGCAGGACGAGCTGACGTGCACGAGGGCCAACTACGCCGACGTGGTGCCTCGCCGCGACCACGAGGCCCTGGCGGCCAGCCACGCCGCGCTGGCCCGCCACGCGGAGCTCCACGGCAGGGACCTCCTGCTGCTCCAGCAGGAGCACGGCTCCCTGCTGGAGCTCCACGAGCAGCTCCTGCGGCAGAGGGATGGGCTGAGCGCGGAGGTGGAGGAGCTGCGGCGGAGCTCCACGCCCAGGCCTCCGTGGGAGGAGTGCGGGGGTAAGTTGATTTTGTTTGGCCATCTTCTTGGTTCTTCCACCTCCAACCCAGCATAAATATATGCTAAATTCCTCTTGATATGCAAATTATTTTGTCAAGGCGCTCTTCTCCCCCTCCAACCCAGCTTTAAAAGACGCTCCAAGCCTGGGGTTGTCATTCAGACTCTGTCTTCTCGACAGACCTGTTCTTCACCTGAGGACGGCTGCTTGCGTTGTGGCCGAAACGTCGTGAGAATTATTTTATTATGTTTTATTTTTATTATTTTATTACTTCCCTTCTATGTGACTTTACCGAAAGAACCAAGAAGATGAATCCCTGCAGTCACGAAAGCTTTAAATCGAAATCTTTCGGTAAAGTCACGTAAAATGGAAATAATAAAATAATAGTTTAAAAAAAAAATTAACGTAGAATGGAAATAATATATATTTTTTCCGTTCTATAATAATATATATTATTTCCATTCTACGTGACTTTACCGAAAGAACCAAGAAGATTAATCCCTGCAGTCACGAAAGCTTTAAATCGAAATTTTGTTTGGCCAGTTGTGAGCTCAAGGGTGATCTGGGTCACCAAATGTGACTAAAGGAAAATTAAGCGCAGCAATTAATCGAACAGAAAGCGTACCAAAAACAACTGTGTCATGTGACAAATCTAAAGTAATGCACAGAGATAATGCAATGTTAAATTATACATTACCTTATTATTTTGAGACTGATCGTAGCGCAGTGACAATTCGTATTCTTGGTTCTTTCGGTAAAGGACGGCTACTTGTGTTGTGGCTGAAACGTCGTGAGATTTTTTATTTTATTATGTTATATTTTTATTATTTTGTTATTTCCCTTCTACGTGACTTTACCGAAAGAACCAAGAAGATGAATCCCTGCAGTCACGAAAGCTTTAAATCGAAAGTTACAATTCAGTTGCAGAAAGATTAAACAGATATAGGGTGACTATTGTGCTAATAAGGGGTGTATGGGTAGAGGTGGCACGGTGGTTAGTGCGTGAATGTTCATCCGGCCCTACGTGTGTGTCGTGTGTATGGGGAATGCAGGCCAGAGGTCGCAAACGGGTTTTGATTCCTTACCCGTACCCGTACCCGGCCGCACCAGGGTCGCAAACGGGTACCCGTACCCGTACCCGGCTGTACCCGTACCCTACCCGTACCCGGCCGGGTACGGGTAGAGTACGGATATCGGGTACCTGATTGCGACCTCTGGGATGAAGCCATGTTGCAGGCGCGGCTGGGTTGATTCTAGGAACTTGAATTGTGAGAAGAGACAAGACGTTGGGAAATGAGTGACAAACGGTGACTCACCAGTGACTCACGGTCTACCCGTACCCGTACCTGGCCGCACCAGGGTCGCAAACGGGTACCTGTCCCCGGCCGGGTACGGGTAGCCGGGTATCGGGTAGGATACGAGTATCGGGTACCCGGTTGCGACCTCTGACGCAGGCTAACACGTCGCACTTAACCCACTCCTGTGCGTGTACGTGTGCGGCGGTATGCGGGTGCGTGACTTCACCTGCCTCCCCACCTGCCTCCCCCACCTCCACCGCCCCCCTGTTCACCTGCAGCGGTGATTGAGGGTGAAGTGGACAGGTGGACTCACCTGTGCGAGGGCAGGAGCAGCGGGGAGATCATGAAGCTGCTGCTCGCGGAGGTGATGGGAGTCTCCAACCCGGGCTTCACCGAGGAGAACGCTGACCAAGAGGTGGTGCTGCTGCTGCTGCTGTTCCCTTGAGCGTTGTTGTCATTGGGGCGGCAGGGTGGCGCAGCGGTGGCCCTCTGGCCTCGCAGCTCGAAGGAGCCTGGGTTCGATTCCCGACCGGGGGCGCCTCTCTGTGTGTGGAGTGTGGATGTTCTCTCTCTTTTTTATAATTTTATTTTTGTTACGATCAGTGGAAACAAGAAGATGCTCGGTGTAGTCGGCACTTTGCTTCGTTCATCATTTCGTAATTTTCTTTTTTTTAAAGATGTTCTCTCTCTCTCTACCTGCTCTGCATGGGCTTGCTACGTGTTTCCTCCCAGAGTTGACACCAAATAAGCAATATTTAAAAACAAATTTTAAACACGCTTTAATGAAATGTACCGCACGAGTAATAGCAAAACTCCACGACTCCAGGAAGTGGCCCCGAAGCTTGCCATAACGTAAGTGAGCGTGGTGATTTACAGCCAACGTCAGTTGAGCGTGGACAATTAGACCCAAGCCGAAACATAACATATCAAAAAGAATGTTTAAAAATATTTATTTTATTTTTAATGATAGAATAGGGTATTGTCATCAGTATGACATAATAATACCAAGTTTGCAGTCGATACCACATTGGGAAGTGGGTTAAAATTGAGTTACAAGATTTGAGGATACAACAACAACAACAACAGAGTGAGTAAAATAAAAGCGCGTAAAAGAGTGCAACTGGAATTGGCCGAACGTCCCAATGCTGAAACTTTTTTTTTTACTCAAGAGCACTATCGCCCCCTACTGCGAGAAAAATAGTGGAGACTCAGTGAGGTTTTCCCGGGTGCACTAACGTAACCATTATATAATTTCCACTTTTTGTGAGACCCGGTTAAGAGGCTTTGACGCTTAGACAATTAGAAAGGTAGCGCGTGGAGCGGTGGGGTGAAGCATGGCTACTCTCACCTCTACCAAGAGGTCTGGGGGGTTAGCGTGGAAGAGTAGGCCAAGCACCCTCGTAGAGGGGCCCTCTTGAGCTCCCCCCGTGGTGGAGACACACTCTTGCGGATCCATCATGAAACAAATAATAATACTTTCATTTTATATCGCGTCATTCATGCCAACTGAATCCTACAACGCTGTACGTTAATACTGGTAGGAACCTCCTGGTTACACCAGCCCAAAGGGGATTATTGTGTCCGTCTGTCCGTCGTGCATCTAAAAATGGGAGGGGTGGGGCTGGGTGGAAAGGGGAGGGTGGGGAGGGGCTGGGTGGAGAGGGGAGGGAGGGGCTGGGTGGGGAGGGGAGGTTGGGGTGGGGAGGGGCTGGGTGGGGAGGTGGGAGGGTGGGGCTGGGTGGGGAGGGGCTGGTCACCTCGTGGTGCCCTTATAAAACTCAACGTTTAACCTACTCACGCCGGCTTGTGCCCGCCCTCACAGTCGGGCATATTTGCGGAATACACCACGCCGCCGTTGACCCTGGCCATTGACCGAGCAACCGAACGTTCCTACCAGCTCCCTCCGCAGGAATGTGTTTATACATAAGGGCCAAATCCCATTTACGCAGTTGGCTTTGCGCGTCGCGACAGAAGCCCAACACACACACACACGCCGAGTAAATGAAAACCCCTACTACCAAGCAACGTCGAAAACGAATAAGGATTCTTGGGTTTTTTCGGTAAAGTCACGTAGGTAAAAAATTAAAATTAATAAAAGTAAAATAAAAAATAAAACAAAAATCACGACGTTTCGGAGGCAACACAAGCTTCCGTCTTCAGGTGGAACCGTCACAACACGCTTGCTGTATCAAGTGAGAGAAATACTAAAAAACAGTATTTCTCTCACTTGATACAGCTATCGTGCTGTGACGGTTCCACCTGAAGACGGAAGCTTGTGTTGCCTCCGAAACGTCGTGATTTTTATTTTATTTTACTTTCATTAATTCAAATTTTTTAAATCCTTTATATTAAGTTCGCTTGCTTGCTTGCGTGCTTGCTTGCTTGCTTACGACCGTGCAAATCTTTCGGTCGTTTTTTAACCCACTTCCCGTGATCTAATCGAGCTGACATTTTCCACACAGACTCGTTGTGCGAGACAATTAATGTTCGTGAAAAAAATTTCAAAAATGTTACACTTTTTAGGCAAAAATAAATTATATTACATTTATTCAAATACAACTCATTCATGGCTTTGGCTGAACGTCACAGTGTAGGAGCCCAGAGCGTAACCCCTCCACAGGCCGTGGCGGAGTAGCGCAGTTGGTAGCGCCCTCGCTTCCCATGCCAAATGTCGCGGGATCGAGCCCCGCGTCCTCCACAGGCGAATATATTTTAAATCCTTTATATTAAGTTCACTTGCTTGCTTACGACCGTGCAAATCTTTCGCTCGTTTTTTAACCCACTTCCCGTGATCCAATCGAGCTGACATTTTCCACACAGACTCGTTGTGTGTGACAATTAATTTTCGTGAAAAACATTTCCAAAATTTTACACTGTTTAGGGAAAACAAATTAAATATTTAATTACCAATTGTTTAATACTGGCAGACAATCATCTGACCCATAGGTGGCAGCCATCTCAAGCCAGAGGACGAGAAGGCTCTAGCCGCCACGCATATAAAGGATTTATAGTGAAAAACTTTGTTTTTACGGGTTTACTTGTTACCGACGTGACTTTACCGAAAAAACCCAAGAATATGAATCCTTGCAGTCACAAAAGCTTCAAATCTAGAACGAATAAAGAGATGAGTCGATGAGACGGCCCATCCCCTCTCACGCCGTCGCAGGGCGGTGCAGCCGACGGGGCCTGGAGCGTGGAGGAGCTGTGCGCCGTGGTGCGAGACGTGTGGAGGGAGAAGCGGGCGGCCGATGGCGCGGTGAGCTTCCCGACGGCTGCTCTCCCTCTCTCTCTCTCTCCTCCCTCTTTCAAGATCGTCGTCCGCTCTGTCCGTTGGTCACGCCTGTCGATGACGGGAGGAACCTGCCGATGACGAGAGGAACCCATCGCAGCGGAAGCACTGGTGCGGCGTCGCATGTGCAAAAGCGCTCGGCCTTGTCCAGACCACCTGCTCAAGAGGACTGGATGTGTGGCCATTTGAGTCGTTGAGAATCACCGACTTGAAGAGCCGGTGGTTCTGAGCGACAGAATGGCCACGCATTCAGTTCTGTCGAGCCGGTGGTCTGGATAAGGCCGACAGGTTTTTTTTTGTGCACGTGCGACGCTGTTCACTTTTGCGTGTGTTGTTAAACGCATTTAAAATGTATGTCGGTGTAGAGTCACAGTCGTCGTCATCGTCATCATATCAGCCAGGTGATCTTCACGATTCACAATTGATGTTTGGGTGAGGCCACGTGATTATCTGACCAAATGCTTGTTGTTGACACCCCGGCCATCCAACATGGCCAGACGAATTGAATTGTCACGTGGTGTACAAGCGTTTAATGATGCACCGATTGTTATTATTCTTGTGTCACCTCGCTCACCGGTAAGTTGAAGAACAATTCTCACAACCAAATATTTATATAGTCAATATACTAACTTGTAAATCATTATGACAGTCATTTTAATCTCCAGTGTCTTGTAAGAATCATCATTCTTGTTGTTACATTCGTCAGTGTAGGATGTTGATGATAATGATGGTGATGCTGATGGTCTTTATCATCACCACCATCACCATCAACATGACAATCACTATCAACATCAACATGCCAATCACTACCATCACCATCAACATGACAATGACCACCATCACCACCACCACCATCAACATGACAATCACTATCATCACCACCACCACCACCATGACAATGACCACCATCACCACCACTACCATCAACATGACAATGACCACCATCACCACCACCATCCACATGTCAACCACTATCATCACCGCCACCACCATCAACATGACCACTATCATCACCACCACCACCATCAACATGACCACTCCCACCACCACCACCATCAACATGACAATGACCACCATCACCACCTCCGTCCACATGACAACCACTATCATCACCGCCGCCACCACTAACATGACCACTACCATCACCACCACCACCATCAACATAACCACTACCATCACCACCACCACCACCAACATGAAAATGACCACCATCACCACCTCCATCCACATGACGACCACTATCATCACCGCCGCCACCACCGCCGCGTGTCCCCCACCACCGTCAGGCCGGTGTTCGCTCGGAGCTGTCGCACTTCCTGGTGGACTTTGGGGAGACGCGGGCGGCAGCGGGCGGCGAGGGGTCGTCGGCGCGTGGCCGCGGGGCCGCGTGGGCACGCGGCATGCGGGCCGCGTGCCGCGCTCATCGCGACCGCGCCGGCGCCGTCCGCCTCTTCCTCTCCATCCTCGACGGAGAGGTACGCCGCGCCCTGGCGTGCAGGAGGTCGTGGGTTCAATCCCGACCCTTGACGCCTGCTGTTGTGTATTGGGAGTTTGCGTGTCTCTCTCTCTCGCTCATCATCATCACTGTGGCTAGGAGATGTTAACTACCGCGCCCTGGCGTGCAGGAGGTCGTGGGTTCAATCCCGACCCTGACGCCTGCTGCTGTATATTTGGAGTTTGCGTGTCTCTCTCTCTCATCATCATCACGGTGGCTAGGAGATGTTAACTTCCTCGCCTGGTGTACAGGAGTCGTGGGTTCGATCCTGACACTGATACCTGCTGTGTATTTGGAGTTTGAGTGTCTCTCTCATCATCACAACGGTGGCTAAGAGATGTTAACTACCTCGCCTGGTATGCCAGAGGTCGTGGGTTCGATCCTCCAGACCTTGATGCCTGCTGTAGATTTGGAGTTTGTATGTTTTCTCTCCGCCTGTTCTGCAGAGTGTGAGTGAATGAGTGTGAGTGTGTGTGGAGTTGGTATGTTCTCTCTCCGCCTGTTCTGCATGGGTTTCCTCCAAGTTTTATGGTTTCCTACCCCATAGCAAACACAATGTAACCGGTATTGACCAAACATCGCAAAGCTGAAAAGTTACCTGCAAATTACTAAATTGTGGGATTACGCTGAGCAACATCATCACCTCCTGCAAAAAACTTGGCGGGACCCTCCTGAACAGGAGTCTTGAGACTCGGCGTTTGCTTTCCTGGTTGCAGTCGTAGATTACAACAACAACAACAACAACAAATAAACTAGTGACTGAAAGAGAGATGGCAGGGTACTCGTGGACGGAGAGATGGCGCAAGGCCACACCACACCGCCAGCGGTCCTATAGGTGGATACACAGACGGACGAAAGGACACACGGAGAGGTACATGTCACCAAACCAGAGCTCATTTCCAGCCGGTCCTTAGGTGACTGGCTGGATGGACGCATCACTCCGGTTATTTATGTAACGATGGCGTTGCGCGTTGCCTCTGTGCGTGTGTGTGTGTGCGCATGTCTCCGCAGCTGGATGAGTCTTTGTATCACGGGCAGATACAGATTCTCTCCCAGCTCGAGCGGACCCTGTCGGTGGTTGACTCATCGGCAGCCGGCGTTCTGTCCGCGCAGCAATTCACGTGCGCCCTCCATCACGCGTGTCTCATTGTAACCAGCACTCAGCCACTCAGCCGGCAATTCAGCCACTCAGCCAGCTACTCTGCTAGCCACCCAGCATCTCAGCCACTCAGCTGGCTACTCATCCACTCAACCAGCCACTCAGCCAGCCATTCAGCCGTCTACTCAGCCACTCAACCAGCCACTCAGCCATCCACTCAGCTAGCCATCCAGCATCTCAGCCACTCAGCTAGCCACCCAGGATCTCAGTCACTCAGCCAGCCACTCAGCCAGCCACTCAGCCAGGCACTCAGCCACTTAGCTGGCAACTCAGTAATTCAACCAGCCACTCAGCCATCCACTCAGCTGGCCATCCAGCATCTCAGCCATTCAGCTAGCCACCCAGCATCTTAGTCACTCAGCCAGCCACTCAGCCAGCCACTCAGCCAGGCACTCAGCCACTTAGCTGGCAACTCAGTAATTCAACCAGCCACTCAGCCAGGCACTCAGTCACTCAGCCGGCTACTCAGCCACTCAACCAGCCACTCAGCCACTCGATCCACTCAAGCCAACAAACACATAATAATGATCGTGGTTGTAAATGCACCTTAGCCGCTTGTTGCAGAGGTTCGCGGTTCGAATATGGCAGGCCGCCCTGGTTATTGCTGCGGGTGTATTAACCGCAACATACTGCATGCCATCTGCTTCACAGTGGACGTTAAAGATCTCATGATGTCATTCGAAATGAGTCGGCCATTGTGCTCCAGCGTCTTGGGTCCAAATTTTCCAAATTCGAAAGATGACACCGCAAATTACTCGATTGGGATTATGGCAATAATTTTCTTGTGCTGCACGTTCGCGGCCCAGACGCTGAGTCACCTTGTGTTGCACAGGGAGAGCTGCCACTGGGGGTGCCCCCCGAACGTTTGGGATGAGATGAGCTGTAAGTTGCGTATCGTGTGTACAGCACTCGGTGTGAAGGTGGGCTCTCTATCAAGAACAACTCATCACCACGTTTAAGCCCAAAGGCGGCGTCCCTTGTCTGTCTTGTGTGCAGGGATGCCCTCCACCGTGCCTTCCCTCTCAAGGAGGAGGGCCTCATCGCGGAGCTCCACCAGGGGGCCTGTGCCCAGCTGGGCTTGGACAGCATCGACGCCTCCATCCCTTATAGGGCCCTCTTCACTGAGGTCCATCTCCGCCACCACCAGCACCGCCGCCGCCACCAACATTACCACCAGCACCACTACCAGCACCACTACCAGCACCACCACAAGCACCACCGCTACCACCAACATTACCACCAGCACCACTACCAGCACCACTACCAGCACCACCACAAGCACCACCGCCACCACCAACATTACCACCAGCACCACTACCAGCACCACTACCAGCACCACTACCAGCACCACTACCAGCACCACTACCAGCACCACCACAAGCACCACCGCCACCACCAACATTACCACCAGCACCACTACCAGCACCACTACCAGCACCACTACAAGCACCACCACCAGCACCACCGCCGCTACCAACATTACCACCAGCACCACTACCAGCACCACCACCAGCACCACCACGAGCACCACCGCCACCACCAGCACCACTACCAGCACCACCACCAGCACCACCACGAGCACCAGTCCCACACCACCCCATCCTGTGCCTTGACGGCCTTAATTTTAGATGTTCGCTAACAGCCCTTTGCCCAACCGTCAGTTAAAGGCTACATGGGGGGTGGGGGGGGATCTTTGTACTCATACTCTTAGTTCTTTCGGTAAAGTCACGTAGGTAAAAATGAAATTAAAATTAATAAAAATAAAACAATAAAAATCACGACGTTTCGAAGGCAACACAAGCTTCCGTCTTCAGGTGAAACCGTCACAGCAAAATACCTGTACCTTATATAGTGGTTAAGGGGGGAGGAGCCAGGAAGGGCAGCGGGGGAGGAGGAGTTGTGAAGTGGTCAATTACTGCTTTTGTTATACTGCTGGGTGGGTAAATGAATTAGATACGATTGAGCCGCTCTTTGTTATGCTGTTTGTGCGCAAGTCACTGTGGGATGAATGGACTCGTGGTCAGGGACGTGTTGGACTCGTGGTCAGGGACGTGTTGCGCAAGTAACTGTGGATGTACATAATAGAAAAGGAGCGGAAATGCCCATGTGTTGTGCGGATGAGCAGGGAGAGTCGCCCAGCTCGCAGGAGTTCATGCAGACGCTGCACAGGCAGACGCACGAGGAGAAGCTGCTCTACCTGCAGGAGGTGGAGGAGGCAGTGGGAGACACGGGGTATGCGATACAACCCACACCATCCAAACCAAACCAAACCGTTTTTAGTTTTTCTAGATTTGAAGCTTTCGTGACTGCAATGATTCATAATCTTAGTTCTTTCGGTAAAGTCACGTAGGTAAAAAATGAAATTAAAATTAAAATAAAACAATAAAAATCACGACGTTTTCGGAGGCAACACAAGTCTCCCACGTGATGACGCAGACTTGTGTTGCCTCCGAAACGTCGTCATTTTTATTGTTTTATTTTAATTTCATTTTTTACCTACGTGATTTTACCGAAAGAACTAAGAGTACGTTTTTATTTAACCAAGTTAAAGCCCCACTGAGCTGTGTAGATATTTTTCAGAAGCTACCAGGCCATCACAAATGATAGCTCAACGAAATGGCTTGTCACGTGGACATTTATATCAGCCAAATGTTATAAATGCACGTTCATTGTAAATGTGGAGGGAAAAACTGGAGGACCTGGAGAAAAATGGATGCGGCCAAGGAGAGAACACGCAGACTCCAACTATACAGCCATCAGGATCGAGATCAAACTCACGACCTTCTGTATACCAGGCGATATAGTTAACATCTCGCCACCACCATCGCCACCACCATCATCCTCACCGTCATCGTTGTCATTGTCGTTGTGGTGGCGTGGCGTGGCTGCTCCCGATGTCCGGCCAGGTGGCTCGGCAGCAATAGAGTGAGCGGCTCGCGATCGCTGGTGGCCACGTTGGTCATTGGCGGTGTGGAGCGGTGGCGCAGCGGTTTGGGCGCCGCTCTACGAGCCCGGCGACCCGAGTTCGATTCCCGCTCACGGTCACAAACACCGTCCAGGGCCTCCACGAGGTCGACGCTGCCTCAAACGAGTACCTGGTGCAGCGGTGTAGAAACATCGCCACTGGGGAGGCAAAGGCGGGCACGTGGGGTACTGGCCACACAACCCCTCGTGTGCCGTCCTCAGCCTTTTATACGTGCTGCTCGTTAATAGCACTTGTCCCAACAGTCTGTTATGGCTATACGGGGGATATTTGTCTTTGTATTGATGGAAGATGTGGCAACATTGACCTGAACACATGGAGTTCACATAAGCTCTGAGTCATTGCAATGGGTCCCTATTTGGTATTGGGCTAGGCCATGAGGTTGCAGTCACGCGCTCTAGCGGCTGAAGGACATCATCATGGTGACGATGCTAATGTTGATAATGATGGTGCTGTTGACGATGGTGGTGATGGTGACGATGCTAATGTTGATGATGGTGGTGGTGCTGTTGACGATGGTGGTGATGGTGACGATGCTAATGTTGATGATGTGGTGCTGTTGATGATGGTGGTGATGGTGACGATGCTAATGTTGATGATGGTGGTGGTGCTGTTGACGATGGTGGTGATGGTGACGATGCTAATGTTGATGATGGTGGTGCTGTTGACGATGGTGGTGATGGTGACGATGCTAATGTTGAGGACGGTGGTGCTGTTGACGATGGTGGTGATGGTGACGATGCTAATGTTGATGATGGTGGTGCTGTTGACGATGGTGGTGATGGTGACGATGCTAATGATGACGATGGTGGTGATGGTGACGATGCTAATGTTGACGATGGTGGTGATGGTGACGATGCTAATGTTGATGATGGTGGTGCTGTTGACGATGGTGGTGATGGTGACGATGGCGATCAGGGAGGTGTCGGTGTCGTCTCTCCGCGCCGCCTTCCTGCGCGTCGATCCCTGCCTGGACCAGCCGGACATTGACGCGTACCTGGCGCGGGCCTTCCACTCGGACCCAGACCGGCTGGAGAGGGCCCCCCCTTGCGATTGGGCCACGGTGGCGGGTCGCCTGAAGGCCGCTCACGTGAAGAGGGCCGGGCCCCCGCCCTCATGAGTATGAGTTGGCAACGCAACAAAGATAAAGATCCCGCCCATGTAGCCTCGCAGGCTATTGCGCCAAGTGCCATTAACGAGGCCGGCATGGCACACGAGGTGGTGGGTGGTCAGCACCACACCCGGCCGCCTTTGTCTCCCCACCGCTGATGTTTACACACTTACCATGTGCTCATTTAAGGCCGAGTTGATCTACAGAAGGCCCAGGACAGGTTTAGGGACCGCTTTGCTACCTCTTTCCACTGCACAACCGAGCCGTGCCAAGGCCGTACCGAGTCTATGGGTCTCTATACCGAGTCCAGCATTGCTATGGAGACACAAGTGTTCCAGTGGTATAGGGGTAGTCGACACGGCTAGGATTCGAACTCAAGTGGTCAGGTCAGGTTCGAAGCGCAGTTCGTCAGCCCCTAAGCCACCGCTCCACACATTAACAACAATAACAACAGCAACAGTCATTTGCCACTGAGTGGCGGTGACGTCACCACGGCGCTTGTGCCAGGGTAGGTCACGTGAAGTGTGGAATGTTCGCTGCTCGTAGGAAATCACGGGACAGACCCCGGTGCCGTGGGTTGACTGAGATGACTGGCAGATGTTACCTACCACCTGTGCTCCCTACTGTGCTAACTCGCTGTGTCCAAGCCGCCCGGCGCTCCGCTCGTTGTTGTGAGCAGCACTCCTCTGCCGTCTGTCATCGCCGGAGGGTGTCCACCTCCATCTGCCCAGTAGCAGTGTCCTTCACGAGCCCCCTCCAACAGCGGCCCATCTTGAAAGGGCGCTGTGGAGGAGGCTTGCAAACACGCGCGTACACACACGGAACGTAACAATGTCCGTCATCCACACGAATTAAGTGCGCGTGAGTGTTTTTCACAGATCTCGGTTACAGCTGATAGAATTATGTCGGATATGTCCATGAGTGTGGCATTCTGTGTAAACAATAAAAGCAATTCTATTCTATTCGGAATCAGAATATTTTTTCATCAAAATATGTATTGATACTGGACGAATCCGATGAGAGTGCTTCAGGAGAGAGTTCATGTAATTTAGCTTTTCATCTATTGATAGAGCACAGACTACAGCGGATTACTAATGGTCCATAGTTTGAGTCGCACGGCCACAATTGCGCTGTGGCCTGTCTTTAATTTTCCGTTCATGGAGATGTCGTGTGCATCAGCCTGTTGATGATCAGATGATGCGATTGATGGTTCCACCACGAGTGTCTTCGTGGGGGAGGAGGAATGTCAAAGTGGTGCGATGTGTGGGTCTCGATAGAGGTGTTTATTCTGGTTCTTCAATTATTCACTGCGTTTTACTAAAAACTGTTTCTATTTTATTTTACCAAGTAAGGCCCCACTGAGCTGTAGTGCTCTTTTTCAGAAGAGACCCGGCCATCACAAATGATATCCCAACGAAGCGGCTTAACATCGCGTGGAATTGTATAGCAGCCAAAATGATCTCAGTAATGTAAACGCCCGTTTCAGCTGAACAAATGCAACCCCGTGGCATGGGTTTAACTGGGCATCCCGCCTCCTGTTTTAGATATTTTCATGAGCCTCGGCGGAGAGTTGCCACCTTTTTCACAGACCAAACCCGCAAATGTATCTCAATAACACGTTGGTCTATCAAAACTGTGCAGTATTCTGCAATAAAGTTCAACACAATGCCACCATGTCTCCTAACACATGTGCCAATTCTCAGACAGGTGAGTGAGATGGTGAGTAAGTGAACTGTGAGTGGGTAAGTGATCGGTCAGTAGGTGGGTGAGTCGGTGAGTGGGTAAGTGAACGGTGAATGGGTGGGTGAGTCGGTGATTGGGTGGGTGAGTTGGTGAGTGGGTGGGTAAGTGATCGGTGAGTGGGTAAGTGATCGGTCAGTAGGTGGGTGAGTCGGTGAGTGGGTAAGTGAACGGTGAATGGGTGGGTGAGTCGGTGAGTGGGTGGGTGAGTTGGTGAGTGGGTGGGTAAGTGATCGGTGAGTGGGTAAGTGATCGGTCAGTAGGTGGGTGAGTCGGTGAGTGGGTAAGTGAACGGTGAATGGGTGGGTGAGTCGGTGAGTGGGTGGGTGAGTCGGTGAGTGGGTGGGTAAGTTATCGGTGAGTGGGTAAGTGATCGGTGAGTGGATGGGTGAGCCGGTGACTGAGTGAGTGGGTAAGTGAACTGTGAGTGGGTGTGTGAGTGGGTGGATGAGTCGGTGAGTGGGTAAGTGATCGGTGAATGGGTAAGTGATCAGTGAGTGGTTGGGTGAGCCGGTGACTCAGTGAGTGGGTGAGTCGGTGAGTGATCGATGTGTGAGTGCCAGAGGGTTGCCACCTTTTCCACGGACCAAACCAGAACAAACCAATTTCTATCACCCAAACCCACGTAACCAATCCCCAGATTGTCCTACGGCTCAAAGCGGGACACGTGGCAACCTTAGACGTTTTTACATCAGAGGTTTTAGGTTTTTTTAACCTCTAAATCTGGCAAGGACGTCCCCGCTATGAACGCTCGGTGCATTCTCGAGAACGATTTGACGTAATGTGAAATAGATCGGTGCCAGAAAGATGTTGCCCACTACTTGAGCCATTTTGGCACTACAACACGAAAAAACTAAGTGGAAACATGCCACGAACTATTTCGATTTAAAGCTTTCGTGACTGCAGGGATTCATCTTCTTGGTTCTTTCGGTAAAGTCACGTAGAAGGGAAATAATACAATAATAAAAATAAAACATAATTAAATAATTATTATGTTTTATTTTATTATGTTTTATAATTATTATGTTTTATTTTATTATGTTTTATTTTTATTATTTTATTATTTCCCTTCTACGTGACTTTACCGAAAGAACCAAGAAGATGCCACGGACTAGATTTGAAGTTTTAGTGACTGCAAGGACTCATACTCTGTTTTTTTTCGGTAAAGTCACGTAGGCGAATGGGAGGGGGAGAGGTGGAAGAGGGGGGGGGGGCGGAGGAGGGGGCGAGGGGCAGGAGGGAGGGGCGGGGGGGGAGAGTGAATATGAGGGGCGGGGGGATGGGCGGAGGAGGGGGCGGGGGGACGGGGGGGCGGGGCGCGGGGGGTTTCGTGACGTCCACCAATCACGAGGCGTCATCGGACCAGGAAACAAAATATCGGGGCTTCTGAAATCTGTAGCGCGGATAGGCGAGCCGCCCCTCTCCTATTGGCCGGCGCTGTCGCGAGCCGCGCCCGCTCGACCAATGGGCAGCGTTGAGGGGGGCGGGGCGGGGGGGCACGGGTTGTCCTATCCGCGCTAGGATATTTAAAGGGTTTCCGCGTGCGTTTGGGTCCGGATAACAGCGATTAGCGGGCGGGTTTGCGCCGCGGTTGTTGACACTTTCAGATACGTCACTTCCTAAACCACCATCATCTTTACTAATTTATTATTGTTGTTGTTGTTGTTGGCCTCGTCATTTGCTGTTGTTGTCGTGGTCGTCGTCGGGGGGCTTTAAGGGTCAACGTTTGTGACATTCGTCCGGGAGGCGCGGGGAGCCGTCGCCCCCCCCCCCCCTCTTAGGTCAACTCACACCCCCCCCCCCACCCCTCAGGTCAACTCACCCCCCCCCCCCACCCCTCAGGTCAACTCACACCCCCCCCCCACCCCTCTCAGGTCAACTCGACAGGCCAGGGTCACTCCACTGCTGGATGAACGGCTTCCGACCTCGCCCCCCCTCCACCTCAAGCGGCAAGCCACCACCGCCGTCTCTTCACGGCTCGTTCTCGCCACCCACCGTAACCCTCCCATACATCCACACGCAGATACTGCTGCTACTGTTGCTGCTTCTTCTCTTGCTGCTGCTCTTGCTGCTGTTGTTGCTGCTGTTGCTGCTGTTGCTGCTGCTGCTGCTGTTGCTGCTCTTGCTGCTGTTGCTGCTCTTGCTGTTGCTGCTGCTGTTGCTGCTGTTGCTGCTCTTGCTGTTGCTGCTGCTGCTGTTGCTGCTGTTGCTGCTCTTGCTGTTGCTGCTGCTGCTGTTGCTGCTCTTGCTGCTGCTGCTGCTGTTGCTGCTGCTGCTGTTGCTGCTCTTGCTGTTGCTGCTGCTGTTGCTGCTGCTGCTGTTGCTGCTCTTGCTGTTGCTGCTGCTGCTGCTGCTGTTGCTGCTGTTGCTCTTGCTGCTGCTGCTGTTGCTGCTGCGTGAGGGGGGGTGGTGTGAGGGGGGGGTGAGGGGGGGGTGAGGGGTGGGTGTGAGGGGTGGGTGTGAGGGGGGTGGTATGGAGGGGGGTGGTGTGAGGTGGGGGGGTGAGGAGGGTTGTGGTGTGAGAGGCCATCGGCCCCATTGGACAACATCAGTGACGATGTTGACCCCGCCACCAAATCGCCCTAAGAAGCCGTGCGGATAATGGAGGATGTTGTCTCTGCGCGTGTTCTCTAATCCACGTGCTCCTCTCCATGTGTGTCAATGTCATTACAAGTCTGGCACATCTATATCATCATCATAGTCGGTCCACGACTCGATGAAGTCCAGTGTGATGATGTCTCTACCCTGCGTGCGACTCTATGGTTCTCTGTGCAAGCCTGTGAGTCTCTGTGCAAGTCTGTGGGTCTCTGTGCAAGTCTATGGGACTCTGTGTGAGTCTACGGGTCTCTGTGCAAGTCTGTGGGTCTCTGTGTAAGTCTATGGGTCTCTGTGTAAGTCTATGGGTCTCTGTGCAAGTCTATGGGTCTCTGTGCAAGTCTATGGGTCTCTGTGTAAGTCTATGGGTCTCTGTGCAAGTCTATGGGTC
Organism: Lampetra fluviatilis; assembly: GCF_964198595.1. Classification (NCBI taxonomy): domain Eukaryota; kingdom Metazoa; phylum Chordata; class Hyperoartia; order Petromyzontiformes; family Petromyzontidae; genus Lampetra; species Lampetra fluviatilis. The sequence goes on along the minus strand of NC_136337.1, from coordinate 6,001,425 downwards.
TCTGTGCAAGTCTATGGGTATCTGTGCAAGTCTATGGGTCTCTGTGCAAGTCTATGGGTCTCTCTGCAAGTCTATGGGTCTCGATGCGAGTCTTTGGGTCTCTGTGCAAGTCTATGTTTCTCTATGCAAGTTTATGGGTCTCTCTGCAAGTCTATGGGTCTCTGTGCAAGTCTATGGGTCTCTCTGCAAGTCTATGGGTCTCTGTGCAAGTCTATGGTTCTCTATGCAAGTTTATGGGTCTCTCTGCAAGTCTATGGGTCTCTGTGCAAGTCTATGGGTATCTGTGCAAGTCTATGGTTCTCTATGCAAGTTTATGGGTCTCTCTGCAAGTCTATGGGTCTCTGTGCAAGTCTATGGTTCTCTATGCAAGTCTATGGTGACCAGGCCAGCAACTCAGCGAAAGGTTTCCTGCGCCGGAAAATGAACCCAGGCCCCCCCCCCCCCTTGCTGTGAGCCGCGAGTGTCACCGCCACGCTGCCGCCACCATCCTGCCGCTTTAATCGTTTTTATCGTCGTCATCATCGTCATCGTTGTCGTCGTCGTCATCATTGTCATCATCGTCATTGTTGTCGTCGTCATCATCATCGTCATCATCGTCGTCGTCATCGTCGTCATCGTTGTCATCGTCGTCATTGTTGTCGTCGTCATCATCATCGTCATCATCGTCATCGTCGTCATCGTTGTCATCGTCGTCATTGTTGTCGTCGTCGTCGTCATCGTCGTCATCGTCATCATCGTCGTCGTGCTTTCACAGATTCACGCCGTTGCCGCGAAGATGATCCCGGGCGGACTTCGCGACCGCCGCCATCTCGTCCTCCGCTCGGCCTGATTCGGGCCACCGAGCCTCCTCCCGGGCCCCTTGCCGTCCTTCCGGTGCCCGAACTCGCCCGGCGGCACCTCGCACGCCTGTCGATTTCCCCCGGCGAGTCGTTTCGAGAGGACGATCGCGCGCTTCGCACGAGCGCGGCGGCCGCGGCGGCAACGCCAACGGTCGATGTCTGACTGACACGAGACGCCCTGGACCGCTTGGGTGCACGCTTGACGGTTTCGGCGGCGGCGGTGGTCCGTCCCCAGTCATCATGGCGAGCTACGATGAAGACATCGCGAGGAATCCGTTCTTCCTCGCGCTGCAGCGCAAGAGGCCGGAGCTGTTCCGCAAGGCGGCCGAGCTGCACGCCGTGGTGGGTGGACGCGGCGCTAGCGGCACACCACCCCCCCCCCCCGCCACCAGCACGGCTTGTGGCCACGCACACACCCTCGCTGGCTCTCTCCGTGTGAACAACGACTCTGGGCGTCTGTGAAAAAAAGCTTGATAACTCATCGGATTCCTCCACTGATTTTCTACACCGAGCGCCACCGCTGTTACGCTTCCACTCGAGTCAGCGGCACACTCCCCCCCTCCTCCTCCCCCCCCCTCCCCTACTGGCTGTGAGAACACCGGCACATGCCGATCGCTTGTATTTATCTGCGGGCGTTCCGTTTTTTCGCTCCACGTTTAGAATCAACATCGCGCCTTTTAGAGTATACGCCTGCTAAAAATGTCCACGTGATGATGATGAGAGTCCACTTTCGTTGAGCCATCGTTTTTGATGGCCAGGTCGCTTCTGAGAAAAAAATAAGCCACGTCGCATCTCAGTGGGGCCTTGCCTGGTAAAATACAAAATATAAAAAGGGTCACAACGGTAAACGCTAATAGGGTTTTTCCCCTTTTTTCTGGCAACAAACTGACACCTTTTGCAAGGAATCATGCTTACATTAACCACAATACTCGCAGTCAATTGCAAACAAAAAACAATACTCTGATAATTTATGCATTGTCTTTGAAACTGATTGGTCCACACCAGAGACAGATTTCTTTGGAGCCTAGTCTCATATGGTGTTCGGCCTTTTGGCGTCATCTGGTCGAACACCATATGAGACTAGGCTCCAAAGAAAGCTGTCTCTGGTGTGGGACCAATCACTTTCAAAGACAATGCATAAGTTATCAGAGTAATGTTTTTTATTTGCATTTGACTGCAAGTATTGTGGTTAATGTAAGCATGATTTCTTGCAAAAGGTGTCAGTTTTGTTGCCAGAAAAAAGGGGAAAAACCCTATTAGTATATTTTGGTACTGGCAAAGGAGGTCCCATGATGTAACGGTAAACGCCTTGCCCTTTGTGTCCGCAGGTGTTGGTGCCTTGCCAGGGCAGTGTTCGCCCCGGGGCTCTGTCCTCCTGCCCGTTCGAGTCGTACGTTCTGCTCCCGTCCGCCGACGAACAGACTCGCTACGTCTCCATGGGCGGCCAGGTGGGGGTCTAGGCTCACACCCTGCGTCTCTCGATGACGGAAATAATGACGACGATGATGACGACGATGACGATGATGATGTCTCTTAGGAGCAGAGGGCCCCGCAGTGTCTGAGTGTACGTGTGTGGGTACGTGTGTGTGTACGTGTGTGTACGTCTGAGTGTACGTGTGTCTGAGTGTACGTGTGTGGGTACGTGTGTGGGTACGTGTGTGTGTACGTGTGTGTGTACGTGTGTGTAGGTGTGTGTGTACGTGTGTGTGTACGTGTGTGTGTACGTGTGTGTAGGTGTGTGTGTACGTGTGTACGTGTGTACGTGTTTACGTGTTTACGTGTGTGTGGAGCAGTAGGCGGCACAGGTGGTGCATCTGCCTGTCATCTCAGTCGGTCAACCCAGTGGCACCTGGGTCTGTCCCATGATTTCCTGTCATCGAGCCTTCGACGCTTTACATGGCCTTAAAGTGCACCTGGCCTGGCACAGGCGCCATGGTGACGTCACCGCCACTTTGTGTCGAATGGCGCGTGTTGTTGTGTGGATAGAGGCAGTGTGGCGGTTAGCGCGCTGCGCTATGAACCTGGTAACCCGAGTTCGATTTCTGCTCATGGCAATCAGCACCGGTGGCTGTTATCTGAACCGTTCGTGGGCCCTCCCCAAGGTCGACTCGGCCTCAAATGGAAGCCCGGTGCGATCGTGTAAGCAACAACATCGCCACTGGGGAGGCGAATACGGCCGGGCAAGGTGCTTACCACCCCAGCCCCCTCGTGTGCCCTGCCGGCCTTAGTCAGTGGTCGCTAGAGGTCACAAACGGGTTTTGATTCCTAACCTGTACCCGTACCCGGCCGCACCAGGGTCGCAAACGGGTACGGGTAGCCGGGTATCGGGTAGGGTACGGGTATCGGGTACCCGATTGCGACCTCTGGGATGAAGCCATGTTGCAGGCGCGGGTGGGTTGATTCTAGGAACTTGAATTGTGAGAAGAGACAAGACGTTGGGAAATGAGTGACAAACAGTTACTCACCAGTGACTCACGGCCTACCCGTACCCATACCCAGCCGCACCAGGGTCGCAAACGGGTACCTGTACCCGTTTGCGACCGGGTACGGGTAGCCGGGTATCGGGTAGGGTACGGGTATCGGGTACCCGATTGCGACCTCTGGTGCTCGCTAACAGCACTTGCCCCAACAGTCTATTTAGGCCAGTGTACTTCAATGCCTGGTGGCCTTCAGTGCGGCCTCTGATGTGCGGCCCCTCCTCCTGGCAACACACAAAGAGTGAAAACACCCCCCCCCCCCCATAATCATCGTGCTGCTGTCAAACCCCCGTTGGTTTGAAATGTGTGTCTGAAAATAAGTGAAGAGCACTGATTTCATACTTTTTGTTTTTTTCGGGAAAGTCACGTAGGTAAAAAATATAATAAATAAAAATGAAAACAACTAAAAAAAATGCATGGATCTTTGCAGTCACGAAAACTTCAAATCTAGAAGCACTGATTTCGCCAACACACGGGGGCAATGGGGCTGGGGGAATCTTGAATCTTGCGCTGCGTCCGTGCGTGCCCGTGCCTCTCCCTGCGTCTCTCTCGCCGTGCGTCACCCGCAGGCGGTGTCGCTGCGTGGGGGGGAGCTGTGTCTCACCGGGGGAGAGGGGCCCTCCGTGTCGGCCCGCGTGCTCTTCGAGGAGACCTTCTACACGGACCGCGAGGAGAGCCTCAGCCTCATCTGCATCTCCCGCCCGCTCGACGCGCTGCCGCCGCCCGCCCACCCAGGCACGGCCACCGCTCTCGCTCGCTCACGGATCGCACGATTGCGGGCCCCGCCACGCCACGCTCCTCGCCGATCTCGGCACGGGAGCGTGAACCGTCGTCGCGTGAACCGTCGTCGCGTGAGCTCCGCTCGTCCTCGCAGCAGCAGCAGCAGCAGCAGCAGCGGCGGCGGCGGCTTTTTTGGCAGGCCGTCGGACAAAGACGGTGGTCCCCGCGTCGTCGCGCGGCGCTTTCGGATGCGCTTCTGCGGCCGTCTGGAACGCCTCTTCCTTCAGATATTAGGAAGCCACTGGAGCGATGCACTTTGAAATCATCATCATCTAGATTGAAAAACGAATTTCTTTCGAACTGCTTTTTGTGTTTAGCCTCGTTGTCCTTCCCCCGCACCTACGATCGCCACGGTTGGCTGCGTTTCATCGCGGTTCATTTGTGGCTTTGTGCGTGACGAGTGCGACCTCGTGACGAGTTCGCCCGGCAGCCGCAAGCCAACGCAGCGCGCCGAGCACCGGACGGACGAGAGTCCTGAGGCTCGACGAACCCGTGCGCGTCTCTCCCGCAATGTCCCCACAGACGCAGAAGACTCCGGTGTCTCCATGGCGACCGTTTCCCTCTCCACGTCCTGCCCGGGGGGAGCCTCCTCCGGCGCCGCGCTCCAGGCCCCCGCCTCGCTGGGCCCAGGCTCCATGGACGAGTGCCGCGAGGTTCTGGCGTGGACCGAGACTCCGGGCGGCGGCGGTGGTGGTGGTGGTGCAGGAGGAGGTGGATCGGCGACGGCGGCGACGACGGCGGCGCGGAGAGACGTGGACCGCCGCATCGCGGTGTTCACCGCGTCGTTCCGCCAGCTGGAGGGGAGGAGCCTGCGGCACCACATCGTGAGCTGGCGGGGAGGGAGGGAGGGGGGTGGTGGGAGGGAGGGGGGTGGTGGGAGGGAGGGGGGGTGGTGGGAGGGAGGGGGGTGGGGGGATGAGGGAGGGGATGAGGAGGGAGGGGCGCGGAGGGGTGGGAGGAGGGAGGGGTGGGAGGAGGGAGGGGGGCGAGGAGGGAGGGGGGCGAGGAGGGAGGGGGTGGGAGGAGGGAGGGAGGGGGGGGTGGGAGGAGGGAGGGAGGGGGAGCGAGGAGGGAGGGGGTGGGGGGGGGAATATTTTTAATTGACAATAACGGAGTAGATTTGGTTATTGGCGCTGTCGTTTTTCTAGCGCCTCATGCCATCGCAACGGAAGGTTCTGCCCGTGCCTCGCAGACGCTGTCTGCAAGAGTTTTGCTGTAGGGGTGGCGATGTTGCAGCCGTGTGTAACGTCATTCTCACCCCCAATTAGCGCGTTTGGCTACGGACGGTGCGAATGAAGTTCAACATACACGCATTCGAGTAATTCGCAAGGCATTTCCTGCATGTTGCTCTGTCGTCTAGCCGCGGGTCACCCCCAGTGGCAGCTGCCCCTATGCAGTAGTTTCACAGCAGGGGGCGATGTTGCTACGTGTGCATTGTACACACACGTACACATTATTGGCGCGTGCGCATGTGTGCGTACGTGTGGTGCGGCGGTTAGCGCCGCTGCGCTACAGACCCAGTGACCGGCGTTCGATTCCCGCTCGTGGCAACCACCAGTGACGATTATCTGGACCTCCCCTCGGTTGAATCATCCTGAATGAATACCTGGTGCGGTCTTTTAACATCGCCACTGGGGAGACAAAGGCAGCCGGGCGTGGCGCTGGCCTGGCCACCCACCCCTTCGTGCATTGCAACGGCCTTCACAGTTGCTACTACTGTGCCGGGCATAATATGACTTTGAGACCCCCCCCACCTCCTACGCATTCCACAAGTAGTGACTAATCCCATATCTGCATGTTCCATAAACATGCTAAATTCCTCTGTTGATATGCAAATTCCTTAGTCAAGGCGCCCTTCCTCCCCTAACCAAGCTTAAATATACGCTGCCAAGCTTGGTGGTGTTCATTCAGACGCTGTCTTTCCGACAGCCCTGTTCTTCACCTGAGGACGGCTGCTTGCGTTGTGGCCGAAACGTCGTGAGAATTGTATTTTATTATGTTTTATTTTTATTAGTTTATTATTTCTCTTCTACGTGACTTTACCGAAAGAACCAAGACGATTGCCGCTACTCGTTAATAGCACTTGCCCCAACAGTCTGTTAAGGCAATACGGGGCATCTTTGCCTTTGTTTTTTTGTGCGTGTGCAGGATGCAGTCGGCGCTCTGTACAGCAAGTGTCTGCAGGTCGTGCTGAAGGATCCACAGCTGGTGAGCAACTTCCCGCAACGGCGCAGGCTTTGGCCCCGTCAAGCAGACGTCACAAACGGGTTTTGATTCCTTACCCGTACCCATACCCGGCCGCACCAGGGTCGCAAACGGGTACCCGTACCCTACCCGTACCCTACCCGATACCCGGCTGGGTACGGGATAGCCGGGTACGAGTAGGGTACGGGTATCGGGTACCCGATTGCGACCTCTGCCGTCAAGGCACGACGACGATGACGATGACGACGATGATAGTGGATAGATCGTGGCCGCCGGCGATGACTGACGGCCTCCCGTCGTTGTGCTTTGCAGAAATCGCTGGCGAGGCAGGAGGCCTCCCTCAAGCTCCTCAAGCAGGCGGTGGAGGTGAGTGCCCACCTACTCGCCCGCCTACTCGCCCGCCTCCTCGCCCGCCTACTCGCCCGCCTACTCGCCCACCTACTCGCCCGCCTACTCGCTCACCTACTTACCCGCCTACTCGCTCACCTACTCGCCCGCCTACTCGCTCACCTACTCACCCGCCTACTCGCCCACCTACTCGCCCGCCTACTCGCCCGCCTACTCGCCCACCTACTCGCCCGCCTACTCGCCCACCTACTCGCCCGCCTACTCGCCCACCTACTCGCCCGTCTACTCGCCCACCTACTCGCCCGCCTACTCGCCCGCCTACTCGCCCGCCTACTCGCCCGCCTACTCGCCCACCTACTCGCCCGCCTACTCGCCCACCTACTCGCCCACCTCCTCGCCCACCTCCTCGCCCACCTACTCGCCCACCTACTCGCCCGCCTACTCGCCCACCTACTCGCCCGCCTACTCGCCCACCTACTCGCCCGCCTGCTCACCCGCCTACTCGCCCACCTACTCGCCCGCCTGCTCACCCGCCTACTCGCCCACCTACTCGCCCGCCTGCTCACCCGCCTACTCGCCCACCTACTCACCCGCCTACTCGCCCACCTACTCGCTCGCCTCCTCGCCCACCTACTCGCCCGCCTGCTCACCCGCCTACTCGCCCACCTACTCACCCGCCTACTCGCCCACCTACTCGCTCGCCTCCTCGCCCACCTACTCGCCCACCTACTCGCCCACCTACTCGCCCACCTACTCACCCGCCTACTCGCCCACCTACTCGCCCACCTACTCGCCCGCCTGCTCACCCGCCTACTCGCCCACCTACTCACCCGCCTACTCGCCCACCTACTCGCCCACCTACTCACCCGCCTACTCGCCCACCTACTCACCCGCCTCCTCGCCCACCTACTCGCCCACCTACTCGCCCACCTACTCGCCCGCCTGCTCACCCGCCTACTCGCCCACCTACTCACCCGCCTACTCGCCCACCTACTCACCCGCCTCCTCGCCCACCTACTCGCCCACCTACTCGCCCACCTACTCACCCGCCTACTCGCCCCCTACTCACCCACCTACTCACCCGCCTACTCGCCCGCCTACTCGCCCGCCTACTCGCCCGCCTACTCGCCCGCTCAGCCGTTCACCCACCTCACCCCAGCTCTCCCGCCCACCCAGCTCGCCAGGCTCGCCAACCTCAAATGCTCAGCAGCTCACCGGCTGACCCGCATTACTCACCACAGCTGCCCGCCCACTCGCCTGCCTCATCAGCTGACCCATTCGCCCAGCTCACCAGCTCACCCGCTCACTCACCGCAACCGCTCGCCCACTCGCCCGCTTTACCAGCTCACCCGCTCCCATAGCTCGCAACTCGCCCACTCGCCTGCCTAAGGGCTCGCCTAACCAGCTCGGCCACTCGCCCGCCTCGCCCTGGTGGGCTGAGGGCACGCGGTTAGTGTGGGATGTGTGCGGGTTGAGTTGCGGGGTGTGCGTGTGGTGAGGGCGCGTGGTGTATGTGGATGAGTGGAATGTGTGTGAGGGTGTGGTGGGTGTTACGAGTGTGGTGTGCGTGCTGAGTGGGATGTGTCTGTGTGTTGGGTGAAGGCGCCGTAGTGCAGCGGTTAGCGCACTGCGCTATGAACTCGGCGACCCGAGTTTGATTCCCGCTCACGGCCAACGCCAGTGACGATCATTTCAACCGGTCCTGGGCCTCCCCTAGGTCGACTCGGCCTCAAATGACCACCCAGCGGCCGAGCGGGGTGCTGGCCACCCATCCCCTCGCGTGTCGTTCCTGCCTTTATAGGTGCCGCTCGCTAACAGCACTTGCCCCAACAGTCTGCTCGGGTTGTACGGGGTGGTGAGCGTGGTGATCGCGTGTGCCACACAGATGTACGTTCTGAACGGAACCCACGACGCCATCTTCAAGGCCATCGGTACCATGGAGGCCAGCCAGGTGTGACTCGCCTACCTACCTACTACCTACTCGCCTACCTACCTGTTAACGTACCTAATTGTCTACGTACCTACCTACTCGCATTCCTACTTGCATACCTATTCGTGTAGCTACTCGCCTATCTACCCACTCGCCACCTACTAACCCACCTACTCGCATGTTTATCTACCTGCCTGCCTACCGCTCGCTCGCGGGCGCACACATACACACACACACAAACGCTCGCATACTTAGAAGACAACTGCAACCTCCATCATGCATGCGATCATACAATTGTGTGTGCACGCGTGGGGAGCGGTGGTGTAGTGGTTAGCACGCTGCGCTACGAACCTGACGCCCCGGGTTCGATTCCCGCTCACGGCCAACACCAGTAGTGACGATTATCTGAACCGGTCCTGGGCCTCTCCTAGGTCGACTCTGCTTTAAATGAGTACCTGGTGCGGTGTGTAAACATCACCACTAGGGAGACAAAGGCGGCCGGGCGTGGTGTTGGCCACCCCCTCGTGTGCTGTGCCGGCCTTCATAGGTGCTCGCTAACAGCGCTTGCCCCAACAGTCTGTTAAGGGTATATGGGGGATCTTTTTCCTTGCGCGTGCGTGTGCGTGTGTGTGCATGTGTGCGTGCGTGTGCCTGCGTGCCTGTGTGTGTGTGTGTTTTGGGAGAGCGGTGGCACAGCAGTTAGTACACTGCGATACAAACCTGCGACCCGAGTTTGATTCCCATTCACGGCTAACGCCAGTGGTGACTATCTGAACCAGCCCTGGGCCTCTCCTAGGTCGACTCGACCTCAAATGAATACCCGTTGCGGTGCGTAGTAAACATCGCCACTGGGGAGACAAAGGCGGTCGGGCGTTGTCCTGGCCACCCAACCCCCTCGTGTGCCGTGCCGGCTTTCATAGGTGCTGCTCGCTAACAGCACTTGCCCCAACAGTCTGCTAAGGCTACACGGGGTGGGGGGGGATCTTTGTCTTTGTGCTCGTGTGCAGGACGCAGCCTTCAACAAACGCACAAGGTCCCTGCAGGACCTGCAGCTCAAGGACCTCGACATCACCTCTGACCTCAGGTTTATATAATAAGTAATATTTAAAAACACTTTTTTAGTAACACGCTTTAATAAAATGTACCTTACTAGTAATGGCAGAACTCCACGACTTCAGGAAGTGGCCGCGAAGCTTGCCATAACAATTCCAGCCAACGTCAGTTGAGCGTGGACAATTAGACCCAAGCCGAAACGAAACATGTAAAAAATAATGTTTTTAATAAATGTTTTATTTTATTTTTTATGATAGAATATAGTATTGTCATCAGTATGACATCAGTATACCAAGTTTGCAGTCGATACCACATTGGGAAGTGGGTTAAAATCGAGTTACAAGATTTGAGCATACAACAGACAGAGAGTGAGTTAAATAAAAGCGCGTAATAAAAATCAATGTAATACAACAAGCCTTCAGGCCTGGCCATTAAGGGAGCCTTAAACGCAGTGGTTCTTAACCTGGGGTGCACGCACCCCCTGGGTGTGCAATACATGGCGAGTTTCTTCGCGAAGGTAAATCATCTAAAGCACAAAGTAGCCACAGGCACATAAATAGGGGGGGGGGGGTCAGACATTTGTGACGATGTGTGACGAGAGGGGGGGGGGGGTTGAGATATGTGACGTCACATCAAAATGCGCAACTTTAAATAAATATAGACAACACGTTCTACTTAATTAAATAGACTTTGTAATAAATGTTTTCTCCTACAACATCAGAGTGCAGCGCCACATTAAATAAAACATGCTTCAAAGCGATTTTAAGCATTTTTTTACATTTATTTTCGGGGGGGGGGGGGGGGGGCAGAGCTTTGTGACGTCATATTTGAGGGGGGGTCTGACTTTTTGTGACGCCGTGTGACGAGGGGGGGGAGGAGGTATAAAATCGTCCAAAATCGCGTGACGTCATTATGGACGGCCTTTAAGTAACGACTTACATTGTTTCATCAAACCCTGCGCATTTATTCACATTTGCACACTTTTTCGTTGACGAATGAGAACCAACAAGGGGGGTGCAAGGCTGCAGTAAAGGTTAAGAGCCGCCACTTTAACGAGTTCCCGGCGCGGTGCATCACCGTCGGCAGCGGGGAGACAAAGGCGGCCGAGCGTGGGGTTACGGACACACTGCCTCCTCCTTCTCGTCGCGCTGCTCGCTAACGGGGCACTTGCCCCAAACGGCCCCCCGTTAAAAGGCTACCTGGGGGACCTTTGTCTGCTCTTGTGGCTGCTGCTGCTGCAGCATCAACATCCCGCGCGCCAAGCGAGTGCTGGGCCAGCTGAACCGGTGCCGTACGTCGCAAGAGAAGCTGCTGTGTCTACGCAGCGCCGTGCACACGGTGCTGCTCTCGCCCAGCCACAGAGGTGCTGCGTGCGTGTGTGTGTGTCTGGGAGTGAGTGAGTGGGTGTGTGTGTGTCTGGGTGAGTGAGTGTGTGTGTGTGTGTGCGTGTGTGTTGTGTGTGTGTGTCTGGGTGAGTGAGTGCGTGTGTGCACACGTCTGGGAGAGTGAGTGAGTTTGTGTGTGCTGTGTTTTCTGGGTGAGTGAGTGTGCGTGCACGTCTGGGTAGAGTGAGTGTGTGGGCTGTGTGTGTGTGTCTGGGTGAGTGAGCGAGTGAGTGCGCGTGTACGTCTGGGTGAGTGCGTGTGTGGTGCTATGTGTGCTGTGTGTGTGTCTGGGTCAGAGTGAGTGAGTGTGTGCGCTGCTGTGTGTGTGTGTCTGGGTCAGAGTGAGTGAGTGTGTGCGCTGCTGTGTGTGTATGTCTGGGCGAGAGCGAGTGTGTGTGTGTGTGTAACCCTACCTATCAAGCGACGAGACACGCGTGTGTGCCGCCATCTGACCCGTGTTCCCGCGCACAGTCAACGTCCAGGCGATGACGACGGACGACCTGCTGCCAATTCTCATCTTCCTCGTCGTCAAAACCGAAATCCCAAACTGGTGAGAGAACCCCTTCCTTATTGCTGCCAGTAGGTCTCATCGTGTGTCTGTGTGTCAATGGGATTGTGTGTGTGTGTGTGCGTGCGTGTGGCCTTAACGTGCACATAGCCAGGCACAAGCGCCGTGGTGATGTCACTGCCACTTAATGGCGAATGGCGGTTGTTGTGTTGGGGGAGCGGTAGTGTCGAAGGTTAGCGCGCGCGCTGCGCTACGAACCCGGCGACTCGAGTTCCATTCCCACTCTGCGATCAACAACAGCGGCGAATATTTGAACCAGTCCTGGGCCTCCCCTAGGTCGACTCGGCCCCAATTGAGTACTGCCTGGATTGGTGTGTAAACATCGCCACTGGGGAGACAAAGGCGGCCGGGCGTGGTGCTGGCCACCCACCCCCTCGTGTGCCGTGCCGGCCTTCATAGGTGCTGCTCGCTAACAGCACTTGCCCCTACAGTCTGTCCTGGCTATAACGGGGTGGGGGATCTTTGTCTTTATTGTGTGTGTGTGCTGTGTGTGTGTGCGTGTGTGCGTGCGCGTGTGCTTGTGCGCGTGTTTGTGCGTGCGTGTGTGCGTGCGCGTGTGCGTGCGCGCGTTTGCAAGGCGCGCGAACCTGAGCTACGTGAAGAACCTGCGCTTCAGCGGGGGTCTGGAGGACGAGCTGGGCTACTGCCTCACCTCGTTTGAGGCCGCGGTGGAGCACATCCACGCGGGCATCCTGACTCCCGGGGTGAGCTCCACCTCCTCAGCATCGCCACGGCCGTGTGTGTGTCGCCGTCGTCGTCGCCCTGACCATCGTTGTCCCAGTGCATCGTCATCTCGGTCGGCTCGCCGTCGTCATCGTCACCCTCGCGCTCATTCTCATCCCGTGTGCACAGGCGGGCGGCACGGGGTTGCCAGGCAACGGGTCTCCGTGGAGCTCGCCCGGCGGCGCCATCTCCCGCGCCCCGTCCGCCTGCGCCATCGACCTCCTCTTCGAGGTGACCGTCGCCCCCGCTGGCTCCCCCATCCCATCCCGCATCGCCATCGTCGCCCCCCCCCCGCCCCCGCCTGCTCCCCACCCTCTCTCACCTTGATCTGCTCTCCGTCCGTGCGGGCCGGCAGCTTGGCATGCCGGCACAGGAGGATCACCCCCCCACCCCCCCCCCCCAATCCCCCCCCCACCCCCCCCCCATTGGTTGTTTTCCCCGCCGCGGAAGACCGAGCCGTGCTGCCGGCGTCGCACGCGGTGGACGCAGCGTTACCGTCCACCCCTGGCCCTGCTTGGCTCCCCTTTCCGAGCCAGTTTTGGATGTCATCTTTGTTTGGTTCTGGCTTGGCTCGGATGTGCCAGTGGAAAAACACTCGTACCCTGCTGGCGCCACTCTGGCTCGGCTTGGATGTGGCAGTGGATAATGACCCGAATGTTTATTGAACTTTTTAGCGCACCGCACGTAGCCATCCGTGCTCACCACGCTGGCCCCACTCTAGCTCGGCTCGGAAGTGTCAGTGGAAAACCACCCGTACCGAGCTGGCTCGGTTTAGATGTGCCAGTGGAAAAAGAGACGATGTACATCTGTGCCAAGCTCTGGCTAATTGCCAGGGTGCCCTCTCGTCCCCGGCTGGCGTCGTGCGTGTGCAGTGCGTGGCGAGCGGCCGTGACGAGGAGGTGTCGCGACTGTTGACGAGCGGGGAAGGAGGCGGCGGGGCGGACGCGGCGCTGTGCCACCCGCTGTGCTCGTGCGACTCGTGCGAGAGGATCGTGTCCGGGTGCGGCACCAACGCGCACACACCGTCGCGCGCACACACACACACGAACCAATGCCAATGCTCTCCATTCGGCGCTAAGCGATGGTGACGTCACCGCAGCGCCTGTGCCAGGCCAGGTGCACACACGCACACCCTTGTGTAGCCTTAGCAGACTGTTGGGGCAAGCGATGTTAGCAAGTGGCAGCACGTATGAAGGCCGGCATGGCGCTCGAGGGGGGTGGTGTGGGCCACACCTCGCCCAGGGCCGCCTTTGTCTCCCTACCGATGATGTTAGCTGCACACTGCAGCAGGTACTCATTCGAGGCCGAGTCGACCTAGGGAGAGGCTCAGGACCGGTTGGGATGATAATCGCCGTCGCACAGACGTACACCGTCGCACGAAACGACGACGATAACAACGACAGATTTTGTCAAATCTTAGCTTGACCCTAACCCCAAACAGTACGACGACAAATTGACCTTCTCTCCGTTGTTTGACCTTTGCCGGCTTCCCCCACCCCTGACCTCCCCCCCCTCCTTTGCTGCCCCCTTGACCCCATCGCAGGCGGCTGAACGACCCCTCGGTGGTGACGCCGTTTTCGCGCAACGACCACGGCCTCACGCCGCTGCACGTGGCCGCTCAGCACGGTCCGCGGCCACACCCCCAACCCCTCCTCCCCAACCCCAACCCCTCCCCCCCAACCCCAACCCCTCCACCCCAACCCCAGCCCCTCCCCCCCAACCCCAGCCCCTCCCCCCCACCCCCAACCCCTCCCCCCCCAACCCCATCCCCAACCCCCCAACCCCAACCCCCCCAACCCCTCCTGCCCACCCCCAACCCCACCCCCAACCCCCCAACCCCACCCCCAACCCCTTCCACCCCCCCCCCAACCCCTTCTCACCCCCAACCCCCCCAACCCCACCCCCAACCCCTCCCCCCCACCCCCAACCCCCCACCCCCAACCCCTCCCCCCCACCCCCATAGCCCCCCCCCCTCGCCGCCACCGTCCCGCACATCGCTCGCTCCTCGTCCTCACGCGTGTTCTTGATCGCCACGTCGCCGTTCCACGCCAGCCGCTATTTGGCTGCTGCTTTGAATGTCCACGCGATGGTAAGCCGCTTGGGCGAGCCATCTTTCGCGATGGGCCAGGCCGCTTCCTGATAAAGAGCTGTGTGCGACTCAGTGGTGCCTTGCCTGGTAAACAATTAAAACAAGTATAACCCGTAAAAACAAAGTTTTTCACTATAAATCCTTTATATGCGTGGCGGCTAGAGTCCTCTCGTCCTCTGGCTTGAGATGGCTGCCACCTATGGGTCAGATGATTGCATGGCACCATTAAGCAATTGGTAATTAAATATAATATTTTTGTCCTAAAAAGTGTCAAATTTTGGAAAACAAAAATTCACGAACATTAATTGTCACGCACAGCGAGTCTGTGTGGAAAATGTGAGCTCGATTGGATCACGGGAAGTGGGTTAAAACACGACCGAAAGATTTGCACGCTCGTAAGCAAGCAAGCAAGCGCGCAAGTGAACTTAATATAAAGGATTTAAAAACAATAAAAATAATTTAGCTTCGTTTTACGTGACCGCACGGGGCATCGGCCGGTGGTGTCGCCACGCTTTTATAGCGCAGCACGCGATTATAAAGCAGTACGTTAAATTACGATCGTTACTCTTGTTGTCAAGCATGCTTGTTCACACGGGGAAGCCTTGCCGAGTCTCGGGACGTAATTTTACAGGGAGGGGTCCTGCCTGTGACGCTCTTACCCTCGCCAGCTGGACATCGGTGAAAAACAGCTTTTGTAGCTCTTCGGATTCCTCCTGCAGTATAAATACAATATTTTGATAGTGAAGTTTTCGGAGTAGGGAGGGGTAGGGGATGGTGACGATGGCCACCGTGCGTTTCCCAGTTTTAAGAAATTTGCGACGTACTTTTTAAAAAGTTTAGGCCCTAACTTTGTGATGTCACTCCCTCCCTACCTCCCTCCCTCGCTCCCTCCCTCCCTCGCTCCCTCCCTCGTTCCCCTCCCTCCCTCGCTCCCTTGCTCCCTCGCTCCCTCGCTCCCTCCCTCCCTCCCTCGCTCCCTCCCTCGCTCCCTCGCTCCCTCCCTCGCTCCCTCCCTCCCCTCCCTCTCTCCCCTCCCTCCCTCCTTTGCTCCCCTCGCTCCCTCCCTCCCTGGCGGCGTGCAGGGCGCCTCTCCCTGCTGGAGCTGCTGCTGGCTGCGGGTGCGGTGGTGAACACGGTGGACTATCACGGCGCCTCGCCGCTCCACTCGGCCTGCTCACGGGGCCACCAGGCTGCCGCGGTGAGCACGATCGCCGCCGCTTAGCGCCGCTGTTCATCACCGATTTCCAGGGGGGTTGGTGGCAGAGGTCGCAATCGGGTACCCGATACCCGTATCCTACCCGATACCCGGCTACCCGTTTGCGACCCTGGTGCGGCCGAGTACGGGTAGGCCGTGAGTCACTGGCGAGTTACCGTTTGTTACTCAATTCCCAACGTCTTGTCTCTTCTCACAATTCAAGTTCCTAGAATCAACCCACCCACGCCTGCAACATGGCTTCATCCCAGAGGTCGCAATCGCGACCCGATACCCGTACCCTGCCCGATACCCGGCCAGGTATCGGGCAGGGTACGGGTACCCGTTTGCGACTCTGGTGCGGCCGGGTATGGGTACGGGTAAGGAATCAAAACCCGTTTGCGACCTCTGGTTGGTAGGCGGTGGGAGGGTAGGGCCCACTTTCACCGATAGGACATCGTCCGCGTGAGGGCCCGCCACACGTCTGAAACCCATTGGGGATTTGACAGCAACCTGACTGCAAGGGGCGTTTTCACTTTTGTGCATTTGTCGTGGGCCGCACTCAAAGCAACCAGGGGTTGCCAGTGGCCCGCGGGCCTTGCGCTGACGCTGGCTCAAGTCCCACAGTTTGTCCGGGACGGTCCCAGGCGAGGTAGTTCACATCTCCTAGCCACTGTGATGATGATGATGACACTCTGTTCCGCTGTCCCCATATTCTTAGTTGTGGCTCGGCTCAGGCTTGACTTGGCTCAACTGAGCCGGCTCGAAGCCACGCCTGCCCGGAGCCGGCTCTGAGGACGGTCCCAGCCATTGCTGCGGGCCTTCAGTCGC
Organism: Lampetra fluviatilis; assembly: GCF_964198595.1. Taxonomy (NCBI): domain Eukaryota; kingdom Metazoa; phylum Chordata; class Hyperoartia; order Petromyzontiformes; family Petromyzontidae; genus Lampetra; species Lampetra fluviatilis. The sequence continues at coordinate 5,985,005 of NC_136337.1, read as the reverse complement.
CCTCCCTGACCGCGTGTCGCCCTCCCAGTAGAGACGGTCGAACGCTGCGCGTCTCATCCGCTGTCCCCCTCGTCGTCGTCGTCGTTGTCGCGTCTTCTCTTCCCGATGCAGCTGCTGCTTTTGGATCGCAACGCCAACCCGTCGGCCGAGGACATGAGCGGGAACACGCCTCTGCACCTGGCCTGTGGAGGGGGCCACGAGGCGGTGAGAAAGGGTGGGGGGGTGGGGGGTGTTACGGCGAGAACGGGGCGAGAGGAAGAGCGATCGTAGCAGCGAGAGGAACGAGGTGGCCGGGTGGGCCCCGGGGGGTCCTGACCGCCCTCGCAGCAGGGAGCGCCCGGGTTCGATTCCAGACTGTGGCGCTTTTCTTTGTGGAGTTTGTGTGTTTTCTATCTCGCTGTCCACCTGTTCTGCGTGGGTCTCCTCTGGGGTTCTCTGGTTCCCTTCAATCGCTAAAACTAAATAAGTAATATTTGATAAAACTTTTTTTAAAACACGCTTTTATGAAATGTACTGGTAATGGCAGAACTCCACGACTCCAGGAAGTGGCCCCAAAGCTTGCCATAACGTAAGAGACCGTGGCCAATTACAGCCAACGTCATTTAACTGTGGACAATTAGACTCAAGCCGAAACATAACATATAAAAAAGAATCTTTAAAACATTTTATTTTTTATTTTTTTATTATATAATATAGTATTGTCATCAGTATGACATAAGTACCTGACCACGAAAAACGTGGCAGGCCAAAATCGCAGCATCCCAGTGTTGGTTAACATCTCCTAGCCACCGTGATGATGATGATGAGAGAGAGACGCAAACTCCAAATATACAGCAGCAGGCGTCAGGGTCGGGATCGAACCCACGACCTCCTGCGTACCCGGCGAGGTAGTTCACATCTCCCAGCCACCGTGATGATGCTGATGAGAGATAAAGACACGCAAACTCCAAATATACAGCAGGGGTCGGTATCGACCCCACGTCCTCCTGCACACCAGGCGAGCTGGTCAACATCTCCTTAGGCAGTGCGTCAAGCCCTTTCCTCTGCCTCCCGTGTGCGCGCGGCAGTGCGTGAAGGCCTTCCCCCTGCCTCCCGTGTGGTGGCGGCAGTGCGTGAAGGCCTTCCCCTGCCTCCCGTGTGGTGGCGGCAGTGCGTGAAGGCCTTCCCCTGCCTCCCGTGTGGTGGCGGCAGTGCGTGAAGGCCTTCCCCTGCCTCCCGTGTGGTGGCGGCAGTGCGTGAAGGCCTTCCCCTGCCTCCCGTGTGGTGGCGGCAGTGCGTGAAGGCCTTCCCCTGCCTCCCGTGTGGTGGCGGCAGTGCGTGAATCCCTTTCCCCTGCCTCCCGTGTGCTGGCGGCAGTGCGTGAAGGCGCTGGTGTTCTTCAGCGCCCGGGGCCGCCACGTCGACCCCAGCGCTCAGAACGACCGCGGGGACTCGCCGCTGCACGTGGCGGCGCGCTGGGGCTACGAGCCCGTGGTGGCCTCCCTGCTGGAGGCCGGCGCCGCGCCCGACCTGCAGAACCGCGCCGGCGAGACGGCGCTCACGTGCGCGCTCAACTCGCGGGTGAGTGGAGGGGCCCCGTGCCTGCGTGAGCGCGTGAGCGCGTGAGCGCGCGATAGCACGCGATAGCACGCGTGAGTGAGTGCGAGAGCGTGAGTGAGTGCGTGAGCGCGTGAGCGTGTGGGCGTGTTGGCGTGTGATCGCGTGAGCGTGTGAGAGCACGCGTGAGAGCGTGAGTGAGTGCGTGAGCGCGTGGGCATGTGAGCGAGTGAGTGAGTGAGCGAGTGAGCGCGCGAGAGCACGTGTGAGCGAGTGAGCGCGCGAGAGCACGTGTGAGCGTGTGAGCGCCAAGTAAGGCCCACTGAGCTACGTAGCTCCTTTTCAGAAGCTAACCGGCCTCAAGTGATAGCTCAACGAAGAGCTTATCACGTGGAAATGTACAGCAGCCAAATACTCGAAGCGCACATTTCTAAACATGAAGGGAGAAATTGGAGGATCCGGAGAAGCGGCACCGGCGGGCGCAGCGTTACCAGTCGACGCTGCTATATCAGGCGCTACAGGCGGCAGAGCGCTGTACGGCAAAATCCATTTTGGTTGTCGTACCGCACCATGGCGCTTCCTCCGTCCCACGCTCCCCCGCGTTGGCCAACCCATACCGACCGCCGCGGTGGAATGTGGCCAGCTGTGACCCTGACCACCCTGTGCGGTGCTCGGCACGGCGAGCCCTTCGGTGCGGCGGCAACAGCGACGTACGTTGAACTTCTTTCGCGCCGTACGTAGCCGGCCGTACCCGTCGCCCCCGTGCGGGCGTGACGGCGAGCAGCGTCCGTGTGGTTGTGCGGTCGTGGGTGACGGCACCGGCGGACGTGGCCGGGGCTTTACACGAGGTCGCCCTGTCGCCAGGCCAACGCAGCCCGACACCACCGCCGCGTCGCGAGCCTGAGAACCCGTGGGTGGAGTGGACTGGGGTTGGGAAAGCAGGGGGCCGTCGTCCAGAGGCTGTGTCTGATGTATTCCACATCCCCCTCACCCCCGTGTCTCTTCTGCAGGTCATGGCTCTGATCCACAATTCCAGTCCGCATTCTGACGAGGTGCGTTGGCCCCGTTTGAAAATCGGTGCTGCTGGTTGTGTGCGGGGAGTGGCGGCGCAGCGGCGGTGGTCAGCGCCACTGCGCCGCTACGAACCCGGCCACCCCGGGTTCGATTCCCCTTTACGGCCACCGCCGGTGACGATTATCTGAACCGGTCCTGGGCCTCCCCTAGGTCGACTCGGTCTCAATGAGTACCTGGTGCGGTGTATAGTAAACATCGCCACTGGGGAGACAGAGGCGGCTGGGCGTGATGTTGACTACCCACCCCCTCGTGTGCTGTTCCGGCCTTTATAGGTGCTCGCTAACAGCACTTGCCCCAACAGTTTGTTAAAGCTATACGGGGGATCTTTGTCTATTGGTGCTGGCAGTGGTGCTGGTAGTGCTGTTCTGCATGGATTTCCTCCATGTTCCATCGGTTTCTTGTCGTAACGAAATAACAAAGCAAACCCCCCATACATAATGGTGACAGCTGTTGGCCGAAATCACAACGTTACCTACAGGGCAGCATGGAGACGCTGCCCTGTCTCCACGCTGTCTCCACACCGCCCTGTCTCCACGCCGTCCTCATCTCTGTGACTGCCTTAGCGTTGGTCCTCCCTTTTTATTGTGCCCCAGCATTCGGCCCCGTACAACAGCACTGGCCTCACCACCGTCTTGTGCTATACACTACACTATACACTACACTATATACTGCACTATACACTACTACACTATACACTACTACACTATACACTACACTATACACTACACTATACACTACTACACTACACTATACACTGATACACTACACGATACACCACACTATATACTGCACTATACACTACTACACACTACTATACACTACACTATACACGACTACACTACACTATACACTACACTATACATTACACTATATACTGCAATACTATACACTACACTATTCACTGCACACTTTTCCCTGCAATCAAACTGGGGATCCTCCTATCGCCCACCACCCCAAACATCTCTCACCATTTCAGCCATCCAGCCCCTCAATAAGCAACTTGGTGGAGCTATCGTTTGTGGCCAGGTCGCTTAGGAAAAAGTGATATAGCTCAGTGAACCCTTATCTGGTAAAATAAAAACAATAGTTTAGTTTGTAGTTTTGTTACGTGACCCGGCTCTGTGCCCCCACCTCGGTCGCTTTCAGCCACCTGACAGCAGCAAGGCATCCGATAGGCCGTCGCCCTCGGCCAATCGGAGCCCAGATTGCAGCAGCAGCAGCCGGCGCTCATCGACGCTGTCGGACGCGTCGTCGTCGCTGTCGTCGTCGGCGACGATGCTGGAGACGCAAAGCGACGACGAGAAGAGCAGGGTGCGTGAGGTACGGGGTGGTGGTGGTGGTGGTTGGTGGTGGTGGTGGCTGGTGGTGGTGGTCGTAGCTGGTGGTGGCTGGTGGTGGTGGCTGGTGGTGGTTGGGGTGGTTGGTGCTGGTTGGCGCTGGTGATGGTGGTGGTGGGGCTTGTGGGGTTGGTGTGGTTGGTGGTGGTGATTCTGGTGGTTGGTGTGGTTGGTGGTGGTGCTGGTGCTAGTGGTGTTGCTGCTGCTGGTGGTTGCTAGTGGTGCTGGTGGTGGTGTGGTTGATGCTGGTGGTGGTGGTGCTGGTGGTGCTGGTGGTGGTGATTGTTGGTTGTGGTGGTGCTGGCGGTGGTTGGTTGTGGTGGTGCTGGTGGTGGTTGATTGTGGTGGTGGTGTTGGTGATGGTTGTGGTGGTGATGGTTGTAGTGGTGCTGGTGGTGTTGGTTGTGGTGGTGCTGCTGGTTGTTCAGCCCAGCCGTTGTTATTCCAGCGGCGCTACAATCACAACATAATGGCCATCATCGTCGTCATCACTATCGTCATCACTATCGTCGCCATCATCGTTATCGTCATCATCGTTTCCGTCGTCATCGCAAACCGCCGCCGTCATCTGGCTGGGTAACCGACCGCGCGGCTTTCTGCGGCTGTGCTACGCGCGCGTGCCGTGTGTGCAGGTGGAGCGCCTGCTCAAGGCCGTGGCCGACGGGGACCTCGTCATGGTGAGCGCTCTGCCCCCGCGTGGGCCCGGCCGTGGCGAGCTGGCGGTGATCGGTTACCGCGGTTATCGCGACTCCCTCCCTGTGCGGGTCTGTGGGTGCCTGCGCAAGTCTGTTGGTATCTACGCGAGTCTACGGGTCTCTCTTTGGGTCTGCGGGTCTCGGAGTCTGTGGGTCACTCTGTGAGTCTGTGGGTCTCGGAGTGTAGGTCATGTGAATCTGTGGGTTTCGGAGTCTAGGTCATGTGAATCTGTGGGTCTCGGAGTCTGTGGGTCACTGAGTGTGGGTCTCTGCCAGTCCGTGTGAGAGGTAGGAGAGTGCGTGGAGGGGAGTCGAGTGAGATGAGAGGGGAGAGGCAGGAGAGTGCGTGGAGGGGAGTAGAGTGAGATGAGAGGGGAGAGGTAGGAGAGTGCGTGGAGGGGAGTAGAGTGAGATGAGAGGTAGGAGAGTGCGTGGAGGGGAGTAGAGTGAGATGAGAGGGGAGAGGCAAGAGATGTCTCCGGCTATGATCACGTGGCTTAACAGAACTGTGCGTGGTGTGTCCGCCTCCCCTCCCCGTGCGGTTCCCGCTGGGCACAGACGCGCTTCCTGCTGGGCTGGACAGACGACAGCGACGAGAGTGACACAGAGGCGTTCCCCCCGATGTTTCAGCTGTGCCACCCGCTGTGCCAGTGCGCGACGTGCCAGCCTCAACAGAGGGTAAGTGCACTCGCAACGACAAAGGAGAAGATCTCCCCCCCCACAGCCTCAGCAGACTTTTGGGGCAAGTGCTGTTGGCGAGTAGCGGTAGCAAATTTTTTGGTGGCCAGCACCATGCCCGGCCACCTTTGTCCCCCCCCTCCCCCGATGTTATAAACACCGCACCAGGTACTCGCTTAAGTCTGAGTCGACCTACGTGGGGTCCAGGGACCGGTTCGGATATTCGCCACCGATGTTTAGCTGTGCCTGGGAATCAAACTCGGGTCGCCGGGTTTGTGGCGGGGAGTGCGCTGACCACTGTGGCAAAGCGATTGGTGGCTGCACCTGGAACATTTACTTACAGTGTTTGGCTGCGGTACGTTTTCACACGATGATTACACTGGTCAACAAAAAAAAATCATTTTTTTCTGGCCTGGACTTTTGCAGCTGTTTTAGACTAATTTCAGGGTGCTGATTCCAAATCTGATCTCAGATTTGCTCTATCACATCTCATTTTTATGCTATCGGCATACCCCATTTTCATTGATTTTACCCGAAATTAACTCTGTCACTTATGATTGCAAGTTGTTGCGAGTCAGTGACTGCTTTAGTGTTAAAATATGGTGCTGTGTTTTTAGGATAGCGGTAGCGCAGCGGGTAGCGCTACGCTGCGCTACGAACCCGGCGACCCGAGTTCGATTCCTGCTCAAAGGCCACCAACACTGCCAGTGACGATTTATTATAACCAGTCCTGGGCCTCCCCTAGGTCGACTCGGCCTCAAACCAGTACCTGGTGCGGTGTGTAAACATGGCCACTGGGGAGACAAAGGCGGCCGGGCGTGGTGCTGGCCACCCACCCCCTCGTGTGCCGTGCCGGCCTTCATAGGTACTGCTCGCTAACAGCACTTGCCCCTACAGTTTGTTAAACCGATGCAGGGGATATTTGTATTTTGTGTGCACGTGTACATGTGCGTGTTGTGCATACGCCAGTCATCTCAGTCAACCCGTGGCACCTGACTCTGTCCCGTGACCTCCTTGCTAGTTCGACACTTCACGTGACCGTAAAGTGCACACAGCCTGGCACGGTCACTTAATGACGAATGACGGTTGTTGTTGTCGTGCGCGTGTGTGTGTGTGTGTATGTGTGTACGTGCGTGTGCACGTGTGTGTGTGAATGTGTGTGTTTGTGCACGTGTGTGTGTGCGTGTGCACGTGTGTGTGTGTATGTGTGTACGTGCGTGTGTGTGCACGTGTGTGTATGTGTGTGTGTGCGCGTGTGCGCGTGTGTGTGTGCACGTGTGTGTGTGTATGTGTGTGTGTGTGTGTGTGCACGTGTGTGTGTGCACGTGTGTGTTTGTGTGCGTGTGTGTGCGTGCGTGTGTATGTGTGCGCGTGTGCACGTGTGTGTTTGTGTGCGTGTGCACGTGTGCATTTGTGCGTGTGTTTGTGCGCGTGTGCACGTGTGTTTGTGTGCGTGTGCACGGGTGTGTGTGTGAATGTGTGTGTGTACGCGCGTGTGTGTGCGTGTGTATGTGTGCGCGTATGTGTGCACGTGTGTGTGTGTGCGTGTGTGTGTGTGCGTGTGCGTCTGTGCGCGTGTCCACGGCACAGCGGGCGTCGCTGCTGTCGTCCTCGGGGCTCTCGGTGAACGCGAGCGACCGGGACGGCCTCACGCCGCTCCACGCGGCCTGCGCCAACGTCGGCGCCGCTGCCCAGCTCACGAGCGCCCTGCTGCGGCACGGTGCCGACCCTGACGTCGGCACGCACCGCAACGGCCACACCCCGCTGCACACCGCGGCCCGGCTAGGCCTGGCGCAGGTGGGGGTGGGCGAGTGGGTCGGGTGCGGTTAGTGAGTGGGTGGGGGTGTGTGTGGGTGGGTGGGGGTGTGTGTGGGTGGGTGGGGGTGTGAGTGGGTGGATGAGTGGGTGGGGGTGTGAGTGGGTGGGTGGGTGGATGGATGAGTTGGTGGGGGTGTGTGTGGGTGGGTGGGGGTGTGAGTGGGTGGATGGGTGGATGAGTGGGTGGGGGTGTGTGTGGGGGTGTGTGTGGGGGTGTGTGGGTGGGGGTGTGTGTGGGGGTGTGTGTGGATGAGTGGGTGGGGGTGTGAGTGGGTGGATGGGTGGATGAGTGGGTGGGGGTGTGAGTGGGTGGATGAGTAGGTGGGGGTGTGTGTGGGTGGGTGGGAGTGTGAGTGTATGGATAGGTGGATGAGTGAGTGGGTGGATGAGTTGGTGGGGGTGTGGGTGGGTGGATGGGAGTGTGAGTGGATGAGTGGTTGGGGGTGTGAGTGGGTGGGGTTGTGAGTGAGTGGGGGTGTGAGCGGGTGGGTCGCTGTGTATCCGTGTGTCGGTGACCAGGTGGCCGACATCCTCCTGGAGCACGGGGCAAAGGTCAACAAGCGCGACCGCGATGGGAACACCCCGCTCCACCTGGCGTGCGTCGCCCCCTCGGCTCTCACTGTGCTGCTCCTCGTACAGGTGACGATCTCCTCCTCCTCCCTCCTCCTTCCTTCCTCCTCCCTCCTCCTCCTCTATTCGACGGGAGAAGCCGGCAGCGGGACGTCCAGGTTGGCCTCCCGCTCGGTGGCTCCCGGAGACGCCGAGTGGGGGAAAGGACGTGGCCTCTCGCAGCCAATGTGAGCGGCAGGGCAGATGGACGCGATTCTTGCCCGTAGGCGCCCCTACTCGCCCGTACACGCGCCTACTCGCATACCCATCGACTTGCCCATACACACCCATACACACCCATACACACCTATACACCCATGCACACCTATACACCCCTATACACCCATACACACCCATACACACCTATACACCCATACACACCCATCGACTTGCCCATACACACCATACACACCTATACACGCACACATACACGCACATGCCTGCACCTCTCGAGACACACCCCTACACCTGTATAGACACACACCTCGAGCGGCATAGGATGCACGGCCGCCATCGTCACCACGTGTGCGTCGCCGCGTGTGCTTTGCCATGTGCTTTGCCATGTGCTTTGCCATGTGCTCGTTGCCATGTGCTCGTTGCCACGTGCTCGTTGCCATCTGCGTCACCGCGTATTCGTTGCCATGTGCGTTGCCGCGTGTTCGTTGCCGTGTACTTTGCCATGTGCTTTGCCACGTGCTCGTTGCCATGTGCGTCACCGCGTATTCGTTGCCACGTGCGTTGCCACGTGTCCGTTGCCTGCCGCAGCACGGTGCCAGCGCGTGCCTGGTGAACCGGCGCGGGGATTCGGCGCTGCACGAGGCGGCGCGAGCAGGCAGCGCCGACGCCGTGCGGGCGCTGCTCTACGCCGGCGCCAGCGCCGCCGTCAAGAACCGCCAGCAGCGCACGCCGGCGCAGCTCGCAGTGGTGAGGGGGGGGGGGGGTTGGTGAGGGTCACCGGGGGGGGGGGGGGGGGGGATGGTGAAGGACCGGGGGGGGGGGGTTGGTGAAGGTACACCGGGGGGGGGGGGGGGTGGTGAAGGGTCACGGGGGGGGGGTTGGTGAAGGACCGGGGGGGGGGGGGTTGGTGAAGGTACACCGGTGTGGGGGGGGGGGTGGTGAAGGACCACGGGGGGGTGGTGGTGAGTGGGTCTAAGCTCGAGTTCCTCTGCACATTTTCCACCACCCCCCACCACCCCCCACCACCCCCCACCCCCCACCACCCCCCACCACCCCCCACCCCCCTCCACCACCACTCCCCACCACCACTCCCCTCTTCCCAAATGCAGGAGCAGGAGGTGCTGGAGCTACTGGAGAGAGCGGAGGCGGAGGAGAGGGGGTCCGAGGTGGACGGCCGTGAGGGTGGGGGGCCCCGCGCCCCGCCGGGAGTTGGGCACGGCGCTGCTGTTGGCGCCCGGCGCCACCGCAGCGGTACGCCGTGGCGGGCGGTGGGGGTGGCTCCGCGCCGGCGGCGTCGTTCGGAGGGGACAGCGCCATCGTCATCATCATTATCACCATCATCATGACCATCATTATCACCATCATTACCATCATTCATCATCGCCATCATTACCATTATCACCATCATGATCATCACCATCGTCATTGCCACTGTTATCAACATCATTACCATTATCACCATCATCATGACCATCATTATCATCACCATCATTACCATCATTCATCATCGCCATCATTACCATTATCACCATCATGATCATCACCATCGTCATTGCCACTGTTATCAACATCATTACCATTATCACCATCATCATGACCATCATTACCATTATCACCATCATCATTACCATCATCATTATCATCACCATCATTACCATTATCACCATCATTACCATCATCGCCATCATCATTACCATTATCATCACCATTATCATCATTATGATCATCACCGTCATCATTACCACCGTCATCAACATCATTACCATCATCATTACCATCATCATTACCATTATCACCACCATTATCACCATCGTTACCATTATTACCGTAACCATTATCATCACCATCATCATTACCATTATCGCCATCACGATCATCATCACCATTATCACCATCATCACCATCGTCACCATTATCACCATTATCACCATCATCACCATTATCACCATCGTCACCATCATCACCATCGTCACCATCGTCACCATTATCACCATCGTCACCATTATCACCATCGTCACCATTATCACCATCGTCACCATCGTCACCATCGTCACCATCGTCACCATTATCACCATCGTCACCATTATCACCATCGTCACCATCATCACCATCGTCACCATCATCACCATCGTCACCATCGTCACCATTGTCACCATCGTCACCATTATCACCATCGTCACCATTATCACCATCTATCCGGCCAAGCAAGCTTCTTGGGTATGATGCGGTGGCTGGGCGTGGGGGCAACACGACCCAGCCAACACGACCCAGCCAACACGACCCAGCCAACACGACCCAGCCAACACGACCCAGCCAACACGACCCAGCCAACACGACCCAGCCAACACGACCCAGCCAACACGACCCAGCCAACACGACCCAGCCAACACGACCCAGCCAACACGACCCAGCCAACACGACCCAGCCAACACGACCCAGCCAACACGACCCAGCCAACACGACCCAGCCAACACGACCCAGCCAACACGACCCAGCCAACACGACCCAGCCAACACGACCCAGCCAACACGACCCAGCCAACACGACCCAGCCAACACGACCCAACCAACACAGCCTCTTTCCCTGGGGGGGAGCTCACTGGTGATGGGGACTGTACACATCTCTTTCAAGGGTCTGCACATAATCCAGTCTGGTTACACATGGACCCAAACAAAGACGAAGATCCCCCGTATAGCCTGTAACAGCCCGTAGGGCCAAGTGCTGTTATCAAGCAGCACCTATGAAGGCACACGAGGGGGTTGGTAGTCGGCACCACATCCGGCCTATGTTTACACACCGCACCAGGTCCTCGTTTGAGGCCGAGTCGACCGAGGGGAGGCCCAGGACCGGTTCAGATAATCGTCACTGATTTTGTCCGTGAGCGAGAGATTCGATCTCTGGTCACCAGGTTCGTAGCGCAGCGCACTAACCACTACACCACCGTTCCCCCACCAGCACTCTACACACGTACGCACACGTACGCACGCGTACGCACGCGTACGCACGCGTACGCACACGTACGCACACGCGCACACGTACGTGTGCGTACACTGACACCGTCTCGTGGTTTGGTGCGGCAGTGAGGAGCCTGTTCGAGGCGGTGGATGAGGACGACTACGACGCGGAGAGGACTCGCCTCTCGCTCGCCAGCGCCTCCTTTGACAAGTGCGTGCCAACGCGTGTGTGTGTGCGCGTGCCAACGCGCGTGTGTGTGTGTGCGCGTGCCAACGCGCGTGTGTGTGTGTGCGCGTGCCGACGCGCATGTGTGTGTGTGTGCGTGCCAACACGTTTGTGCGTGCCAACGCGTGTGTGCGTGCCAACACGTGTGTGCGTGCCAACGCGTGTGTGTGCGCGTGCCAACGCGTGTGTGTGTGTGTGCGTGCCAACGCGTGTGTGTGCGTGCCAACGTGCGTGTGTGTGTGTGCGTGCCAATGCGCGTGTGTGCGTGTGTGCCAACGCGTGTGTGTGTGCGCGCGTGCCAACACGTGTGTGTGTGCGTGTGTGCCAACGCGTGTGTGTGTGCGCGCGTGCCAACACGTCCGTGTGTGTGTGTGTGTGCGTGCCAACGTGTGTGTGTGCGTGCGCGTGTCGCTGTGTGGGAGGGAGCGGTGGCACAGTGGTTGGCGCACGACGCCAGGATCCCGGCGACCCGAGTTCGATTCCCCGCTACGCGGCTAACAGCCGCGTCGTACCTCAGTGGCGAGATGTTATTTCCCTGATCTGGTATGCAGGAGGTTCGATCCTGGCCCTGATGCGTTGTGTATTTGGAGTTTTGCGCGTTTTCTCTCTCCCCGTGGTCACGTGGATTATTCTCCGGGTCCTCCGGTTTTTCCCCATCCACATTTTGAGTATTTGTCTGCGATAAACTTCCACGTGATGATTAGCCACCTTCGTTGAGCTTTCATTTATCGCCAGGTGACTTCTGAAGAAAGAGACGTATAGCTTAGTGGGCCTTGCCTGGTCAAATTAACAGCACTTGCCCCAACAGCCGTTACAGGCTATACGGGAGGGGATCTTTGTGTTTGTTTGGTTTTATGTACGTTTTATGTGTGTGTGTGTGCGTGTTTGTCGGGGTGCGACGCTCACAACGAGCTGAGCGCTGAGTGCCGAAAACGCAGCAAGCTGGCACAGTAGGGGGCACAGTTGCGTGCATCAGCCAGTCATCTCGGTCAATCGACCTGTGGCACCTGCTGGGTCTGTCCCGTGACCTCCTGCCAGCGGGCGTTCGACGCTTAACCTGGCCTTAAAGTGCACCCAGCCTGGCACAGGTGCCGTGGCGACGTCACCTCCGCTTAGCGGCGGATGGCGGTTGCCGTTGGGGGAGGGACGACGCAGTTGATTAAACTCCCTGCGCTACCCGAGTTCGAATACCCCGACCTTGACGAAGTTCGCGCGATCGTTTTGACTCCCCCCTCCCCTGCCACCCCCGCACAGCTCCAAGCACCCACGGCGATCGCCCGCCCCCGCCGACCCCCAGGACGTCCCGTCGGCCGACGGCTGCCCCGCGTCCGCCGCTCCGACGGAGCGACCCGCCGAGCCCGGGCGGGACGGAGGTGACCCACCGCCGCCAACGCCGTCACCGCCGCCGTCGTCACCGCCATTGTCACCACCGTCGTCACCGCCGCCACCATCGCCGCCCTCTCCCGGCGTGGACGCCGTCGCCTGAGCCGACGTCCGCGACGTCGTCCGTCGCGAAGAGAGACGCTTGCGGAAGAAGATGGGGGAGCGCGCGCCGCTCGGCGGACGGGGGCGGTGGTGGGGGGGAAACTTGAATCGGGGAATCTGGCCCAGGGAAAAGAAAAAAAGGAAGCCTTAAAAGAGCCAGGAACCGTTTTATCTTTGCGAGTTTGTGGTCACACAGCTGCTATGTTCACGACGCGCGCGTGTCATGCTGACGGCGCGCGTGAGAGACGAGAGATAGAGAGAGTCCAGGGCGGGTTGTTGTTTTATAATATGGCGGCGGGCGCGTGGATAATATATTTTTTTTAAGTTTGCGAATCAGGGCGAGGGCGACGACGACGACAACGACCGTGCATGGCGGGGGAGGAGGGGGTGTGTGGTGGTCCCCTCGTGTATTTAAGCGCCGACGCGCACACTCGCTCGTCCGCCTCGTTTGCGCTTTCGTCGGTGAACTTTTTGCGACGCTCGCAGCGAAATGTCTCTTTCGCCGCCCCCCCCCCGCCCGCCCCCCCGCCCCCCCCCCCCCCAGCTGGACGAGACCCCGGGCCAACGGACGTTGACCCCCGGGCCACGGACGTTGACCCCCGGGCCACGGACGTTGACCCCCGGGCCACGGACGTTGAGCCCCGGCAAACGGACGTTGACCCCCGGGCCACGGACGTTGACCCCCGGGCCACGGACGTTGACCCCGGGCCACGGACGTTGACCCCCGGCAAAACGGACGTTGACCCCCGGGCCACGGACGTTGACCCCCGGGCCACGGACGTTGACCCCCGGGCCACGGACGTTGACCCCCGGGCCACGGACGTTGACCCCCGGGCCACGGACGTTGACCCCCGGCAAACGGACGTTGACCCCCGGCAAACGGACGTTGACCCGACCTCTCGCGTCGACCAACCGGGAGGGGAAGGGCTACGGGGGGACATGGCTGACGCCATGAGGGAGCTCGCTTAAAACTCTCAATTTCTGCTGTTGAGACTCAGAGGCTCGAAAGCCTGGTCCAGAGTGTGTTTACCCAGGTGCTGCTGGATAATAATTTACTCTACACGCGCGATGTTGATTCTAAATATGGGGAGAGAGGCGGAAACTGGAGGACCCGCAGGAAAAAATCCACACCAACACTCCATATCTACAGCAGGCGTCAGGGTCGGGATCAAACCCACGACCTCCTGTAGACCAGGCGAGGTAGTTGACATCTCCTAGCCACCGTGATGATGATGGTGAGAGAGACGCAGACTCCAAATATACAGCAGGCGTCGGGGTCGGGATCAAACCCACGACCTCCTGTAGATCAGGCGAGGTAGTTGACATCTCCTAGCCACCGTGATGATGATGAGAGAGACGCAGACTCCAAATCTACAGCAGGCGTCAGGGTCGGGATCGAACCCACGACCTCCTGTAGACCAGGCGAGGTAGTTGACATCTCCTAGCCACCGTGATGATGATGATGATGATGAGAGACGCAGATGCCAAATCTACAGCAGGCGTCAGGGTCGGGATCAAACCCACGACCTCCTGTAGATCAGGCGAGGTAGTTGACATCTCTTAGCCACGATGATGATGATGAGAGAGACGCAGACGCCAAATATACAGCAGGCATCGGGGTCGGGATCAAACCCACGACCTCCTGTATACCAGGCGAGGTAGTTGACATCTCCTAGCCACCGTGATGATGATGATGAGAGAGACGCAGACTCCAAATCTACAGCAGGCGTCAGGGTCGGGATCAAACCCACGACCTCCTGTATACCAGGCGAGGTAGTTGACATCTCCTAGCCACCGTGATGATGATGATGAGAGAGACGCAGACTCCAAATCTACAGCAGGCGTCAGGGTCGGGATCAAACCCACGACCTCCTGTAGACCAGGCGAGGTAGTTGACATCTCCTAGCCACCGTGATGATGATGGTGAGAGAGACGCAGACGCCAAATCTACAGCAGGCGTCAGGGTCGGGATCAAACCCACGACCTGTAGACCAGGCCATCGCTTGCCAGGAGACGGCCGATGCCGTTTGAGCTGCGGCGTGTGCTCCGAATAGAATATTTTAGGGTTGTAAGAATTTCACTGCTAACAACACCACCACTTCCAATTTAACCAATACTACCACCGCCAGCATCATACAATTACCAGCACTGCAATCATCATCACCACCGCTACCACCACGACCATCATCATGCCTGCTTCCACTACTACCAATATCACTGTTACTACCTCCACCATAATCACTACTCCTACCACCACTACCAACATCACCATTACTACCTCCACCATCACTACTACTACCACCACTACCATCGTCACCACCACTACCAACATCATCACCATTACTACCTCCACCATCATCACTACTACTACCACCACTACCAACGTCACCACCACTACCAACATCATCACCATTACTACCTCCACCATCACCACTACCAGCGCTACCGTCATCATCACCACCACCACCATTCGATGCATTGTCGGCCATTCAGGGTCACGATTCAACTCAAGATCTCAGACGTTTGTTTAGTGTTGTGTCGTTTTGGTGAATGTAGTCGCTGCAAGGGGCATTTGAATTCCGTTTGCCGGTGGTGAAACGGCGGCGGCGTTCCCAGCATGGTGCGCTTCGAGTCCCAAGGTCACGCGGCCGCAGCCGACTCGTGATTAAGATCCAGGGTTATGAAGGGGGGGGGGGGGGGGCGGGGGAAGGGTTTGTGGGGGGGAGAGGGGACCAAGATAAGACGCAGAAACACAGATGATGACAGCCGTGTACATCCGGCGATGATCGGGTTTTAACTGGCCAGCGCGGTCGCGGTCGCGGGGGTGGTGATGGGGGGGGGGGTCAATCCATTTGTTGACCCTCAACAAGCGAGGAGCAGGGTGAGACCGGACGATCGCTAACCCCCGGCGCCAACGCGGCGAACCGTTCACTTGATGATCGCTCTGCGGTCAACCCTGCAACCCTGCAACCGGCGGATAAATTTGCGCGCGCGGGCGATCGAGAGTGTGCGGTGCATCCCAGGTTGTTGGCAGGCAGACGCGGGGGGGGGGGGCGGTTGGTGGTGGGGGGGTGGTGATAGTGGGGGGGGCGGCCCCCTCGCGACACATTTGAAATCCTCGTCGGTTCTCCGATGACCGACCAGCAATGGTGGGGACACGGTGGGGAGCGGCCGTCGCTGATTAGTTTGGGAGTTAAACGCCGGATCGTTTGTAATTATTTACATTTCAAAAGTATATATTTCTTCGGGGACTCTTTACCGCAAGGTGCGAGTATGAGAGACGGAGCCATCGCGGGTGATTTTTTTTTTTGCGCGCTCGGTGCAGTCTCTTCGGCCGGTCGGAGGCACCCGTGGCGTTTTGGGTTGAGCCTTGCCTCTTCCCCCCCCACAGCCGTCCCTAGGGTACGCGGCGAATCGGGGTGACTGCCCGGGGCCCCGCGCTTTGGGGGAGTGGAGTGGGATTGCCCCGCCTCCCCACTGTGTCTCCCAGCAGAAAGCACTTGGTAGGTCCGCAACAATTCGGCACCGGTGTCACGGCAGCAGTTGTTACGACTCGTCCCATGTTTACTCCAAGTGATTCTCACACACACAGGGTTCGAAACGTCGATGGAATTATGCACGCGCGCAAATCGACGAACGGTTGTTGCGTTAATCGTTATCATAATAATCGTGGTTGGTTGAGGCGGTGAGGGGGAGGGGGGGGAAGTTTTATTGGCCGCCCCCCCCCACCTGTGTCACGTGGTCTCTCGCCGTCCCGGGAGAGCGAGAGAGGAGCTCTGTGGTTGGCCCTTTGCCGCACGTGCTCGCCTTTGCCGCCGTCTTCGCGAGGATCGCTGTTGGCCGCCTGTTGACCGCATCGAAAGCGGCATGTTTCTCTCGCCTCTGCTTCCTCCGTCCGTCCGTCCGTTCGGAGTCAGAATGAGAATACGTATTCATCGTTGGAGGAATCCGATGAGCTATGAAGCTCTTTTTCTCAGACGTCCAGTCGAAGCGGGATAGCGGAAGCCGTTGAAGGGATTAGAAGTTCGTGACCTTGCAGACGCGCGTGCCACCGTCCGTGTTTCCACCGCTGTCGCACCTAAGCTAGAAGCTTGGTTTCATACTGCAATAGACTTGATCGAGTCAGGGTTTACGCGCGTGGCTCTCTCTGTTACCGCGTGTTTTTCGTGCTGTTACCGCGCGTGCGTTCGACGATTGTCCCAACGTTTTCTCGCCACGTGCCGGTGGGGGGGGGGGGGGGCGGAGAGAGTTTTCTTCGTTAAACCAAACTCGGTTCTTCGAGAACCCAATTCTGCAGCCGCCACCACAAAGCGCCACTGCAACGGGCCCTTGGGGGCACCCTCGCAACGCCGAGGTGTTCCTCCAGGTGACATTATTTTAAACGAATAAATCGCGCGTAATACAAAACGCTGAAGGAAACCAGGTTCACTCAACTAATCTTTCTGGTGAGTCGCTTAAACGATGATGATGAGTGTGTGTGTGTTTGATTGCAGACCACATGATGTGGTATGTCACGTGGACAGGTAGTGACGTCGCAATGTTCCGTTGCGTGCTCGATGTGCTTTGGGTTGGGGCAAGGTGGTTGGTGGTGGTGGCAGCGGTGGATGTGACGACACCTGTTGCCTCGCGGCAAGAAGGCTGTGAAGCCTGGGTTCGATTCCCGACTTGGGGCGAACTTTCTCTGCGTGGACCAGAGGTCGCAATCGGGTACCCGATACCCGTACCCTACCCGATACCCGTACCCTACCCGATACCCGGCTACCCGTACCCGGCCGGGTACGGGTACCCGTTTGCGACCCTGGTGCGGCCGGGTACGGGTAGGCCGTGAGTCACTGGTGAGTGACCGTTTGTCACTCATTTCCCAACGTCTTGTCTCTTCTCACAATTCACGTTCCTAGAATCAACCCACCCGCGCCTTCAACATGGCTTCATTCCAGAGGTCGCAATCGGTTACCCGTACCCTACCCAATACCCGGCCGGGTACGTGTAGCCGGGTATCGGGTACGGGTACCCGTTTGCGACCCTGGTGCGGCCGGGTACGGGTACGGGTAAGGAATCTAAACCCGTTTGCGACCTCTGGCGTGGACTCCACGAGATGATGCAAGTGAGACCCGACGCGCCAGTACAAAATGTGGGAGAGGGCACGGGTGAGCTGGTGCGGGAAGCACAGGTGAGGAGGCCTGGCGGTACAAGGAAGGGTTGCGGCGAGGCGATCGGGACGGTTCAATGAAAAGCAGCGGTGAAGGCCGCGGCTTCGTTTCTTTAATGGGAAATATTCAGACGCCCATCAACCACCGCTCAACTTGGGCGGTGGAGGGGGTTATCTAGAGCTCGGCACCAGGCAGCTCCAACCGAAATGAAGCCCCGGTCCGGACGGCAGTGCGAGCTAGCTCTGGGTTCTTCATTTGCGAGGCCCGCGGGCCTTTAGTGCGGCCCCCTAACAATGCACAAACAGTGAAAACAGCCCCCCCCCCAATCATCGTCATCGTCCTGCTGCTGTCACCCCCCCCCTCCCCAATGGTTTCAAGTAACGTGTGGTGGCCCCCCTCACTCACACCGCTGACGATGTCTTTATCGGCGAGAGCGGCCACCGGCCCCCCGAAAACGAGTGAAGAACACCGCTCTAGACGAACCAAATCGCGCACAAGATGGCCCCGCCGCCGCCGCGTACCTCGATCGAACCGTGATGCGTCTGTGACGCATCTGTGACGCGGCTGTGACGCGGCTGTTTTGGCACGTGGTGGTGGTGATGACGTCGGTGGCTCTGTCGTGGGCCCCACTGCTGCGCGTGGCGCGCCGTGCCGCGCTCTTGTGAATGTAAAGGCTCCAGAGTGATGTTGCAATTAAAAGAACGCTCGCGTTATTTTTTTAACGAACCCGCGTCTCGTGTCCGCATCGTTGTGTCGCGCCCTGCATTGGGGAATATTGTTGGGCGGCAGCGGTACACTGGCGGATGATTACTCGTTGGCCACAGCAAGAAGGGACCTGGGATCGAGTCCCGATTCGGGCGACTTGCTGTGTGTGGAGTGTATGTGTGTGTGTGCGTGTTCTCTCTCTCTCCCTGTTGTGTAGGGTGCGTGAGTGAATGATTGTGTGACTGACAGTGCGTGTGACTGGCAGTGTGTGTGATTGGCAGTGTGTGTGTGTATGACTGACTGTGTGTGTGAGCGAGATAGTGACTGTGAGTGTGTGTGACTGTGTGTGCGTGGAGTTTGTGTTTTTCTCTCTCGCTCCCCCTGTTTCTGCACCGACTTCTCCCGGGTTCATCCCACAGCTGGCAAACCCCCCGTGCTCAATGCTGACAATAACCTTTAAATTAAATTACTCGACCGAGATTAAACACAGCAGCAGCAGCCGCAGGCTTCCCTGGGCAAAGAAGCAGAATGTTGTGAATGAATTGGTGTGTGTGTGTGTGCCCCAGATTGTCATGACAATACCCAGAATCCCTCAAAGTATGTTGTTATGAATTTCGTCTATCGCGATCCGTGGCTCAAAATAGCGACATTAATTCAGCTGCAAACTTATTTTTCACTTCCTTCACACCCAAACTTTATTTGTGCGCCATGCGCCACAAACCCGGTGACCTCAACGTTTGATTGACACGGCCTCGCGGCTGTCATCAGTGGCGAGTGGAGTCTCAGCGTCTGACCACGTGTGGGCCCTCTCACCTTCCCCTAGTTCCGCTCGGCCTCAAATGAACACCTGCCTGATGCTGTGTGTGTGTCTCTTTATGTGTGTGTATGTGTCTCTGTGTGTGTGTGTTTGTCTGTGTGTGTCTGTGTGTGTCTGTGTGTGTATGTGTGTGTGTCTCTATGTGTATGTGTCTGTGTGTGTGTCTCTGTGTGTGTATGTGTCTCTATGTCTGTGTGTGTGTCTGTGTGTGTGTGCCTGTGGGGAGCGGTAGTGTAGCGGTTAGCGCTACGAACCTGGCGACCCGGGTTCGATTCCCGCTCACGGCCAACAACAGTGACGATTATCTGAACCGGTCCTGGGCCTCCCCTAGGTCGACTCAGCCTCAAATGAGTACCTGGTGCGATGTGTAAACATCGCCACTGCGGAGACAAAGGCGGCCGAGCGTGGTGCTGGCCACCCACCCCCTCGTGTGCCGTGCCGGCCTTCATAGGCGCTACTCGCTAACAGCACTTGCCCCAGCAGTCTGTTAAGGCTACACGGGGGATCTTTGTGAACCATCAAGCCTTCGACACGTCCACGTGGCACTCAAAGTGCACCTGGCCTGGCACAGGCAACATTGGTGACGTCACCGTCACTTCGTGGCGACTGGCGCGGGGTGTTGGTATTGATTGGTATTGATTGGTATTGGTGATACAGTAAATTTAGCTGTGACGGTCCCACCTGATGACGGAGACTTGTGTTGCCTCCGAAACGTCGTGATTTTTTTTATTTTTTTTCTGTAATTATATTTTTATTCTTTTTATTATTTATTTTTACCTACGTGACTTTACCGAAAAAACCTAAGAGTATGAATAACACTGGTTAACAAAAAAATTACATTTTTTTCTGGCCTGGACTTTTGCAGCTGTTTTAGACTAATTTCAGGGTGCTGATTCCAAATCTGATCTCAGATTTGCTCTATCACATCTCATTTTTATGCTATGGGCATACCCCATTTTCATTGATTTTACCCGAAATTAACTCTGTCACTTATGATTGCAAGTTGTTGCGAGTCAGTGACTGCTTTAGTGTTAAAATATGGTGCTGTATTTTTAGGATAGTGCGTTTATAATATCATTTTATGTAGATATCCACATTTATTGAATATTTTTCTTCTGCAGTTTTTTTTGAAAATGCAATATTTGCTATCTCAAAAACCTGATGTGATAGACAAAAACTGATGCCAGATTTGGAATCAGCACCCCAAAATTACCTTAAAACCGTTGGAATACCTCATGCCAGAAAAAGTGTGTTGACCAGTGTTATTGCAGTCACGAAAGCTTCAAATCTAGAATGGTATTGGTGAACCATCTCTTTGGGTTCCATGGCCCACAGACGCACTGCCGTGGGCGCGCGCCTTTCACGTCCCATTGAATTATACCGGAGAAATCCAAGGAGCAGATCATTGTTTTTTTACCCTTCCATCTGGCGACAAAACTGACACCTTTTTTTACAAGGAGTCATGTTTGCATAGACCACAATACCTGCAGACATAATGCAAACAAAAAACATAACTCTGATAAAAAAAAGGTGTCAGTTTTGTTGCCAGATGGAAGGGTAAAAAAACAATTATCATATTTTGTACTGGCAAATGAGGTTCCAATGGTGTAAATCCGAGGAGCTGTGAAGCTCTTTATTTCACAGATGTCCGGTAGGGGCACGTGGTCAGAAGGTTTGTCGAAAGAAGCAGTCGTCGTTTCGCATCGTCCCGGTGACGATGTTCTGATGATGCGGCTGATGGTTCAACCGCCGGTGTCTTCGACGAGGAAGAAGGAACGTCAAAGCGATGATGATGATTTCGATTTAAAGCTTTCGTGACTGCAGGGATTCATCGTATTGGTTCTTTCGGTAAAGTCACGTAGAAGGGAAATAATAAAATAAGAAAAATTAGTATTTATTATATTATAATGTCTTATTTTTATTATTTTATTATTTCCCTTCTACGTGACTTTACCGAAAGAACCAAGAAGATGATGATGATGATGTTTGGCTCTAGGATGAAGGAGGTTCATTATGATCATCACCATGCTGCCCGTCCGCGTTGATTCGCTCTCTTGACACAACAGCAGCGGCGTTCTCCGGGATCTGGGTCGTGAGGCTCAACCGGTGGTTCTTCTTCTTTGATTTTGACTTCACCTGGGGGTGCATCACACAAGCGCCTGGGGGTGCCAGATGCCCTTTCTGGGGGCGGGTGTGGCGAGTCACGGACAGATTTTTGTTTTGAAGAAGGTAAAATCATCGACGACACGAATTAATCGCGGGGACTTACTTTGTTTCATCAAACCCTGCGTGGTCATTAACATTGTTACATTGTTTTTGTTTTACGATTGAGAAACAAAGCGGTGCAAGGCTGCAGGAAAGATTCAGAATCAGCCTCAACAGACTGTAGGGCCAAGTGCTGTCAGCGAGTAGCAGCGACCCTATGAAGGTCGGCACTTTGGCACACGAGGGGACGAGTGGCCAACACCGCGCCCGGCCGCCTTTGTCTCCCTAGTAGCAACCGGCACTATAGCACACGATGGGGCTGGGTGGCCTGCAGAGAGAGACACACGCACACGTGCACGCGTGTACACACACGTGGGGAGCGGTGGCGCAACGGTTAGGGGCCGTCCATAAATGACGTCACGCGATTTTGGACGATCATTGACCCCCCCCTTCGTCACACGGCGTCACAAAAAGACAGACCCCCCCCCCCTCAAATATGACGTCACAAAGCTCTGCCCCCCCCCCTAAAAAAATGCTTCAAATCGCTTTGAAGAATTTTTTATTTAATGCGGCGCTGCACTCTGATGTTGTGGTAGAAAACATTTATTAAAAACTATATTTAATTAAGTAGAACGTGTTGTCTATATTTATTTAAAGTTGCGCATTTTGATGTGACGTCACATTTCTCAAACCCCCTTCCCCCCTCGTCACACATCGTCACAAATGTCTGACCCCCCCCCCCCCCCTAGGTGCGTGACGTCATTTATGGACGGTCTCTTAGCGCGTTGCCCTAAGAACCCGGGTTCGATTCCCGCTCACGGCCACCAACACCACCAGAGACGATTATTTGAGCCGGTCCCGGGCCTCCCCTATGTCGGCTCAGCCTCAAATGAGCACCTGGGGCGGTGTGTCATAAACGTCGCCACTGGGGAGACAAAGGCGGCCGGGCGTGGTGTTGGCCACCCACCCCATCGTGGTTCGTTCCGGCCTTCATAGGTGCTGCTACTCGCTAACAGCACTTGCCCCTACAGTCTGTTACAGGTTACACGGGGGGCTCTTTGTTTTTCTCGCCCGTGTGTGTGTCGCGTGTGTGTGTGTCATGTGTGTCGTGTGTGTGTCTGTGTGTGTGAGTCTGTGTCTCTATGTGCGTCTGTGTCTCTGTGCGGGAGTCTGTGTCTCCGTGCGCGAGTCTGTGTCTCCGTGTGTGAGTCTGTGTCTCTGTGTGTGTGTGTCTGTGTCTCTGTGTGTGAGTCTGTGTCTCCGTGTGCGAGTCTGTGTCTCTGTGTGTGAGTCTGTGTCTCTGTGTGTGAGTCTGTGTCTCTGTGTGTCAGTCTGTGTCTCCGTGTGCGAGTCTGTGTCTCTGTGTGTGAGTCTGTGTCTCTGTGTGTGAGTCTGTGTCTCCGTGTGCGAGTCTGTGTCTCTGTGTGTGAGTCTGTGTCTCTGTGTGTCAGTCTGTCTCCGTGTGCGAGTCTGTGTCTCTGTGTGTGAGTCTGTGTCTCTGTGTGTGAGTCTGTGTCTCCGTGTGCGAGTCTGTGTCTCTGTGTGTGAGTCTGTGTCTCTGTGTGAGTCTGTGTCTCTGTGTGTGAGTCTGTGTCTCTGTGTGTGAGTCATAGCTGCTCGCTTACAGCACTTGCCCCAACAGTCCGTTGAGGCTACACGGGGGGGGATCTTTGTCTTTGGAGCGCGTGAAGATTGACGGCGCGTATGTAGCTGTGTAATGGATGGGTTTGTGGTCGCTGGTGATTCATCCCCCCCACCCACCCCCTCACCCCCCCCCCACCCACCCCCTCATCCCCCCCTCCTTGATCTGCCGGCAGCTTTCCAGATTTTCAGCATGCGTGCCTCCCAAATCCGTATCCCGCTTTGCTCACCCACTCACCCAGCCTCATCCCACTCACCCAGCCTCATCCCACTCCCTTGCCTCTCTACAGCCTCATCGGGCGAATTGCCCGATGATGCTGGATGCAATTACCAGCGAAACGTCGTACTCAAAAATTGTAAATGTCGTGGCTTCACGCTTCAACACACCGGTGGACTAAAGTAGTGAACTATTTTGTCTTTTATCAACGTGACACTTTTTTCTGATTGGCCGTGTCGGATGGTGGAGGGTTACGACACATTTATAAATAACGCGATCTAACCCAAAAACGTTGATTATGAATAATGTTGGTCGCGAAAGCCTACTACGTGTTAAACTGAATAATTGTGTCTATTTGTTTGCGTTTCTCTCTTGTGATGGAACTTTGTCGGAGGAACGTTGAGATGTATAAGGGGCACGGGGTGGCCACTGAGGTCTGACTTGGTCTGTGTTAAGGTCGGGCACCGATCAGGCTTTGGCAGCGATGTGAATATCGGTGCTCTTTCAATTCCTGCCTTTTGGAATTTTCTCTTACATCTTCATAACACTGGTCAACTTTTGCAGCTGTTTTAGACTAATTTCAGGGTGCTGATTCCAAATCTGATCTCAGATTTGCTCTATCACATCTCATTTTATGCTATCGGCATACCCCATTTTCATTGATTTTACCCGAAATTAACTCTGTCACTTATTATTGCAAGTTGTTGCGAGTCAGTGACTGCTTTAGTGTTAAAATATGGTGCTGCATTTTTAGGATGGTGTGTTTATAATATCATTTTATGTAGATATCCACATTTATTTTATATTTTTCTTCTGCAGTTTTTCTTGAAAATGCAATATTTGATATCTCAAAAACCTGATGTGATCGACAAAAACTGATGCCGGATTTGGAATCAGCACCCCAAAATCACCTTTGAACCGTTGGAATACCTTATGCCAGAAAAAGTGTGTTGACCAGTGTAATAGATGGCGGGGGATTGTTTTTGTTCGGGGGGGTGGTGGTGGTGGTGTGTGTGTGTGTGAAGCCACTGAGTACCCACCACCACCACCCGACACGACGGCTCGCCAAGTTCACATCGGCGGTGTCACGAACAACGCCGCTTCCGTTCCTCGTGGCCATCCGTCCACCGCAGGGCGAATCGTTGCGCCCACCGCTCCCCTTTAGATCTTTTTCGCCTTTCTTTCTTTTCTTCTTTGCTATAAATAAGTCCCCGCGCACTCCCACCCCAGCCGTGAGTTAGACGCGCCCTGTGGGTGAGCGGGAGGGGTGGGTGGGTGGTGTTTGTGGCAGGGCGGTGTCTGTCTTGGGGCGAGTCGGTCTGGGTGTGCCGCGTGGATGACGACTCAAGGAAAATTGGGGTTCCTCGCCGAGGCAGATTCATCAATGAATCACGAGCTCGTTCGTCGCCTTCGCATTCCCATGACGCCTCCTCGCGCTTGCAGCTGCTGCTGTTGTTGATGCTGATGATGCTGTTGTTGATTATGCTGATGATGCTGTTGTTGATGATGCTGATGATGCCTCGTACGCTAAGGCGCTGGGCGATAGCAAACGAAAGTTTCGCCGCGGTTCGATTTCCCAGCAAGTTTAAATCTTGGAAGGCCGTTCCTGAAAGTAAAATAAAAAAAAATCGACTGGTGCTTGCCGACGTCCTGAACCGGTAACCAGATTCCTAAAGCGGTTATGGTTTTGTTTTTCGCCCATGTCAATCAACCCTATTCGAAACCGGTGGGGTTACCTATTGATGTGTCCGTAATTTCGATTTAAAGCTTTCGTGACTGCAGGGATTCATCTTCTTGGTTCTTTCGGTAAAGTCACGTAGAATGGAAATAATAAAACAATACAAATAAAACATAATAAAATAATTCTCACGACGTTTCGGCCACAACGCAAGCAGCCGTTCTCTGACAGACCTGTTCTTCACCTGAGGACGGCTGCTTGCGTTGTGGCCGAAACGTCGTGAGAATTATTTTATTATGTTTTTTATTTATTTCCATTCTACGTGACTTTACCGAAAGAACCAATAAGGTGTCCGTTATTATCAATGAAGCTCAACCCCATGAAACCCCAACAAATAACGACACTTTACCCCGATACACAGAGACTCACACAGAGACTCACAGACTCACACAGAGACTCACAGACTCACACAGAGACTCACAGACTCACACAGAGACTCACAGACTCACACAGAGACTCACAGACTCACACAGTCACATAGACTCACACAGAGACTCACACAGAGACTCACACAGAGACTCACAGACTCACACAGAGACTCACAGACTCACACAGAGACTCACAGACTCACACAGAGACTCACAGACTCACACAGAGACTCACAGACTCACACAGTCACATAGACTCACACAGAGACTCACACAGAGACTCACACAGAGACTCACAGACTTACACAGAGACTCACAGACTCACACAGTCACATAGACTCACACAGAGACTCACAGACTCACACAGACTCACAGACGCACACAGTCACATAGACTCACACATAGACTCACACAGAGACTCATACAGAGACTCACAGACTCACACAGTCACATAGACTCACATAGACTCACAGACTAACACAGAGACCCCATTCACTCACATAGATATGCATAGATTTATGCAGACACCCGTACACTCACACAGAGACCCATAACGAGGAGGCCCATATACTCACACAGAGACACATAGACTCACACAGAGTGACAGACACACAGAGAGACATAGACTCACGAAAAAACACAGATTAATACAGAGAGACTTAGACTCACACAGAGACCAATAGACGGGAGGGAAAACGGCAACTGCAGGAGCGGAGGTTGGGGGGGGGTCTGAGAAGCTTGAAGAACAAGATGCGTTAAGAGAAGCAACAACATAACGCAGTTATGGCTTTACCTGGGTAATAACATCCTTCCAATGTTTGCTCACTCACTCTCTCGTGATGGCGTGGCCTCGTCATCCACAGACGGGGTGTGTGGGGGGAGGGGTGTGTGGGGGGAGGGGTGGGGGGTGCAAGATACCTGAGCCACACCTGAAGAGGCCACACCTGAGTCTGACCGCAGAGAGAGAGAGAGGAGGAACACACAAACACCACTGCGGGCAGACTCAAGTGGGATTATCGCTCGCGTTCCCTCGCCTTTGTCTCGCGCAAGGGGACACGCGGACACACGTTGAGACACGGTCACACGTTGAGACAGTCACACGGAGACACGGTCAGACACACACACACACACAGACGGACACACACACAGAGACACGGTCTCTCACACACACAGACGGACACACACACAGAGACACGGTCTCACACACAGAGACACGTAGACGCACACACACACAGAGACGAACGCGAGGCTTCCTGCGCAACGCCACCTCGTCCGTGAGACTCCACCATGGCTGCTGCTGCTGGTGGTGTTGGTGGTGTTCGTGGTAGTTCTCGAGGATGGAGCTACGGCACCGTCATCATGTGCGCCTCCGTCTGGGTGGCGGTGGTGTTCGCGTCCTGCGCGGCAGATGCGGTGCAGGTGGGTGGTGGTTAGTGGTGGTTAGTGGTGGTGGTGGTTGTGATGAGCATAGTGTGATGGTGGTGGTGATGGTGGTGGTGTGGTAGTGATGATGATGGTAGTGATAATAATGTGGTGATTATGACAGTGTACGTATGTTGAACTATAGTAGATGATGATTATCGTGGTGATGTGGTGGTGGTCGTGATGATGATGGTGGTAGTGATGATGGTAATGAGCATAGGGTGGTGGTGGTGGTGATGGTGGTGATGATGATGGTAGTGATAATAATGTGGTAATTATGACAGTGTACGCATGCTGAACTATAGTAGATGATGATGATCGTGGGGATGTGGTGGTGGTCGTGATGATGATGGTAGTGATGATGGTAATGAGCATAGGGTGGTGGTGGTGATACTGGTAGTGATGATGATGGTAATGATAATGATAATGTGGTGGTTATGACAGTGTACGCATGTTGAACTATAGTAGATGATGATGATCGTGGTGATGTGGTGGTGGTAGTGATGATGATGATGGTGGTGGTAGTGATGATGATGGTAGTGAAGATGGTAATGAGCATAGGGTGGTGGTGGTGTGATGCTGGTAGTGATGATCATGATGGTAATTCTAATAATGTGGTGGTTATTATATTGCATGTATGTTGAACTATAGTAGATGATGATCGTGGTGATGTGTTGGTCGTGTTGATGATGGTGGTAGTGATGATGATGATGGTGGTAGTGATGATGATGATGGTGGTAGTGATGATGATGATGGTGGTAGTGATGATGATGATGGTGGTAATGATGATGGTGGTAGTGATGATGATGATGGTGGTAGTGATGATGATGATGGTGGTAATGATGATGGTGGTAGTGATGATGATGGTGGTAGTGATGTTAATGGTGGTAATGATAATAATGTGGTGACTATGATAGTGTATGTATGTTGAACTATAGTAGATGATGATGATGGTGTAGTTGGTGGTGATGATGATGGTGGATGTGTTGATGTTGTGGCGATGACGAGGCCTACAGTAGATGATGATGATGACCGTGGCGATGTTGACTGCTCTAAGCGTGGTGATGATTTTGGCCAGGGCCCTATCACTCAACAGGTCACGGGAGTATAGGAACCGTGCCTCGGGCCTACGAATGAATGCATCACCCGACATTCGGTCTTTCTGTCGCAACGTTGAATGCGTTATCGATGATAACGAACGGCACACATTTTTAAAGCTTCGTCATCCGATATGATGATCATTGTAACCAAAAAGATGGATTTTCTTGTTGTTATTTTCGTTAATCGGCTCTCAATACATCTCGAAATGAAATCCGCTTTGTGCGCGGCACAGAGCAATGGTGACAAGGGGCAGTGGAGGTGACGTGGGGCAGTGGAGGTGACATGGGGCAGTGGAGGTGACAAGGGGCAGTGGAGGTCACGTGGGGCAGTGGTGGTGACATGGGGCAGTGGTGGTGACATGGGGCAGTGGAGGTGACATGGGGCAGTGGTGGTGACATGGGGCAGTGGAGGTGACATGGGGCAGTGGAGGTGACATGGGGCAGTGGTGGTGACATGGGGCAGTGGAGGTGACATGGGGCAGTGGAGGTGACATGGGGCAGTGGAGGTGACGTGGGGCAGTGGAGGTCACGTGGGGCAGCAGTGGTGACTTGGGGCAGTCTTAATAACGGCAAAAAAAACAATAGGGCGACGTTTCGGGCAACGGTCCTTCTTGATAGCACATGCGTAGTTCCCCCTCCGGCTCCTATCTACGCGCCGTGAAGAAGGGGCATTGTCACGAAACGTCACCTTATTTGTTTTCTTTTGTAAGGGCCAAAGATAAAGAGTCCCCCTAATCCCCCATATAGCCTTAGTAAACTTGTGGGGCAAGTGCTGTGAGCGAGCAGCACCTGTGGTGCTGGTGGCCAGCACCACCCTCGGCCGACTTTGTCTCCCCAGTAGCGATGTTTTTTTTTTTACACCGCATTAAGTTACTCATTCGAGGCTGAGTCGACCTAGGGGAGGCCCAGGACCGGTTCAGATAATCGCCACCGGTGTTGGCCGTGAGCGGGAATCGAACTCGGATCGCCGGGTTCAAAGCGCGGCGCGATAACCGCTACACCACCGCTCCCCACACACAGACACAGACAAACACACAGACAACACAGACAAACACACAGACAACACACACACACAGACACACACACACAGACAAACACACAGACAACACACAGACAGACACACACACATAGACACACACACACACAGAGAGACACACACAGACACAACAACAACCGCCATTCGCCACTAAGTGGCGGTGACGTCACCACGACGCTTGAGGCCACGTGAAGTGTCGAACGTCCGCTGGCAGGAGGTCACGGGGCAGACCCAGCAGGTGCCACGGGTCGACTGACCGAGATGATCGAGATGACTGGCTGATGCACCACCTGTGCCCCCTACTGTACCAACTTGCTGTGCTTTAGCCACCCGGCGCTCCTCCGCCCTCCGTTGTTGTTGGAGGGCGACTGCCTCCAACTGCCCAGTAGCGTCCTTCACGAGCCTCCTCCACAGAGGCCGATCTTGACACCGCTGGTACCAGTAATCGGCAAGTCCACTCAGCTCCACGTCCTCCTGTACCACATCACTCCATCTCTTCTCACACAGACACACACACAGACACACACACACTCAATGCTATTGAAGAACGCGTGCATATTCAAGCGCTGTGCTAGCTGCTATCTGGTCGACCCCACTTGCCATGACGCAGCCCATGAATAATGGAACGCCCCTCGCTTGCGTGCGTGCGTGCGTGATGTGTGTGTCGGCTTGTCCATGCGTGTGTCCCTAATGCCCCGCGATCTTGCGCCAGCCAAGCCGTGGTTACGTCAGCCTTTGTCCGTGTGTGTTATCAGTTTCTCGTTATGCAATCGAAGCAATTACCTGATTTTGCAAATGAAGCGGTAATGCGTGTTGGACTTCTTTCGCACCGTATGTAGCCAACCGTGCGAATCGGAGGTGCGTGGGGAGAGAGAGACAACAATCTAAACATCAAAAGGATTTCTGATGAAATTCGTTTTCAATCTCGATTCAAAAGTGGCGGTGCTCCCAGTGGCTTGCGAATATCGGGAGGGAAGAGCGTTCCAGACGGCCGCGCGAGCGATGCGGAGACCGTCTTTGTTCGACGGTCAGCCAAAGGCTTTAGCCACCCAGCACCCATATTCTTGGTTCTTTCGGTAAAGTCACGTAGGTATGAAATAAAATAAAAAAAATGAATCGTGACGTTTCGATTGCAACACAAGCAATCATCATCAGGTGGGAAAACCACAGCAATATTTTTTTTTGCTGAAGTGGGAGAGAGATGCCGTGGTAAGAGGTTATATCGGTAAGAAAGGGGGAGGGGGGGCAAGGGGGGAGAGAGAGGGGGGGGCGCTACGTGGACGCTGATGATGATTGCTTGTGTTGCAATCGAAACGTCGTCATTTATTTTATTTTATACCTACGTGACGTTACCGAAAGAACCAGAGTATGGATTCCTGCAGTCACGAAAGCTTCAAATCTAAACAGTGGTAATAGTTGAGAGTGGAGTAGCTCCCAGTGCCTTCCGTATATCGGGAGGGAAGAGCGTTCCAGACGGCCGCGCGAGCGATACGGTGACCGTGTTTGTTCGACGGTCAGCCAACATCTTTAGCCACCCAGCACCCATATTATTGGTTCTTTCGGTAAAGTCACGTAGAAAGGAAATAATAAAATAATAAAAATAAAACAATACAATTCTCACGACGTTTCGATTGCAACACAAGCACTCATCATCAGGTGTGAGAATTAAAAATGTTTTTATTATTATTTTATTATTTCCCTTCTACGCGACTTTACCGAAAGAACCACGAATATGAATCCCTGCAGTCACGAAAGCTTTAAATCGAAATCCACCCCGGCATCTATTCGTCGTCTTTGTGAGCCTCTTCATTCCGTTGGCTTCGTCGTTTGTCGGGCTCATCAGCGTCGCGTGCACATGCGGTGGCCTCCACTGCATTGGTTGAAACCGGTAAACGCCTCGGCGGTTGATTTGCCCCAACGCCTCCGGTGGGTTTGCCGCACAGACATGTCCAAACCGGTGTCTCTGTCACTTCAAAATCGGCGACCACAGCCCCAGTCATGAATCACATGTCACGCAGAGACACTCACACAGTCACACAGTCACACAGTCACTCAGACACACAGACACACAGTCACACAGTCACACAGTCACACAGCCACACAGACACACAGCCACTCAGTCACTCAGTCACTCAGTCACACAGTCACACAGTCACACAGCCACACAGACACACAGCCACTCAGTCACTCAGTCACACAGTAACACAGTCACTCAGTCACACAGTCACACAGTCTCACAGTCACACAGCCACACAGTCACTCAGTCACTCAGTCACACCCTCGCACACAGTCACGCAGACACACAGTCTCACAGTCACACAGCCACACAGTTACTCAGTCACACAGTCACACAGCCACACAGACACACAGACACTCAGTCACTCAGTCACTCAGTCACTCACACAGTCACACAGTCACACAGTCACTCAGTCACTCAGTCACACAGTCACACAGACACTCAGTCACACAGTCCTCAGTCACTCAGTCACACAGTCACACAGACACACAGACACTCAGTCACTCAGTCACTCAGTCACTCACACAGTCACACAGTCACACAGTCACTCAGTCACTCAGTCACACAGTCACACAGACACACAGACACACAGTCACTCAGTCACACAGTAACACAATCACTCAGTCACACAGTCACACAGTCACTCAGTCACACAGTCACTCAGTCACTCAGTCACACAGTAACACAGTCACTCAGTCACACAGACACACAGTCACACAGTCACACAGTAACACAGTCACTCAGTCACACCGTCACACATGCACACAGACACACAGACACACAGTCACACAGTCACACAGACACAGAGTCACACAGCCACACAGCCACTCAGTCACACAGACACACAGTCACTCAGTCACACAGTCACTCAGTCACACAGTCACTCAGTCACACAGACACACAGACACTCAGTCACACAGTCACTCAGTCACTCAGTCACACAGTCACTCAGTCACACAGTCACACAGTCACTCAGTCACACCGTCACACACGCACACAGACACACAGTCACACAGTCACACAGACACAGAGTCACACAGCCACACAGCCACTCAGTCACACAGACACACAGTCACTCAGTCACACAGTCACTCAGTCACTCAGTCACACAGTCACTCAGTCACTCAGTCACACAGTCACTCAGTCACACAGTCACACAGTCACACAGTCACTCAGTCACACCGTCACACACGCACACAGACACACAGTCACACAGTCACACAGACACAGAGTCACACAGCCACACAGCCACTCAGTCACACAGACACACAGTCACTCAGTCACACAGTCACTCAGTCACTCAGTCACACAGTCACTCAGTCACACAGACACTCAGTCACACAGTCACTCAGTCACACAGTCACACAGTCACTCAGTCACACCGTCACACACGCACACAGACACACAGTCACACAGTCACACAGACACACAGTCACACAGCCACACAGCCATTCAGTCACACAGACACACAGTCACTCAGTCACACAGTCACTCAGTCACACAGTCACTCAGTCACACAGTCACACAGTCACACAGTCACTCAGTCACACCGTCACACACGCACACAGACACACAGTCACACAGTCACACAGACACACAGTCACACAGCCACACAGCCACTCAGTCACACAGACACACAGTCACTCAGTCACTCAGTCACTCACTCACACAGTCACACAGCCACACAGAGCCCCAGCAACGTGTCAGTGCGTGGCTTTCAATTGACCTATGGGGGGGTTGGAGGATGAGAAGTCCGCTGCTTGACATTGAAACTGAACGCTGTTCAGCAGGCGGGACTGAACTAAACTGAACACCTCCACTTCATGTGAAACGTAACGTTAGCGGTGCTTGCCAGGCGAAAAACCTGAACCCAACACTGTTCCATTTTGTTTATTTTGGTGTCATAGTTCTGCTCCACACTGTACTTGCCATACGCCCTGTGCCCCAGAAATGCACTGCAGTCAGAAAATGAGTAATGTAAAAAAAAAACTTTAAAAAAAACACGCTTTTTAGAAATGTACTAGTAATGGCAGAACTCCACGACTCCAGCAAGTGGCCCCGAAGCTTGCCATAACGTAAGGGACCGTGGTCAATTACAGCCAACGTCAGTTGACCGTGGACAATTAGACCCAAGCCGAAACATAACATATAAAAAATAATGTTTAAAAATATAAATTTTAATTTTTTTATACTACAATATAGTATTGTCATCAGTATGACATACGTATACCAAGTTTACAGTCTATACCACATTGGGAAGTGGGTTAAAATTGAGTTACAAGATTTGAGGATACGACAACAACAACAACAGACAAGAGTGAGTTAATAGAAAGCGTGTAATAAAAACAAGAGAGTTGCCGATTGGGGGGGGGGGGTGGTTGGGGGGGGGGGGCTTGCGGGATTATGGGGGTGGGGGCTGGGGGGGGGGCTGCATTGGCCCCTAGGCATGTGGCTCCCTTATTTGACCTCTCTAGAACACACCTTCCCACAATACACAGATTCGTACAGCTCCACATAGATCCATACAAATACATAGAGACACAAAGAGATTTACTGTAATTTAGACAAGCCACTGTAGTGTGATTGTGGCCATGCAACGCAAGCTATGTATCGCACTCGTTGCACACAAAGTGCTTGTCACAGGTGGACCAACAGTACCTCATATTCTTAGGTTTGTTCGGTAAAGTCACGTAGGTAAAAAAATTAAAATTAATAAAAGTAAAATAAAAATAAAATAAAGATCACGACGTTTCGAAGACGGAAGCTTGTGTTGCTTCCGAAACGTCGTGATTTTTATTTTATTTTACTATTATTAATTAAAAAATTTTACCCACGTGACTTTACCGAAAAAACCTAAGAATATGAATCCTTGCAGTCACGAAAGCTTCAAATCTAGAATCAACAGTACCTCGTCGACCTCGTCACGGAGGATAAACCATCGTCGCGCGAACTCCTCTCGCCCTCGAAGCGGCGGCTTCTGGCTGGCCGTAGAACAAAGGCGGCGGTCACCGCATCGCGTGGCCGTCTGGAACGTTCTCCCTTCCGATATTGGGAAGCCACTGGTGCTGTTGCACTTTTTAAATCATCATCCAGATTGAGAACGTAATTTCTTTCGAACTGCTTTTCGCGTCGAGTTTGTTGCTGCCCTTCTCCCCGCACCTCCGATCAGCACGGTTGGCTTTGTACGGCGCGAATGAGGTTCAACAATCAAAAAGCTGTTCTAAATAAGTTTCAATATAGATGATTTAGATCTAAAAGTGCGCAGCTCCAGTGAGTAATATCGTGTGTAAACGTCGCCACTGGGGAGACAAAGGCGGCCGGGCGTGACGCTAGCCAGCCACCCCCTCGTGTGCCGTGCCTGCCTTCATAGGTTCTCGCTAATAGCACTTGTCCCCAACAGTCTGTTAGGGCTACACGGGGGATCTTTGTCTTTGTACATTGAACTTCTTTCACAACCTACGTAGCCAACCGTGCTAATCGTAGATGCTAATCTTTTAATGAACACCTTACAAAGGATGGGCAGCACTGCATACGAGAGGGCGGGTGGGTTGATGGGTGGGCTGCCACCACGCCGGACTGCGTTTCTTTTTAGGCCGAGTCGACCTGTGGGAGGTCCAGATCCTCCTGTACGCGAATTCGGTCTCAACTGCTGTCGGTCGTGATCGGGGGTCGGGGGTCGTGGGCGGAATCGAACTCGGGTCCACCGCTGGGGGTTCCTAGCTCAGTTCATCGCGCCGGCCACTCGCGCCACCGCTCCCCGTAAGGTGCCGAGACCTCACGCCACGACATCGCGATGTTGTGTGTGGCGCGCCGTGAGTGGCCGTGCATGTTTCGGCCTGCTCGGGCCTGCAAAGGGTGGTGGTGGGGTGGGCCGTGATTTTGAATAAAATGTAATTTGGGAGCGCTGTTTCATCAAACGACGTCTATTGCGTCCGCCTGCCAATTGCGCTGCGGGCGGTCGCGTACGGAGTCGATCGTTCCAACGGTCGTGGCGTTCCCTTCGAGCGCATGGCACGGGGCCACCCGCCAGCCTGTGCCAGCCGGCACCACCCGCCAGCCTGTGCCAGCCGGTGCCGCGGTGACGTCGCGTATCCGACCGCCGCGCGTGTATATCCCGCGCCCCCCCCCCCCCCACCGATTTTGGATGAAGGAGCTGCAGCAACTCAAAACGGTCACATCCGCAGCCGGCAACGGGAGTCGTTCCATCACCCGGGAGAGAGCCTCGTGACCCTCCTACTACGCAGGAGGGTCCTGCTAATTGGAGAGTTCCTGTTTGGCCTATTGCGCTTGAAACGATCCGTTGAAACGTGAGTCGGCGCCCTGAAATTAGTCTAAAACAGCTGCAAAAGTCTAGGCCAGAATAAAATGTTTTTTTTTTTGACCAGTGATATATGGACGTTGGTGCGATGCGCTGCGCCTGCTCCCGTAGTCGTCGCTCTGCATCTCCGTCAGCAGCCGCACGGAAGAAGATGAAGACGAAGACGAAGAAGACACCTGAGCCATTAGCTCAAAGGGGAACGGAGGAGAGAATTCCAGGCCAGATGGTCCTACCCCCCCCCCCCCTACACAACATCTGAAATAAGTCAGCCGGACGGAGTTTTGGCTAGACGGGGACCGATGATGAGGGCTGGAGGAGAGATTCGAGTTCGCTCTTTATCCGGCCCCCCCCCCCCCCCCACGTTTCTCTTTTGAGTTTCGTCGCGTTCTGGCTACATCCCCTTCCTTCCCTCGTCCACCCCCTCGACTTACATGCTGACACCCTAACCCCCCCCCCCCCCCCGGTGGTGTTTGGGGCAGTGGGGCCTGTTGCTCCTTGTCTCTCTACCCCCCCCCCCCTGCTTTCCATAACCGGTTCAGCTCATGTTGACGGCGCTCGCGCGACCTGGCACGGCGGTGTAACGGGCCCCGCGGATTGCCTCGATAATAATTAAGTGGCATAGCTCTTCCCAATTTCGTAAGGAAGAGGGTTCCAGACGGCCGCAAGACGCGTAGCAGTGGTAAAACGGTGGTGATAGTTGACAGTTTGAAGGCTTTGCCACGGAATGGAAATCCAAAGGCTTCTGCATGTACTAGTGGCGAATTGGCACGTTCTGTTTACGTGACAACCCTTACTAGTTGGCTGTGTCGGGTGGTGGTGGGTTTAAAACGACACATTTATATATTTACGCAATCTAACCCCAAAAAAACCCTCTTATGGACACCTCATTAGTCACGCAAGCCGTGCCAGTGAAAGTTTGGGTGAGAACGATGCGCCAAGTTTGATTCGTGGTCTCGCTGCGCACGAGGAGACCATTGTGAAACGTCACGTTGCGAGTGTTGTCACACGGATCGGTGATTTGTTCGTCGAGGTTTAGGGCCAGCTGACCAGGGATTGGACACAAATAGGACAAAGGTAACCCCGCGTGGCTTTCGACAGACCGTTGGAGCAAGCGCTTCAGCAACGCCGCAACGTCTAATATCGTCATTGTCGTCGTTTTCTCTCCCAACAGGCGGATTCCCTCAAAAGAGTGAAGAGGGTTTGGCAGGCGCCGACTCCACAGGCCAAAGAGAACGCCCCGAAACCCTACCCCATCTACGTGACCACGGTGAGGCCACGCCGATGCCAGACGGACCTGGCTTCGATGCGAGGCTTGGCGCAGGGACCCCGTTCCCCGTTCTCGGATTGTATGATGTGGGCGCGTTGAGCTTCTTTTGCGCCGTGCGCAGCCAGCCGTGCTGTGCGAAAGGAGCAGAGGTCGCAACCGGGTACCCGATACCCGTACCCTACCCGATACCCAGCTACCCGTACCCAATCGGGTACGGGTACCCGTTTGCGACCCTGGTGCGGCCGGGTACGGGTACGGGTAGACCGTGAGTCACTGGTGAGTAACCGTTTGTCACTCATTTCCCAACGTCTTGTCTCTTCTCACAATTCAAGTTGCTAGAATCAACCCACCCGCGCCTGCAACATGGCTTCATCCCAGAGGTCACAATTGGGTACCCGATACCCGTACCCTACCCATACTCGGCCGGGAAGGGTACGGGTACGGCCGGGTACGGGTACCCGTTTGCGACCCTGATGCGGCCGGGTACGGGTACGGGTAAGGAATCAAAACCCGTTTGCGACCTCTGGGAAGGAGTTAATCGTACGTACGAAGGTACGTGCATGAAGCAGAAAAGCCAGAAATCGTGCCGAAACAGGGCCGCGCTGAGCTGTTGTGGGGGGGGGGGCACCGTGACAGCGATTGACACCGCGATGGAGAGAGAAATCAGCTGGGCCCAAGGGACATTTACAAACTATCAGAATAATCTTGGGCAGACACATTTTTTTTATTTCACCAGTTGAGGCCCACATGTTGATGGCTTTGGCCCAATGCCAGTGACATTTGAGTGGGGGTTTCATGTCCGCTGTCAGCTACTGGAGGAGAGCGGAGAACCCATTGGAGTGAGTGAGAGAGGGAGAGAAAGCACACAAACTCTACAGAGAGAGAGAGAGGCGCCCGTAATCAAGGTGTTTTACTTTCTGGGTTGCATCGCGTGAATATAAATGCGTCGTTAAACCCACCACCCACCCGACACGGCCAATCAGTAAGGTTTGCCACGTAAACAAAATGCGCAAATTGGTTACCAGTTCAGCACTAACCGGCGCAGTTGTGGGTTTACTGTCGGTGTGCTGAAGTTTACGTGACAAACCTGACTAATTGGGCCGCGCCGGGCTGGTGGCGGGTTTAACGACTCATTAAAATTAACGCGATCGCACGCAAGAAACAAAAGCCCTCTTTTTACGAATAACATCGGTCGCGAAAGCCTCTCTGCTTCTGCTACGCGTGACACTGAGACGATTGAACGCAGGCCAGCTTCCAGCTGCGTACGGCACGAGCCACGTCTCGCACACTTGGAGACTTTAACACGGCTCAGGCGAGAAGCGGCGGGAGGGGGGGCTAAGCTGTCAAATAATAGGGGACGGAGGGGGCTCATCCCCTAACAGCCCCCCACCACGACAGAAGCCTTGCAGGGTGGGGGGGGGGGCCGCAGCTGCTGTGATGCTAACCGCGCATGTTCATTTTGCGTGTTCATCACGTGTCTTCAACCGCGCGTGTTCATCTTCATGTACCCCCCCCCACCCTCCCCCAGTACGTCTCGGACAAGCTCCAGTTCTATCCGCTCACCTACCGGCTGGAGGGCCCAGGGGCCAGCCAGGACCCCAGAGGTCTTTTCACCATCGACAACGACGGCAAAGTCTGGGTCACCTCCGTCCTTGACCGCGAGAAGCAGTCTCGCTACGCGGTGAGTCTCGCTACGCGGTGGTGAGTCTCGCTGGGAAGTGGTGAGTTTCGCCGGGAGGCGGTGAGTCTCGCCGGGAGGCGGTGAGTCTCGCTAGGCGGTGACAGGGAACCTGTTGGGCGAGCCGCGTGCTTGCGTCTCCCACCTGCAGTGGAGGAATTCTCAGAGCGGTCACCATGGCAATTGGGTTGGTTATTATTGGGTGCTGTGGTTACAAAAACGTTTCTCTCGGTGAGCAATTGGCATTTGGCCGGCGACCGTTCGGCCTCGGGCCACTCGCAGCTCCTCCGCGGAGACGTCGAGAGGAAGCGGAGCGATGGGGGGGGGGGGTAGTTAACCCCCCAGCCCCCCCCCCCCCACAATACGGCACACGAGGGGGTGGGTGGCCGGCACCACGCCCGGCCGCGTTTGTATCCCCAGTGGCGATGTTTACTGCACACCGTGCCAGGTTACTCGTTTGAGGCTGAGTCGACCTAGGCGAAGCCCAAGACCGGTTCAGATAATCGCCACCGGTGTTGGCCGTGAGCGGGAATCGAACTCGGGCCGCCGGGTTCGCAGCGCCACCGCTCCGTACACGTTCGCTCACACTTTGCAGAACAGGGGTAGAAACCGCACGCCAACTCGCAACTTAACAAAAGGCATCGTCAGGGTCTGGGATTGAACCCATGGACTTCCTGCGCACCGGGTGTGGGAGAGATCACGTCTCCTCGCCACCGATGCGAGGTGTTAGGGGGTAGGGGTGGACCCCCCGCTGCCCCCCGTTCCGGGAGCAACTTCGTCAACTGCGCTTCAATAACCGAAGCAACTCCCGGTGCGTGGAGCGAAACGTCGGACAATTTTGCCGTTCGGATGGCCGTTGAAACCCTTACAGTCCCTACACGGTAGTGGTGGTGGTGATGGTGGCCACACTCTGCACGTAGGCGTGGCTGATGTGAGCTACTGCGTAGGCAGCAGCAAAGGTTGGTGAATCACGCACAGATGGGTTGTGAAACTCCCTTCCCTTGGGTGGGTGTCGAGGACTATCCCTACCCCTGGCTCTGCCAGGTAGCAGGCAGTGGTGGTACAGCAGCAGAGTGTGTGGACTCATAGCCATCTGTTGATTCCATCTGTACGGGGTTGGGAGAGGGGGATATAGCGTTGCCCCCTCTCGCAAGGCGTGGAGGTTTTCTCTGCGGGGTGCTCCGGTTTCGTCCTCCGCACGTGAATAATAAACGCGACTCGTCGTCGTCGTCGTTAATTGGACGCTCAAATGATCTTACGGACAAACGCCAAAATGTGGCAGCGGCAGGGGTTGGACCCTCTTCAAAATAAGTAATATTAAAATGTACTAGAAATGGAAGAACTCCACGACTCCAGGAAGTGGCCCCGAAGCTTGCCATAACATAAGGGACCGTGGCCAATTACAGCCAACGTCAGTTGACCGTGGACAATTCGAGCCAAGCCGAAACATGACATATAAAAAAGAATGTTTAAAAATATACATTTTTATTTTTTATGATAGAATATAGTATTGTCGTCAGTATGACATACTTATACGAAGTTTGCAGTCGATACCACATTGGGAAGTGGGTTAAAATTGAGTTTCAGGATTTGAGGATACGACAACAAAGACAACAACAACAGACAGAGCGAGTTTAATATAAAGCGTTAAGTAAAAATAGTCCTGCGACTCGGCAGGGTGGCCCTCCCGCATAGATAGCGAAGCGACTGTTGGAACACCACGTCAATACACGACAACAGCAGCAGCAGCAGCACGATTGTGACACATTGCCCACAATCGGTGATATTTGATTCTTTATTTCGGCTTGGGGAAAACCGGTCGAGCCCGAGGAACCACGCCCCGGCTCACACCCCCCCCCACCACCCCCCCACCACCCCCCACCATCCCCCACCCCGCCGCTCCGAGGCCCCAGGGTCACCGCCCCGCATCGGCCCCCGCCCCCCACCACGGCCGGGCGGATTGTAAACGCCGAGGCTGCTGCGGTGTCGGCTGTCAGAGACGGTGGTGGTGGTGGTGGCGGAGATGGTGGTGGTGGCGGCGGTGGAGGTGGTGGTGGAGTGGAGGAGGTGGCAGTGTGGTGGTGGAGTGGTGGTGGTGGTGGATGTGGTGGTGGTGGAGGAGGTGGCAGTGTGGTGGTGGAGTGGTGGTGGAGGTGGTGGTGGTGGTGGTGGAGGCGGTGGTGGTGGAGATGGTGGTGGTGGAGGTGGTGGTGGTAGAGGTGGTGGTGGAGGTGGTGGTGGGGGTGGTGGTGGTGGTGCTGGTGGTGGTGGTGGCGGTGGAGGTCGTGGAGGTGGTGGAGGTGGTGGAGGTGGTGGAGGTGGTGGAGGTGTTAGCGGTGGTGGCGGAGGTGGTGGTGGCGGTGGAGGTGGTGGTGGTAGTGGTAGTGTGGTGGTGGTGGAGGTGGTGGAGATGGTAGTGGTGGTGGTTGCTACGCTGCGCCACGAACCCGGCAGAGACCCGAGTTCGATCCCCGCTCACGGCCAACACCAGCGCCAGTGACGATTATCTGAACCGGTTCCTGGGCCTCCCCTAGGTCGACTCAACCTCGAATGAGTAGCTGGCGCGGTGTAAACAACATCACCACTGGGGAGACAAAGGCGGCCGGGCGTGGTGCTGGCCACCCCCCCCCCCCTCGTTGTGCCGATCCGGCCTTCATAGGCGCTACTCGCGAGCAGCACTTGCCCCATCAGTCTGTCGAGGCTATACGGGGGATCTTTGCCTTTGATGGCAGTGGTCGTGACGCTTAAAGTTGACAGAGGTGGGGGGGGGGCTGAGAAGCGACACGCACGGCCCTAGCGCTGGAGTTGAGACTCCAGGCTGTGTGGGTGTGAGTGTGGGGGCGTGAGTGGGTGTTGGTGTGTGTGGGTTGGGGTGTGGGTGTATGTGGGTGTGTGTGTGGGTGTGGGTGGGTTGGTTTGGGTGTGAGTGTGGGGGTGTGGATGGGTGTGGGTGGTTGTGGGTGGGTGTGGGTGGGTGTGGGGTGTGGGTGGGTGTGGGTGGGTGTGGGGTATGGGTGGGTGTGGGTGGGTGTGGGGGTGTTGGTGGGTGTGGGGGTGTTGGTGGGTGTGGGAGTGTGGGTGGGTTGGTGAGTGTGTGTGGGTGGGGTGTGGGTGGGTTGGTGGGTGTGTGTGTGTGTGGGTGTGTGTGGGTGGGTGGGTGGGTTGGTGAGTGTGTGTGGGTGAGTGTGTGTGAGTGGGGGTGTGGGTGGGTTGGTGGGTGTGTGTGTGTGTGGGTGGGTTGGTGTGTGTGGGTGAGTGGGTGGGGGTGTGGGGGCGTGGGGGTGTG
Organism: Lampetra fluviatilis; assembly: GCF_964198595.1. Taxonomy (NCBI): domain Eukaryota; kingdom Metazoa; phylum Chordata; class Hyperoartia; order Petromyzontiformes; family Petromyzontidae; genus Lampetra; species Lampetra fluviatilis. The sequence goes on along the minus strand of NC_136337.1, from coordinate 5,943,451 downwards.
TGTGTGTGTGTCTGGGTGGGTGTGTGTGTGGGGGGGTGTGGGTGGATGTGGGTGTGTGTGGGTGAGTGTGGGTGAGTGTGTGGGTGAGTGTGGGTGAGTGTGTGGGTGTGTGGGTGTGGGGGTGTGGGTGGGTGTGGGATGTGGGTGGGTGTGGGTGGGTGTGGGGGTGTTTGTGGGTGTGGGGGTGTAGGTGTGTGTGAGTGTGTGTGTGTGGGTGTATGTGGGTGAGTGTGTGGGTGAGTGTGTGGGTGGGTGTGGGGGTGTGGGCGAGTGTGGGTGTGGTTGTGTGTGTGGGTGTGTGGGTTGGTGGGTGTGTGTGGGTGTGTGTGTGTGGGTGAGTGTGTGTGGGTTGGTGGTTGTGTGTGGGTTGGTGGTTGTGTGTGGGTGGGTGAGTGTGGGTGAGTGGTTGTGTGTGGATGAGTGTGTGAGTGGGTGTGGGTGAGTGTGTGGGTGTGTGTGTGGGTGTGTGAGTGTGTGGGTGTGACACTGCCTCCCCACCCTCTTTGAGTGAAGGCTGCAACTGATTAAATCCACGGTTTCCAACCGTCTACGGAGAGCCACCGCCCATTCATCATCAACCCACACCTCTGCCACCCCAACACGCGTGCTCCGTGTTTTGCGCCACTCACGGGGGTCACCACTGGGGCAGATTACCGCCACAGTTCCGTGGTGTGGGGCGCCGCGATGCCTAGGAGATGTTAACTCCCTCGCCTTGTATGCAGGAGGTTCATGGGTTCGATCCCGACCCTGACGATGACGATACCTGCTGTATATTTGGAGTTTGCGGTGTCTCTCATCATCATCATCATGGTGGCTAGGAGATGTTAACTACCTCGCCTGGTATGCAGGAGGTCGTGGGTTCGATCCCGACCCCGACGCCTGCTGTATATTTGGAGTTTGCGGTGTCTCTAATCATCATCACATTGGCTAGGAGATGTTAACTACCTCGCCTGGTATGCAGGAGGTCGTGGGTTCGATCCCGACCCTGACGCCTGCTGCATATTTGGAGTTTGCGGTGTCTCTAATCATCATCACATTGGCTAGGAGATGTTAACTACCTCGCCTGGTATGCAGGAGGTCGTGGGTTCGATCCCGACCCTGACGCCTGCTGCATATTTGGAGTTTGCGGTGTCTCTAATCATCATCACATTGGCTATGAGATGTTAACTACCTCACCTGGTATGCAGGAGGTCGTGGGTTCGATCCCGACACAGACGCCTGCTGCATATTTGGAGTTTGCGGTGTCTCTAATCATCATCACATTGGCTAGGAGATGTTAACTACCTCGCCTGGTATGCAGGAGGTCGTGGGTTCGATCCCGACCCTGACGCCTGCTGCATATTTGGAGTTTGCGGTGTCTCTAATCATCATCACATTGGCTATGAGATGTTAACTACCTCACCTGGTATGCAGGAGGTCGTGGGTTCGATCCCGACCCCGACGCCTGCTGCATATTTGGAGTTTGCGGTGTCTCTAATCATCATCACATTGGCTAGGAAATGTTAACTCCCTCGCCTGGTATGCAGGAGGTTCATGGGTTAGATCCTGACGCCTGTACGCATGTACTGCATGTTGAACTTCTTTCGCACCGTACGTAGCCAACCGTGCTAATCGGACGTGCGGGGGAAGAGCTGCAAGCTATATGGAGTTTGCGTGTCTCTCTCCCCGTGGTCGCGTGGATTTTTTTCCGCGTCCTGCTGTTTTTCCCTCCCCATTTAGAAGTGTGCTTTGAGAGTTTGTGGCTGTTGTACATTTCCACGTGATAAGTCACTTGAGCTTTTAATTTGTGGCAAGTTTGCTTCTGAAAAATTAACCCGTAAAAACAAAATTTTTCACTATAAATCCTTTATATGCATGGCGGCTAGAGTCCTCTCGTCCTCTGGCTTGAGATGGCTGCTACCTATGGGTCAGATGATTGCCTGCCACCATTAAGCAATCGGTAATTAAATATAATTACATTTTTCCTAAAAAGTGTAACATTTTTCACGAAAATTAATTGTCACGCACAACGAGTCTGTGTGCAAAATGTCAGCTCGATTGGATCACGGGAAGTGGGTTAAAAAACGACCGAAAGATTTGCACGGTCGTAAGCGCGCAAGCAAGCGAACTTAATATAAAGGATTTAAAAAGAAAAGGCCATATAGCTCAGTGCGCTTTGCCTTGGAAAATACAAAGTTTTAGTTTAATAGTTTTAACGAATTGGCTCGTCGTGTAGAAATTTACAGCTGCCAGTTATTCGATTGGCATCTCACCCACAGCAGCAGCAGCATCGCCCCTCTCTACTGTGAAAACGGGACAGGACCCTCCTGTAAAAGAGTCTTGAGATTCGGGGAGGCTTTCCTGGCTAAACGAGTAAAATCACGAGAATAATACTGTAGCAGTAGCAGTAATAATAAACTATAAACTCTTTTTATTTTACGAGGAAAAGCTCACTGAGCGACACGTCTCTTTTTCAGAAGCGACCTGGCCACAAATGATAGCTCGACGAAGTGGCTTATCACGTGGAAATGTACAGCAGCCAAACACTCTAAACGCGCGACGTTGATTCTAAATGTGAAAGCAAAAACCGGAGGACCCGGAGAAAAATCCACGCGATCAACACAGGGAGAGAGACACTACAAACTCCAAATATACAGCAGGCGTCAGGGTCGGGATTGAACACACAAACCCAAGACCTGCTGTATACCAGGCGAGGTAGTTAACATCTCGCCACCGTAGCGAGATGTAAGTTGAATTTCTTTTGCAGCGTGCGTAGCCGACCGTGGAGACATTAAACACCGCTACCTCACCCCTTATCATCCCCAACCCCCCCCCTGCCCCCTTCCCATCGTCCACCCCGGCGACCCTCCGGGACCCCCCCCCCCCTTCCCCCTCAGATGACGGTGCACGCGATGGATCGCTCCATGACCGATGTGGAAGAACCGGCTAACCTGGTGGTGGACGTTGAGGACGAGAACGACTGCCCCCCCATCTTCGTCCTGTCGTCCTTGAGCGGCACCGTCGACGAAATGAGCCCCGCGGGTGAGGCCTCGAATGCAGGGGGGGGGGGGTTGGGGGGGGGGTCACGGGCAGATGTCGGGGGGGGGGGGGGATTACGTGATTATGTAACTGGTTCGGCGATCACGTGGATGTTTTGTAGGTCACGTGACAGGTTCAGGGGTCACGTGTAGGGATCGTAGGTCACGTGACTGGTTCGGGATTCACATGTAGGGATCGTAGGTCACGTGACTCGTTCGGGGGTCATTGTCATATACATGATGATGATGGTGACGATTATATGATGATGGTGATATGATGATGATATTCATGACGATAGCGATGCTGATGGTGGCAATGTTGCTCTTCACGATGAGACGTGCATGATGATTTATGGATGTTGAGCGTCTATCGCGCCGCACATAGCCAACCGTGCTAATCGGAGGCGCGGGTGATGATGGTGATGCCGATGTCTAATGATGATATTCTCGTTGATGATGGTGACGACGGCGGCGGCGGTGCAGGCACATTCGTGATGCGTCTGAACGCGACGGACGCGGACGACCCCAACACACTGAACGCGATGGTTGTGTACTCCATCGAGTCCCAACCGCCGGGAAACCCATTCCTCGTGAACGCCCAAACGGGGGTGGTCACCACTCAGTTGGCCAACCTGGACCGAGAGGTGAGAGGCTCCGCCGCCGCCGTCGTCGTCGTCGTCATCGTAGTAGTCTTCATCGTCATGATCATCATCTTCGCAATCGTCATCATCGTCGTCATGGTCATCATCATTATCTCATGGTCATCATCGTAGTCATCATCATCATCATCACCACCATCGTCATCATCATCGTCGCCATCGTCATGAGCTAGGAGAGAAAGGTTGCCTTTCTGGAAGACGCGTGAAGACATCACGCCTGTCAACCCAGACGGTTCACCCCGTATTCTTGTACAGGGAAATTGAGTTTTTCAGGTCCATACGGCGTACAGCCGTTTCAATACGGGCACAAAAAGGAATAACGCCTGTTTGTGTTTCTCCCTTGTGAGGGGACTTTGTAGGATGAACGTTGAGATTTATAAGAGGCACGGGGTGACCAATACGGTCGGCTATGAAGTCATCACAACTATCAACGCTCTATCGCTCATCGGATTCCTCCTGTACGAACACAAACTCTTGATTGGGAATCGTTCACACGCGTGCAGGCCCAGCGAGTAGACCAGGGGTGGGGAATGTCCGGTCCGCGGGCCGTATAAGGCCCGCAACATCATTTAGTGTGGCCCTGCCAAGGCAACCGCAGGCGGGACTCGAAATTCAATAAATCTAGGAGCAAACCTGGAAAAGCAGTTGCGAGTAGCAGCAACATCATCAATACCAGCTAACATCATCACACGCCTCGCCAAAGAGAAGCAGTTCCAGCCATCGCATTAGGGGTTGAGTTAATTAAATGTTTGACCAAAGTTAACAGGCAAATTTTTAAGTTGATGATTTTGTATGGCCCGCGAATGATGTTGCAAATATCCAAATGGCCCTTGGCAGAAAAAAGCTTCCCCACCCCTGGAGTAGACGCACACCACCACCACCACCACCCGCCCTGCCATCAACTGCCCTAGACAAACACCGCATGGTTTGATGGCCCACGCTGTGGTGCGACTTGCCGCCCGCAGCTGCAAGAGACGGTGACCTTCGTGGTGAAGGCCAGAGACTTGCAGGGAGCGCCGCTCTGCCTCTCCGCCACGGCCACGGCCACCGTCCGCCTCAACGACATCAACGACAACTGGCCCGTCTTCGATGCCACCATGGTGAGTGGGTTTGGGGGGGTGGGGTGGGGGGGGGGCTGGGGTGGGTGGGATAAGGCACTATGTTAATTCTTTTAACATAAGAAAAGCTGCATAGCTCATTTGGGGCCTTACCTTCGCTGCTGTATCTCTTTACTATTAAAATTCCTTTTTACTGCTAACCACACTTCCTCCCTTTGTTGCTGCTAATCCTACATAATGCACGGGCATAATATGACTTTGAGACCCCCCCCACCTCCTACGCATTCCACAAGTAGTGACTAATCCCGTATCTGCATTTTCCATAAATATGCTAAATTCATCTGTTGATATGCAAATTCCTTTGTCAAGGCGCCCTTCCTCCTCTTACCCAGCTTAAATATACACTGCCAAGCTTGGTGGTGTTCATTCAGACGCTGTCTTTCCGACAGACCTGTTCATCACCTGAGGACGGCTGCTTGCGTTGTGGCCGAAACGTCGTGAGAATTGTATTTTATAATTTTGTATTTTTATTATTTTATTTCCCTTCTACGTGACTTTACCGAAAGAACCAAGAAGAAAAAAATAAACACTTTATAGTTTTTTAGGTATCGTGCCGTGAGAAACGGCGTCGCGGCTGCCCCCGCTCGTCCGCCACCTTTAGGGTTGGGCGTGAAGGCCGGAGGCTCGTCCTCATTGGTCACGTTGATCTCCACGGTGGCCGTGCGCTCCGTCTCCGAGGAGGGCCCCACGAACGGCACCTCGTTGGCCACGGCGACGAGCAGCGTGGAGCGCTCCTTCACCTTGAAGTCCAGCGACTGGCGGGGGGGGGCCGCACGTGTTTAATTCGTTTTCGACTTCCTGAGACGTTATTCCCACTTCCCGCATCGTCATTGAGATTTCCCGCATTGTCTTTCCCGCATTGTCTTTCCCGCATTGTCTTCCCCACTTCCTGCAAACCTCTAACCCCCCCCCCCTCCCCCCCGTTGGCCATCACCAGGTTGTAGGGAAGGTGATGGAGAACAAGCGAGACGTGACGGTGGCCGGGCTCTCCGTGAAGGACCGGGACCAGTCGGGTTCGCCCAACTGGCGCGCCGTCTACCGCATCGTGGCCGGCGACGAGCATGCCCAGTTCGCCGTGCGCTCTGTGCCGGACACCAACGGCGGAGCCGTCACGGTGGTCAAGGTGCGTAGCCCCCCCCCCCCCCCCCCCCAGCGACGATGATTACTTAATAATACGCTTCCAGGCTGCGCTGAGTCTATTAAGTAATACACAACACATATTGCAATTCCTTAGTCACATGCTAAGTGGCTGATTACTGATTTCCTCCGCCTCTGATCTCGAATCCTGATGGGGTGCTCAACGAAGTGGGAATGTATAGCAGCAGAGAAATACTCTTGAACGCGAGATGACGTTGATTCTTAATTGTGGAGGGGAATAAAGCACCGCCGGAGGATCTAGAGAAAAATACATGAGACGCAAACTCACAAATATACAAGCAAGCGTCAAGGTCGGGATTGAACCCACGACATCCTGTATAATAGGCGAGATAGTTAACATCTCCTAGCCACCGTGATGATGATGATGAGAGAGACACCGCACACTCCAAATAAACAGCAGCAGGCGTCAGGGTCAGGATTAAACCCACGACATCCTGTATAAAAGGCGAGATGGTTAACATCTCCTAGCCACCGTGATGATGATGATGATGAGAGAGACACCGCAAACTCCAAATATACAGCAGCAGGCGTCAGGGTCGGGATTGAACTCACGACATTCTGTATACTAGGCGAGAAAGTTTACATCTCCTAGCCACCGTGATGATGATGATGAGAGAGACACCGCAAACTCCAAATATACAGCAGGCATCAGGGTCAGGATCGAACCCATGAGCTCCTGTATACCGGGCGAGGCAGTTAACATCTCCTAGCCACCGCCGCGTCTCTTGAGTTTCTTGTGAGGTTGAATAAAATCAACTTGAAACATAAACTCGCTCACTCGACTGTTTACACACGAATCCACCATCTCACTCACCATGTCACTCGCCCACGCACTCATTCACTCCCCCGCTCACCTGCTCACCCGCTCATGCACTCACTCTCAAAAACGGGACTCTGTCCTGGTCTCTTAAGTTCTCACTTTGTTGAACAAAATAAACTTGAGTCTTATACTCAGTCACCGTTTCACCCAATCATTTGCCCACTCACCCTCCATCTCACTCATCCACTCATTCACCCACTCAATAATGCACTCACTCACCCACCTAGCTCCTCAAAGACAAAAATCCCCAACGCATCCAGACCGTTGGGGCAGGGGGCTGCTAGCTGGTAGCACCTTTGAAGGTTCATACGGCGCAACCGACGAGTGGGTGGGCGGTCGGCACCCATGCCTGGCGGCCTTTGTCTCCCCAGTGCCGATGTTCACACACGACTGCACCGGCCACTCACAGCAGTCCTTGCATCCACGTTGAGCAGCGATTAGATGCGGGGCGACAGTTCAGGTTTGAGACTACGCGAAGCATCTTCTGGACAGCATCCGGTGGAAGTGACAGTGACAGGAAGTGGGAGTGACGATGCAGGAAGTGAGAATGACGACACAGGAAGTGAGGATGACGACACAGGAAGTGAGGATGACGATGCAGGAAGTGAGGATGACGACACAGGAAGTGGGAGTGACGATGAGGGAAATCGGAACGAATTAAACTCGTGCTGCCCCCCCCCCCCGCCAGCCGCTGGACTTCGAGGTGAAGGAACGCTACACACTGGTCATCGCCGTGGCCAACGAGGTGCCGTTCGTGGGGCCCTCCTCGGAGACGGAGCGCACGGCCACCGTGGAGATCAGCGTGACCAACGAGGACGAGCCTCCGGCCTTCACCCCCAACCCCAAGGTTCAAGTTCATTTATTTTAAGTTCATTTATTAGGTATAGCCGTTTCTCACGGCGAACTATGAAGTGTTTATTTTTTATCTTATCAGGTAAGGCCCCAACTGAGCCGAATTGCTTTTTTTCAGACGCGACACTGGCTACCACAACTGATAGATCAACGAAGTGGCTTGTGATCTTGTGGAAATGTACGGCAGCCAAATAAACGCGCCATGTCGGTTCTAAACGTGGAGGGGAAAAGAAAACGGGAGGATCCGGAGAATGATCCGCGCGATCACGGGGAGAGAGACACGAAAAACAGCGGGCATCACGGTCGGGATCGAACCCACGACCTCCTGCATACCAGGCGAGGAAGTTGACACATCGCCATCTGTGGCGCCCCAACATTTGAAACCCAAACCATGACCTCGGGCCTTTCAGGAAATCTACATCGAGGAGCAGAACGCGCCGGGAAAGCAGCTGGACAAGCTTGTGGCGCGCGACCCGGACTTGGCCCAGCAGGGGCTGCCCCTCAGGTAACTAAACAGCTGCGTACGTAAACACGTGACTCTTGCAGCAAGTGCTGTTAGCAAGCAGCAGCACCTATGAAGGCCGGTACAGTGCACGAGGGGGAGACAAAAGCGGCCGGGCGTGGTAAGTCGGTACACACAGAGGTTGCCCCGCGATAGGTCAAACCGCGAGCGGTAAGCCGCGCGGTATTCAAGCGTCTCCCGCTACGGACGGACGTAGATCTTTCTTTCGCGCCGTACGTAGCTGACCGCGCTGATCGGAGGTGCCGTCGCACGCAGGTACCAGATCGCGAGCGACCCGGCGCACTGGGTGAGCGTGGAGCCAGCGACGGGCGTCCTCACCGCCACGGCGAGCATGGACCGCGAGTCGCCCTTCGTCAAGAATGGCACCTACACCGTGACCGTGCTCGCCATCCAGGACGGTGCGGAGCCCGGCGTTGTCTCTGTCTCTCGCTGTGTGTCTCTGTCTTTCACCGTGTGTCTCTGTCTCTCACCGTGTGTCGCTGTGTCTCTCGCTGTGTGTCTCTGTCTCTCGCCGTGTGTCTCACTGTGTCAACTCGCTGTGTCTCTGTCTCTCACTGTGTGTCTCTGTCTCTTGCTGTGTCTCTGTCTCTCATTGTGTGTCTCTGTCTCTCGCCGTGTGTCTCACTGTGTGTCTCACTGTGTCAACTCGCTGTGTCTCTGTCTCTCGCCGTGTGTCTCGCTGTGTGTCTCTGTCTCTCGCTGTGTCTCTGTCTCTCACCGTGTGTCTCGCTGTGTCTCTGTCTCTCACCGTGTGTCTCGCTGTGCGTCTCTGTGTCTCACTGTGTGTTTCTGTCTCTCGCCGTGTGTCTCTGTCTCTCACCGTGTGTCTCTGTCTCTCACCGTGTCTCGCTGTGTCTCTCGCTGTGTGTCTCTGTCTCTCACCGTGTGTCTCTCGCTGTGTCTCTGTCTCTCGCTGTGTGTCTCTGTCTCTCATTGTGTCTCTCACTGTGTCAACTCGCTGCGTCTCTCGCTGTGTATCCCGCAGGGCACTCACCGCTTTGCCACCGCTACCTGCTGTATTCCTCGCACGCACGCGCACACACATCCGGATCTCAACATGTACACACATGTCGTGCCAAAGGGATGTAATGGATGGCTCGCCGCACTTGCAATCGCGATGTTGTGGGTCGACCTCGGACGAGACCCAGGGACCGGTGCAGATAACCGTCCACCGGTGTTAGCCGTTAGCCGCGCTAACGCCGCGACCACCGCCGCCCCCACCGCCTTCCCCATGCGCACCACAGGCAGCCCACCCAGTACGGGCACGTCCACCGTGAACATCTACCTGAAGGACCTGAACGACAACGTGCCGGTGGTGTCGGTGCCGGGCAGCGCCCACGCGTGCCTCCCCGAGGACGCGTCCTCGCCCACCGCGCCGGTGGTGCTCAGGGCCACCGACGCCGACGCCGTCCCCAACGGCGCTCCCTTCACCTTCGAGCTGCTCAACGACCCCGCGGGCACCGTGGACCGCTGGGACCTGCGGAAGAACGGCAAGGCGCCCCCACCCACCCCCGCGGCACCGCACGGCACGACGCGCCGCAGCAGTCTACAGCACCGCACAGCAATGCACTGCATCTAGCAGCACTTGGACAGCAACGCATAGCACCTTCCTACATTGCACAGCACCACGAAGCAACGCAATGCACGGCACGGGGCAGCAAAGTCCAGTACTGACCTGCGCAGCACGAAGCAGCAACGGAATGCAACGCACTGCACAGCACAGCAATGCATTGTGCAGTAGTGCGAAGCAACGCACTGCACCGCACAGCACAGCACTGCACCCACAGGGAACAGCAACAGCAATTGACAGCACAGCATCGAGCAGGACCGCACGGCATGGCGCGGTGATGGGAGCGTCTTGCATGGCATGGGCGGCAGAGTGACGACACAGTGACGACACAGTGACGACACCTGTGCCTCCTCGTAGCAACAAGGTACCTGAGTTCGGTTCCCAACTCAGGGCCCTTGTTCTGCGAGTGGAGTTTGCACGTGTCTCTGTCTCTCTCTCTCTCTCCCCGTGGTTGCGTGGATTTTTCTCAAGGTCCCTCCGGTTTCCCCCAGAATCGACGTCCTCATGCGTTTTGAGTGTTTGGCTGCTTTACACTTCCCCGTGATGATGATGATGATGAGCCACTTCGTTGAGCTATCGTTTGTGGGCAGGTCGTTTCTGAAAAACAGTTACGTAGCTCGGTGGGCCTTAGCTGGTCAAATACAAATTGTTAGTGATAGACTGACGGGAATCGTCATTTGTCTGCGTTACGTGGAACACGCGTACACGCACACACACAACACGTGTACACATGCAGAACACGCGTACACGCACACACAACACGTGTACACATGCAGAACACGCGTACACGCACACACACAACACGTGTACACATGCAGAACACGCGTACACGCACACACAACACGTGTACACATGCAGAACACGCGTACACGCACACACACAACACGTGTACACATGCAGAACACGCGTACACGCACACACAACACGTGTACACATGCAGAACAGGCGTACACGCACACACAACACGTGTACACATGCAGAACACGCGTACACGCACACACACAACACGTGTACACATGCAGAACACGCGTACACGCACACACACAACACGTGTACACATGCAAAACACGCGTACACGCACACACACAACACGTGTACACATGCAGAACACGCGTACACGCACACACACAACACGTGTACACATGCAGAACACGCGTACACGCACACACAACACGTGTACACATGCAGAACAGGCGTACACGCACACACAACACGTGTACACATGCAGAACACGCGTACACGCACACACACAACACGTGTACACATGCAGAACACGCGTACACGCACACACACAACACGTGTACACATGCAGAACACGCGTACACGCACACACACAACACGTGTACACATGCAGAACACGCGTACACGCACACACAACACGTGTACACATGCAGAACACGCGTACACGCACACACACAACACGTGTACACATGCAGAACACGCGTACACGCACACACACAACACGTGTACACATGCAGAACACACGTACACGCACACACACAACACGTGTACACATGCAGAACACGCGTACACGCACACACAACAAGTGTACACATGCAGAACACGCGTACACGCACACACACAACACGTGTACACATGCAGAACACGCGTACACGCACACACACAACACGTGTACACATGCAGAACACACGTACACGCACACACACAACACGTGTACACATGCAGAACACGCGTACACGCACACACAACACGTGTACACATGCAGAACACGCGTACACGCACACACACAACACGTGTACACATGCAGAACATGCGTACACGCACACACAACACGTGTACACATGCAGAACACGCGTACACGCACACACACAACACGTGTACACATGCAGAACACGCGTACACGCACACACACAACACGTGTACACATGCAGAACACGCGTACACGTACACACAACATGTGTACACGCCCACACACAACACGTATACACATGCAGAACACGTGTACACGCACACACACAACACGTATACACATGCAGAACACGCGTACACGCACACAACACGTGTACACGCACAACACGTGATCAATCACACACACTGAACACGTGTACACACAACACTTGTACACACAACACATGTACACGCCCACACACAACACGTATACACATGCAGAACACGCGTACACGCACACAACACGTGTACTGCACACGCACACAACACGTATACATGCACACACACTGAACACGTGTTCACACAACACGTGTACACACAACACGTGTACACACACACAACACGTGTACACACAACACGTGTACACACAACACGTGTACACGCATACACAACACGTGTACTGCGCATGCACACAACACGTGTACATGCACACACAACACGTGCACACACAACACGTGTACACACAGCACGCAGACAGCGTCACCGGCTCAACGCCCCGTGGCCATGCGTCGAGCCGCTAGGCCGCACCGTAGGCCCAAGTCGACCTTCGCGCTTCCCGGACGCGGCCCGAACGGCGAGCGACGCGACACGCCGGGGCGGGCGAACGATCGTCACCACCGTGACCCCACCGTGACCCCTCACCGTGACCCCCCCCACCCCGCGGCACCGACAGGAACCGACTCAGCGGTGCTCGCCCTCAAGACGGCCATGCTGTCGCCTGGCTACTACAACTTGTCGGTGCTGGTGCGCGACCAGCAAGGCCTGGGCGAGCCGCGGCGCGTGCCGATTCGCGTGTGCCGCTGCGGGGGCCTCCTGCAGGGCTCGGCCTGCTCCGGCGACTCGGTCGGCGGCATCGGCCTGGGCTGGGACGCCCTCGCCGCCATCCTCTTCTCCGTGTTCGCCATGCTGCTGTTCGGTGAGACGGACGCTTTTCCTTCTCGCTTCTCCCCTCCCGCTCGCCGGAAGCCGACTCCCGCTGCGGCGCACGGAGAGCGGTCATCGTCACAACGGCGACGACCTGCAGCTTCACCTCCTCCCGACTTTTAAACCCCCCCCCCCGCCGCCATCACCGCTCCTAGCCCTGCATGATCATCCTGCTACTGCTGCTACTCCCTGCCTCGGCTACGACCAGGCCAAACCCTATCACTACCACCTATCACTATCACTACCCCTATCAATATCACTACCCCTATCACTACCCCTATCACTATCACTACCCTTATCACTATCACCTATCACTACCCCTATCAATATCACTACCCCTATACCCCTATCACTATCACTACCCCTATACCCCTATCACTACCCTTATCACTATCACTACCCCTATCACTCTCAATACCCCATTACCTGTATCACTATCACTCGCCCCTCTCACTATCACCACCCTATCACATCACTACCTCAACCCCTATCACCACCCCTGCTTTGTGTGGCGTGTGTAACGGGCGCGACCTCTACAGCGACGCCTTCGTTTCGGCAACGGACGGACACGGTCGCGTCTTGCGGTGACCCCGTCGCGTCTTGCGGTGACCCCGTCACGACGACGTGCCGCCGTGGTTGTGCGTCACGCGCCGCAGCTTGCTAATGGTTTTTATTTTATTTGTCAGACGTCCCGTAGAGTGTAGTAGTAGCGAGTCGCAATAGTCGAGCCGCGTCGAAGTGGAGCCTACGCGGCGTGAGAACCACGTGGGATTGGGCGGCACGCTGCGCCGTGGCACGGGCGGCAGGAAGGACACGCTTTTGGCAGCCAAGGAAAGCGGGAACGCTGGAACAACGCTGGAACGTTTGGCATGCGTCTGAAGGGAACGTCCGCCGGCGGAGGTGGATCGATGAACCCGGCTCGTGTGCGGTTGCTGGGTGGAACCGTTGCTTCTTTTTCGTCTCGGTGCCATTTCTAAATTTGTTGATTCATTTTAGATTTTTCTTGGTTGTCGTGGTGGTTTTCACTTGCTAGGCATCCTATGAGCATGAATGACGCCATATAAAATGACAGTATTATTATTACCGCGCAAAATCGTTCACGCTCTTCCTCCATCTCTGCTACCCCCTCCAATTCCCACGCCTTCCACTAGGGCTGCTGTGCTGCCTCTTCTGCCGCTCCCAGAAGCCCCGGCTGCTACACCTGGATGACTTTGGCGGCATGAACGCCGGCCTCAGCTCCCTGGTCAAATACAACGAGGAGGGCGGCAAGGAGCACGACAAGGTCACTACGACGGTGGCGACGATGACGACGACGACGATGATGATGACGATGATGACGACGTTGACGATGGAGATGGTGATGACGACGGTGGCGACGATGATGACGACGATGATGATGATGTTGACGAGGACGACGGAGATGGAAATGATGACGATGATGATGTTGACGACGATGACGACGATGTTGATGACGACGACGATGACGACGATGATGTTGACGACCATGAGTTGTGTCCGATTAAAGCCGCCCTCCCACGCGCATGGCTTTGTGGGAGCCTCGGTACCATGAATTTAAATCAACGTGATAATGTCGTCGGACCGGGGAAAAATGGGTTAAGGTCGCATCGCGTTCTCAGCGTGTTTGATCGGGGTGCCCCCCGGTGTCAGCTGTCCCTGTGCGTCACAATGTGACTCGGCACCCGGTGTGCAAGCGGGCGTTGGTTTTTGAAGCTGGTAGGGAGGCGATTTACTGCCGTGCGGTCGAGCCTAGGGCGCCTCCGGTGGCAGCTATCCCTGTGCGTCACGAGGTAGCCTCGTGTTGGTTTGGAGCCTGCGGGGGGGGGGGGGCGGCGATGATTTTCTGCCGTGCGGCGAGCACGCGCGCTGTCGTTT
>NC_136337.1:5256504-5328809 GCF_964198595.1 Lampetra fluviatilis | reverse complement strand
CTCTACGCGACTCCGTCGAGAGAGATAGAGAGACAGAGAGATCAAGTGGCGAGAGATAAAGTGACAAGATAAACTAATGGATAAAGCATTGAGATATAAAGCAACGAGATGTATTGATGACCTGTATTGGTGACATCTATTGGTGAGAGATAAAGTGACGAGAGAGAACGCTTGTCTGCGTATTTATTCAAGGCAGTTCATTATATTTATTTTAATTTACAATGGTATTACAACATATTTTTACTTGTTTGTCTTATTATGATAATTTCGACGCGTTTTAAGGGCTTATTTAAGTGTTTATTAAAGGTAACTCGTAACAAATATAGGTTTCCGTAGGCCGAAATCATTATCCGCTGTTCACGAGCATCTCAAGAACGTATCCCTCATCGCGAACAACGGGTGCGATTAAATGACGGTCACGTTAACGATATATCGCTACGCGATTTAAAATGCAACATTTTGCCATTCAAACAATCCACGACGTGCACTGCGCAGTCGCTCGCCGTCGCCACGAAGCAGAGAAAGCGGATTCTTAAACCCCTTCCCAAGGGTTTCGCTTCATCTTCCAGGGTGTCTGGGGGTCCCAACCCAGAAAAAACATCTAAATTAAAAAACGAATTTCCTGCCTAAAATATAAAAAAATTCCCCAACACATGGGATGACTTTTTTTTTTATTTTTTGACAATAATGTCTAAGAGTGTATTGTATCACATTGCTCTGTTTTTTACCATTTCTTGTTTCATTGTTTGTAATGGCAGATATTAAGGATTCATAAAGTACAACCATAATCACAATCATATATAAAAATAAATCTATGCATTGATTTATATGAAGACAAGTCCAGATATTGTGGCCAAGGTTGAGCAAATTGTTTTTTATAGCAATAAATTGGGGGGGGGGGGGGGGAGACATTTTGAGCATATTTGAATATTGGAAGGGGGGTGTGTGTGTGTGTGTGTCCCAATATATATTATAATGACGGCCTTGTCTTCTTGGTTCTTTCGGTAAAGTCACGTAGAAGGGAAGTAATAAAATAATAAAAATAAAAACATAATAAAATAATTCTCACGACGTTTCGGCGACAACGCAAGCAGCCGTCCTCAGGTGAAAACCAGGTCTGTCGGGGAGACAGCGTCTGAATGTTTTCACCTGAGGACGGCTGCTTGCGTTGTGGCCGAAACGTCGTGAGAATTATTTTATTATGTTTTATTTTTATTATTTTATTACTTCCCTTCTACGTGACTTTACCGAAAGAACCAAGAAGATGAATCCCTGCAGTCACAAAAGCTTTAAACCGATATGACGGCCTTGGTTTGCACGCACGACAAGCCTCGCGTGCCGATTGTCTGTTGTTTTGCTGCTGCTGCTGCAGGGATGCAAGAACAGCGTGCGTGCGCTGGCGCTGCGTGCCGACGAGTGGCTGCGCGCCGCGTTCATCCCGGACACGCGCGTGCTCGCGTGGAGCGAGCACGCCACGCCACAGGAGGTACGAGCGCCTCAAGCGCTTCCAGCTCATCTACGGCTGGGGCGGCAAGAAACTTCTCGCGTGAGTGGCGGTGGTGGTGGTGGCGGTGATGGATGTGGTGGTGGTGGTGCTGGTGGTGGTGGCCGTGCTGGTGGATGTGGTGGTGGTGGTGCTGGTGGTGGTAGTGATGGTGCTGCTGTTGGTAGTGGTGGTGGTGGTGGTAGGTGGATGCGGTGGTGGCCGGTGCCGGTAGTGGTGGTGGATGTGGTGGTGGCAGTGGTGGTGGCAGTGGTGGTGGATGTAGTGGTGATAGTGGTGGTGCTGCTGGTGGTGGATGTTGTGGTGGTGGCGGTGCCGGTAGTGGTGGTGGATGAAGTGGTGGTGGTGGTGGTAGTGGCGGTGGTGGTGGTGGCAGTGGTGCTGCTGGTGGTGGATGTGGTGGTGGTGGCAGTGGTGGTGGCAGTGGTGGTGGATGTGGTGGTGATAGTGGTGGTGCTGATGGTGATGGATGTGATGATGGTGGTGGTGGTGGTGGTGGATGTGGTGCTGGTGTTAGTGGCGGTGGATGTGGTGGTGGTAGTGGCGGTGGTGGTGGTGGCTGTTCATCCTTCGCGGCAGCTCGTTCGTGTATCAAGACGCTGCTTGGTGGGCACGTTGAACTTCTTCCGCACCGTACGTAGCCAACCGACACTAATCGATCACCACCCCCCCCTCCCCCTCTCGCAGTCGTAGCCCAACGCGCTGCAGCTGCTCAACACGAGCGCCAATCGGCACATGTTCGACGACTGGAGCCAGCGCTGGAGGCGGCGGAGGGCACCCCAGTGCGTCACGTGCGCCGTCGTGGGCAACGGCGGCATCCTCAACGGGTCGCGCATGGGCCGCGAGATCGACAAGCACCACTACGTCTTCCGGTCAGCGCACACTCTCTCTCTCTCTTACCCCCCCCCCTCTCTCTCGCCCCCCGCTCTCTCTCGCCCCCCCCCCCCCCACTCTCTCTCTCTCTTACCCCCCCCTTTCTCTCTCTCTCACCCCCCCTTTCTCGCCCCCCTCCCCCTCTCTCTCTCCCCCTTCTCTCTCACCCCCCTCTCTCTTGCCACCCCCCCTCTCTAGCCCCCCCTCCCTCTCTCTCCCTCTCTCTCGCTCCCCCCCCCTCTCTCGCCCCCCCCTCTCTCGCCCCCCCCCTCTCTCGCCCGCTCTCTCTTGCCCCCCCTCTCTCGCCCCCCCTCTCCCCCTTCTCTCTCGCCCCCCTCTCACCCTCCCTCTCTCTCGCCCCCCCCTCTATCTCCCTCCTCTCTCTCACCCCCCCCCCCTCTATCTCCCCCCCTCTCTCTCGCCCCCCCCCCTCTCTCCCCCCTCTCTTTCTCCCCCCCCTCCCCCCAATATCGCGTGACGTCGCCGCTTGGGGATTTGTTGTTGTTGTTGTTGTTTTAGTTTGTTGTCCTTACACCCGCCACACCCACCCCACCCACCACGCCGCACCTCGGCTTGGCCACGTGCGTTGAGTAGTCAGTGTCGATTTACAAGTGGACAGCTGCAGTGGATTCTTAATATCGGAAGGAAGAGCGTTCCAGACGGCCACAGAAGCTCGTCTGGAAAGTGCCGCGGTGCGCTTTCAGATTGCCAGCCAAAAGACGCTGCAAAGATTTCCGGAGTTTGCGTGGTGGTGGTGGTTTTTGCTCCTTAACGAAATCGGCTAGATATTGTGGTTGGTTTGTGGCGAGCAAATGGGTCTTGTGTAAATCCCCACGACGTGGCTTTTAAAAACCAGGATCGACCTCTTGCAGAAGCCACGCAGGGGACGTGTGGCGTGCTCTAGCAGAACGGCGAGCACTCACGCGTCGCGTGAAAGCGACGTGGTGTGGTGACCGTCTTTGTTGCATGGACAGCCAAAAGACGCGGCTAGCGTTGATTAACCGGAGTTCGCGTGGTGATGGTTTCTGCTCCTTGGGGTTCATTTGCGGTGAGCACTTTGCATGTAATGAGCGCGACCTTTAAAACATATTTGTTCAGCAACGAGAAGCCCATGCAACTTGGCGAGCACTGGATGGACACGTGTCCTCCTCTCTATGTTATTCCAGCCGTGCATGCAATGTATCATC
This sequence comes from Lampetra fluviatilis, assembly GCF_964198595.1. Taxonomy (NCBI): domain Eukaryota; kingdom Metazoa; phylum Chordata; class Hyperoartia; order Petromyzontiformes; family Petromyzontidae; genus Lampetra; species Lampetra fluviatilis. Next base: position 5,325,245 of record NC_136337.1, on the reverse strand, counting down.
CATAATCCTCATTATTATTGTCCATTAGTGTATTCAAAAATAATTATAGATGATATTTTGGACCGCACGGTTCAACTGTAAATTTGCTCGTGTGCTTAAGTTTGCTCAACGGAAGAGCGGAACCCGGCTTAAGCCAGATTAACTCCCAGCGCCCCCCTCGAGATCAGGCACATCTATCGAAATCGGCTGAAGAATCCTGTAAATCACGTGACCTTCTGTGTGGACACCCACACTCTGAACCCCTTTCCTCTCATCTACGCATCTTTCTCTATCAATAAATCAAGCCTTTATTTCCGTTGCACTATTTGGCGCAAAAGATGCAATTCAAAGTGCTGTACAGATAAAAGAAAACATTGTCAAAAGACTAAAGCTCAAGAACAATAAAAGCAATTTCCATATAAACGAAATTGCAAAAAAAATATTTCTGTGGTTTTTCCACATGATGATGATGATTGCTTGTGTTGCAATCGAAATGTCGTGATTGGTTTAATTTTTTTTCTAACTACGTGACTTTACCGAAAGAACCAAGAATATGAATCCCTACAGTCACGAAAGCTTTAAATCAAAATCGTAACACATATTTTGTTGCCAGAAAAAAGGGGAAACATATTCTCATACAGAGACTATCCCAACCCCAAACCCTACCCCAACCCCTATCACTACCGATGCCCCTATCGCCAACCCGATCACTACCCCAACCCCTCCTTAACCACTCACGCCTGCCCTCCTGTCACCATCGCTTCACCACAACGTTGAATAACAACCACCCCACGTTAAAATATCTCAACCACTGCCACCTTGTGTACACTTTTGTAAGTATTGCAAAGGCGCCTTTGACCAGAGGTCGCAACCGGGTACCCGATACCCGTACCCTACCAGATACCCGGCTACCCTTACCCGGCCAGGTACGGGTACGGGTAGCCGTTTGCGACCCTGGTGCGGCCGGGTACGGGTACGGGTAGGCCGTGAGTCACTGGTAAGTAACTGTTTGTCACTCATTTCGGGTAGGGTACGGGTAAGGAACGGCTACCCGTACCCGGCTGGGTACGGGTACGGGTACCCATTTGCGACCCTGGAGCGGCCGGGTATGGGTACGGGTAAGGAATCAAAAGCCGTTTGCGACCTCTGCCTTTGACCGAGTAAGGCGCAGCTGTTGCACGAGTCTGTGTAAGACAGGATGGGTTTACTTCGCTCATTTTCAGAGGGGGGAAGGACACTTTCACCGATAAGATATCGTCAGCGTGAGTGAGGGGGCCGCCACACCATTTGAAACCATCGTTGGGTTTGACAGCAGCACGATGATGATGATGATGAGGGGGTGTTGGCACATTTGTGTATTGTCAGGGGGGAGGGAGAGAGGGAGGGGGGGGGGGCGCATTTAAGGCCACCAGTGGCCCTCGGTGGCCTTGCAGTGGAGAACGCTGCTGTGGATTTCACACCTTATGGTGATTGCTTGTGTTGCAGTCGAAACGTCGTGAGAATTTAATTGTTTTATATTTTTATTATTTCCCTTCTACGTGACTTTACCGAAAGAACCAAGAATATGAATCCCTGCAGTCACGAAAGCTTTAAATCAAAATTTTATTGTTATTTAACTCGACTTGCCAATGCCACAGCAGCAGCGACGGTGGTAGCATCGCCAAATTATTTTAAGAATAAACAAAAAGTTTAGGGGCTCGCTCCTCCAGGTGGATCGGAAAGTCGCGTGCTGAATCTTCGTAAATTCCGCCGTGGCCGCCGCTCCCTCGCGGAAACCCATCGTCCCACTCCCGGTCGATAAAACTAGTACCAATTAGGGTGGCACTTTTTGTCTTGTTTTAATACGTGACCCTTTTATCCGCAAATCATCTCAACCCATCGTCCCACTCCGGGTCGCTAAAACTAGTACCAATTAGGGTGGTGCTTTTTGTCTTGATTTAATACGTGACCTTTTATCTGCAAATCATCTCGACCCATCATCCCACTCCCCAGGTCGCTAAAACTAGTACCACTTCGGGTGAAACTTCTCAAAACTTCTTCACTTATCCACGACTCTTTTATCCGCAACTCATCTTGACCGACCGTCCCACTCCCGGTCGAAAAAACGAGTACCACTTGGGAGTGGCGCTACCTTTCATTTGTTTTATTCACTGCTCACATTTCTCACGCGATTCGTGAAACCCGCGCAGCGTCGCGACCGAGTTTCCTATCCTCAGTCTACCGCTCTCTGCCCACCCTCCCTGGCACCGTTTCACCTTCTGCTGCTACGATGCGCTCCGATGGCCACTTTTACAGAGGGCGATTGTTGGCACGAAATACAGACGCCGATTGATTTTGAGTCGCGCGCGCACGCGCACACCCAGCCGCCACTGCCAGCCTCCTCCATCCACCTCCATCCATCTCCCTGGCTTTGTGATTGCCGATCACGTGACGTCGGATCAGAATCAGAAGTGAATTTCTCGAGTAAAGATCACGTGGCTTCGGCTGCTGTTACTTTTGCTTTTTCTTCTGTTTTTACTATTGCTGCTGCTTCTGCTGATGTTGCTTCTGCTGCTGCTTCTGCTATTGTTGATGTTGTTTCTGCTGCTGTTGCTGCTTCTGCTGCTGTTACTTCTGCTGTTGCTGATGTTGCTACTGCTGATGGTTGCTGCTGTTACTTCTGCTGTTGCTGATGTTGCTATTGCTGACGTTGCTTCTGCTGCTGCTGATGTTGCTGCTGCTGCTGCTTTTGCTGCTGCTGCTGATGTTGCTTCTGCTGCTATTGCTTCTGCTGCTGCTATTGCTTCTGCCGCTGCTTCTGCTTCTGCTGCTGATGCGGCTCCTGTTGCTTCTGTTGCTGCTGCTACTGCCGCTGCTGATGCTGCTCCTGTTGCTTCTGCCGCTGTCGCAGGGTGAATGCCGCGATGACGCGGGGCTACGAGGACGACGTGGGGAGCAGAACGAGCTTCTACTTCTTCAGCACCAACACGATGCGCAACTCGCTGGGCCGCTTCCGCAAGCAGGGATACACCTCGCCGCCCGACACGCCGGTACGGAGCACCGCACGCACGCACAGCCCGTGCCCTTCACAGTCCGTGCCCTTCACTGCCCGTGCCCTTCACTGCACGTGCCCTTCACTGCACGTGCCCCCTCACAACCCGTGCCCTTCACTGCCTGTGCCCTTCACTGCCCGTGCCCTTTACTGGACGTGCCCTTCACTCCCCGTGCCCTTCACTGCCCGTGCCCTTCACTGCCTTGTCAGCACGTACCCTTCACAGCCCGTGCCCTTCACTGCACCCCCCCTCCCCCCGCGAGCCACGGGCTGACCCTAGAGGCGCGATCCCGTACACACGGTACACGTGGAGTCCACGTCCTTCGCACCTTCTCGACGCCCACGTCAAGGAGAGTTTCACGACAGCATCTCTTGTGCGCGTAGCTGACAACCCCTTAGAAATCTCAAAGTTCATCCTACAAAGTCCCATCGCAATGGAGAGAAACGCAAACAAATAGACAATTTCGATTTAAAGCTTTCGTGACTGCAGGGATTCATCTTCTTGGTTCTTTCGGTAAAGTCACGTAGAAAGGAAATAATAAAATAATAAAAATAAAACATAATAAAATAATTCTCACGACGTTTCGGACACAACGCAAGCAGCCGTCCTCAGGTGAAGAACAGGTCTGTCGGGGAGACAGAGTCTGAATGAAACACCACCAGGCTTGGAGCGACTATTTAAGCTGGGATGGAGGGGGGAAGGGCGCCTTGACAGAATCATTTGCAGATCAAGAGGAATTTAGCATATTTATGCGAAATGCAGATATGCGATTAGTACTACTTATTTCCATTCTACGTGACTTTACCGAAAGAACCAAGAAGATGAAATAGACAAACAATGTTTTTTTTTTCTCCCCCATTGAAACGGCCGTACGCCGTATGGACCTGACAACTCACCACTACACTCACCACTAGCTGTGCCTGTCTGTCTGCCTTGTTTGTCTTGTGTGTGTGTGTGTGTTTTTGTTTCCTGTCCCCAATTTGGCCCGTCAATGTTTGTCGAGTTGGCTCTGGCAAAAAAAAGAGAAAAGAACCACCCGGCCACGCGGCCCACGCTCAGGTGTCCGGTGGCATCACGTGACGAGAGCCACGTGACCCACGGCAGCGTCGCGAGACGTCTCGCCCCTCCCAGCGGGGGGGGGGGGCTCACCTGGGTGGAGGGGGTGGGGAGCGAGTGGGGTGGGGTGGGGTAGCCCCCGGGGGAAGGGGGGGGGCATGACACCTGGTGCTGTTTGTTTACACGGCAAGCGTGCGGCAGGGGAGTGCTTGTTGTGTAGCCCTACCCCTGTGTGTGAACCCCTACCACCCCTACCCCTGTCTGTGAACCCCTACCCCTGTCTGTGAACCCCTACCCCTGTCTGTGAACCCCTATCCCTGTCTGTGAACCCCTACCCCTGTCTGTGTACCCCTACCCTTGTCTGTGTACCCCTACCCCTGTCTGTGAACCCCTACCCCTGTCTGTGTACCCCTACCAGCCCTTACCCCTGTCTGTGAACCCCTACCCCTGTCTGTGTACCCCTACCAGCCGCTACCCCTGTCTGTGAACCCCTACCCCTGTCTGTGTACCCCTACCAGCCCCCATCCCTGTGTGTCAACCCCTACCAGCCCCTACCCCTGTCTGTGACACCGCGGGAGATCGTGACGCCGCTCGTTGTCGCTTGCAGGAGACGCGCTACGTCTTCATCCCGGACAGCACACGCGACTACCAGATGGTGCAGGCCGCCATCACCAACACGCCCGTCACCTCTGGACGTGACAGCTCAAAACTGTGAGGACACTCCCCCCCCCCCCCCCCCCCCCCCCCGGTTCCCCTTCCACGTGCACATCGCTCCACACCTCCCTGCTTATACATCTTTAACCAAGGCCGTCGTCTTCTTGGTTCTTTCGGTAAAGTCACGTAGAAAGAAATCATAAAATAATAAAAATTCAACATAATAAAATAATACAAATTCAACATAATAAAATAATTCTCGCGACGTTTCGGCCACAACGCAAGCGGCGGTCCTCAGGTGCGGATCAGGTCTGTCGGGGAGACAGCGTCTGACGCTGTCTTCACCTGAGGACGGCTTGCTTGCGTTGTGGCCGAAACGTCGTGAGAATTATTTTATTATGTTTTAGATTTATTATTTTATTATTTTCCTTCTACGTGACTTTACCAAAAGAACCAAGAAGATGAATCCCTGCAGTCACGAAAGCTTTAAATCGATATTCAAAACACATCCCCCCCCCCCCCAATATTCAAATATGCTCAAAATGTGTCGCCAGTAATATATTGCTATAAAATAGATTTCTGTTTTTATTATTGTGGTTATGGTTGTACTTTATTAATCCCTTAATCTCTGCCATTACATACAATGAAACAAGAATAGGTTAAACATAAAAAAAACAGAGCCATGTAAATACAATACACTATTAGACATTATTGTAAAACATAAATAAAAAGTCCATCCCGTGTATTAGTGAATTTTAAATATTTTTGCAGGAAATTGGTGGAAATTAGTTTTCAAATTGAGATTTTGTTTTCTGGGGGGGACGACCCCCAGACCCCCTGGAATATTTGGTCCCCCCAATGTTGACTCCATGGCTACGGCCTTGTGTGTTAATCATCTCATCGCAGTCGCTTGCAGTGGGCAAAACATACGTGACCATTTTTCATCAAAGCGTGTAAAGTGAAAAAACTAGACGTAATTTTTGTTTCCTCTTAATTTCATTGTTCTTCAATAAGTTTTCATATTTACGTCGTTCATGATGACGCTTGAGTTGACGACGTAGGTGGCACACACGGGTTTTTTTTTTAGGTCTGGAGTAGAGTGGCACGACCACATCACATCGCTCTCAACCCAGACGGTTTAGCCCGTATCCTTGTGCAGGGGAATTGAGTGTTCAGGTCCATACGGCGTAGAGCCGTTTCAATACGGGCAAAAAATAAATGTGTCTATTTGTTTGTTGTTTTTCTCCTTGTGATGGGACTTTGTAGGATGAACGTTGAGATTTATAAGGGCACGCGGTGACCCATAAGGTCTGAGTTGTCTGTAACAAGGTAGGGCACTGATAAGGGGTTGACAGGGATGTAGTGGTGAGTGTCCTGGTGAGTGTACAAGTGGTGAGTGCAGTAGTGGCGAGTGTACTGGTGGTGAGTGTACTGGTGGTGAGTGTACTGGTGGTGAGTGTACTGGTGATTCTACTAGTGGTGAGTGTGCTAGTGGTGAGTGTACTAGTGGTGAGTGTAGTGGTGGTGAGTGTACTGGTGATTATACTAGTGGTGAGTGTGCTAGTGGTGAGTGTACTAGTGGTAAGTGTGCTAGTGGTGAGTGTACTAGTGGTGAGTGTACTAGTGGTGAGTGCAGTGGTGGTGAGTGTACTAGTGGTGAGTGTAGTGGTGGTGAGTGTACTAGTGGTGAGTGCAGTGGTGGCGAGTGTAGTGGTGAGTGTACTCGTGGTGAGTGTGCTAGTGGTGAGTGTACTAGTGGTGAGTGCAGTGGTGGCGAGTGTAGTGGTGAGTGTACTCGTGGTGAGTGTAGTGGTGGTGAGTGTACTAGTGGTGAGTGAGTCTGCCAGCAGTGGCACGATCAAGCAGTTGCCAGGGCTTCTTTGCCCCCCTCTCCACCCTCACCACGTGTAGAACGTCCTGTCCGCGCTGTGTGTGGCTGCTGGTGGTGGTGGTGGTGGTTCTGGTGGTGGTGGTGGTGGTGGTGCTGGTGGTGGTGGTGGTGGTGGTGGTGGTGGTGGTGGTGCTGGTGGTGCTGGTGGTGCTGGTGGTGGTGGTTCTGGTGGTGGTTCTGGTGGTGGTGCTGCTGCTGGTGCTGCTGCTGCTGGTGGATGAACAACCCCTCCGCGTGGATCTCGCAGGCCTCCCACCTACTTTGGCAGCGCTCCGGGGCCTGAGAAGTTCAAAATGCTCCACCCCGACTTCTCCCGCTACCTACGGAACAGGTTCGAGGGTTTTTTTTTATCTCTCTCCTCGTTTCAACACTTTTATTGAACTTGTTGAAGCTTTGCTCTGCCCGTTCTACTCGGGAGGGTCTCGTCTGGACCCCCCCCCTTTGCGTCTCTCTCGCCCTGTGTTGTTACAACAACAACAGCAAAGCATGAATGGACTACAGGAGCGATTTTTCCCATGTAAATGAGACCATAGATGATTTCTTCCCCCCCCACTACCACTTCCCCGGGTTGTCAACACCCACCCACCCATCCATCACCTACCCACCCATCACCCACCCACCCATCACCCACCCACCCATCACCCACCCACCCACCCAACCACCCGACCACCCACCCACCCAACCGCCCACCCAACCACCCACCCACCCAACCACCCACCCGACCACCCACCGACCCGACCACCCACCCACCCAACCACCCACCACCCACTTTGTCCCTCGCGTTAGGAACCGTGGGTGCATATAATCAATAATTTTGTTATATCTTAACTGCAAACTCCTAAAAATAATTTCACAAAGGTTTTCACTTTGGGGTGGGGTGTATGCCCCCTCCCCTCCATCCGCCCGCAAACTCCACCCCATGAGCGGGCGCTTTGTTCATGTGCACAGCAAATAATGAAATGAAAGCATTCAAAAAGAAGGGTCTCGACCTGATCTTCAAAGACTTTTGTTTTAGTTTTATGATCAGGTAGGTCACCTGCCATATTTTAGCAGTTGGGGAGGGGGGGAGGCGATGGTTTGGCCAGCGCCAGTTTAGTTTTTACGCGTGAGTTTTATTATTTTATTGGAAATGCCGGAGAACTGCCCGGCATGGAAAACTCGCGCGCACAACAGGATGAGAGAGAGAACTTTTTTAAATTTTATTTTACCAGCTAAGGCCCCACTGCTAAGCTACGTAGATATTTTTCGGAAGCGACCTGGCGATTGCAAATGACAGCTCAGCACCACGTGGAAATTTGTAGCAGCAGGCAAATGCTCTGAACGCGTGGTGACGTTGATTCGAAATGTGGAGGGGGAAAAACGGAGGAACCGGAGAAAAACTCCACGCGACCACGGGGAGGGAAAGAGAGCTAGAGAGACACGCAAACTCCAAATATACAGCAGCAGGTGTCGGGGTCGGGATCGAACCCACGACCTCCTGCATACCAGGCGAAGGAGTTAACATCTCCACATGCATAAAGGCACCCGAATTGCGAATCGAACCCAGGCCCCCCCCCCCCCTTCTAGCGAAACAAAAATAGGAAAGTAATGCAAGGGAAGCTAGCGACGGTGGTTATTGAGTGACCCGTACACCGCACACAGGCGCATAGCTGTGAACCCCGTATCAGCGCCCTCCCTTGTCACAGAACACTTCAGAACTTATTGGTCACCCCGTGTCCTCTTATACATCTCAACGTTCATCCTACAAAGTCCCATCGCAAGGGAGAAACACAAACATATAGACAATCACCACTACTACACTGACCACTACTACACTCACCACTAGTACACTCACCACTACACTCACCACTAGTACACTCACCACTAGTACACTCACCACTACTACACTCACCACTAGTACACTCACCACTAGTACACTCACCACTATTACACTCACCACTAGTACACTCACCACTACTACACTCACCACTACTACACTCACCACTACACTCACCACTAGTACACTCACCACTAGTACACTCACCACTAGTACACTCACCACTACACTCACCACTAGTACACTCACCACTAGTACACTCACCACTACACTCACCACTAGTACACTCACCACTACACTCACCACTAGTACACTCACCACTACTACACTCACCATTACACTCACCACTATTACACTCACCGCTATTACACTCACCGCTAGTACACTCACCACTAGTACACTCACCACTACACTCACCACTAGTACACTCACCACTAGTACACTCACCACTAGTACACTCACCACTACTACACTCACCACTAGTACACTCACCACTAGTACACTCACCACTACACTCACCACTAGTACACTCACCACTACTACACTCACCATTACACTCACCACTATTACACTCACCGCTATTACACTCACCACTAGTACACTCACCACTAGTACACTCACCACTAGTACACTCACCACTACTACACTCACCACTACACTCACCACTATTACACTCACCACTAGTACACTCACCACTATTACACTCACCACTAGTACACTCACCACTAGTACACTCACCACTAGTACACTCACCACTACACTCACCACTACACTCACCACTAGTACACTCACCACTATTACACTCACCACTACACTCACCACTAGTACACTCACCACTAGTACACTCACCACTACACTCACCACTAGTACACTCACCACTAGTACACTCACCACTACACTCACCACTAGTACACTCACCACTATTACACTCACCACTAGTACACTCACCACTAGTACACTCACCACTAGTACACTCACCACTACACTCACCACTATTACACTCACCACTAGTACACTCACCACTACTACACTCACCACTACACTCACCACTATTACACTCACCGCTAGTACACTCACCACTACACTCACCACTAGTACACTCACCACTAGTACACTCACCACTACACTCACCGCTAGTACACTCACCGCTAGTACACTCACCACTACACTCACCACTATTACACTCACCACTATTACACTCACCACTAGTACACTCACCACTAGTACACTCACCACTAGTACACTCACCACTAGTACACTCACCACTAGTACACTCACCACTATTACACTCACCGCTAGTACACTCACCACTATTACACTCACCACTTGTACACTCACCACTACACTATACTCTACGCTATGCACTACACTAATACATACCTGTCAACCCCTTATCAGTGCCCTACTTCATTACAGACCAATTCAGACCTTATTGGTCACCCCATGTCCCCTTATAAATCTCAACGTTCATCCTGCAAAGTCCCATCACAAGGGAGAAACACAAACAGATAGACACACATTTATTTTGCCCGTATTGAAACGGCTGTACGCTGTATGGAACCATACCCCTTGTCATTGCCCTACCTTATTACACACCAATTCAGACATCATTGGTCACAATGACGACTGCGATGTGTTTTTGTTCTATCCCCCACAGGTTCATGATGTCCTCGCGGCTCAAGGGGCGTCTCCGCGTGATCTACAGGCCCAGCACAGGAGCTATGATGCTGCTCACCGCACTGCACACCTGCGACGTGGTGAGCTGCTCCCGAAACTAAACGCATTTTTCTTTTTTTAAACTAAAACTTTTTTTTTTAAATCCTTTATATTAAGTTCGCTTGCTTGCTTGCTTGCACGCTTACGACCGTGCAAATCTTTCGGTCGTTTTTTTACCCACTTCCCGTGATCCAATCGAGCTGACATTTTCAACACAGACTCGTTGTGCGTGACAATACATTTTCGTGAAAAAAATTTTTCCAAAATTTTACACTTTTTAGGAACAAAAAATTATATGTAATTACCAATTGCTTAATGGTGCCAAGCAATCATCTGACCCATAGGTGGCAGCCATCTCAAGCCAGAGGACGAGAGGACTCTAGCCGCCACGCATATAAAGGATTTATAGTGAAAAACTTTGTTTTTATGGGTTAATTTTTTTTTCTTTCTCCCCTTCAAATTTCGAATCAACATCACGCTTTGAGAGTGTACGGCTGCTTTACATTTCCACATTATAACAGCCACTTCGTTGAGCTGTTCTTGTTGACAGGTCCCTTTTGTAAAAGAGCTGCATACAGTAGCTCAGTTGGCCTTACCTGGTCATGTAAACATAATTCTAGATTTGAAGTTTTCGTGACTGCAAGGATTCATACTCTTTGGTTTTTTCGGTAAAGTCATGTAGGTAATGACTTCTTGTCTCGTTGTCTGTTAAAAGCTCTAACGGATAAGTGGAAATCCTCCCCATATTGGGCATTAATTCCAGATTTGAAGTTTTCGTGACTGCAAGGATTCATGCTCTTTTGTTTTTGGTAAAGTCACGTGACTTTACCGAAAAAAACAAAGAGCATATAAAAATAGTTTAGTAAACCCCCATCACCACCCCTACCCCTATCACCAAACCTATCACTACCCCAACCCCTCCTTAACCACTCACACCTATCCTTTATAACCGTCACCATAGTTAAACAACCAGATTTGAAGCTTTCGTTACTGCAAGGATTCATATTCTTAGGTTTTTTCGGTAAAGTCACGTTGGTAAAACATTTTAATTAATAAAAGTAAAAGTAAAATAAAATAAAAATCACGACGTTTCGGAGGCAACACAAGCTTCCGTCTTCAGGTGGAACCGTCACAGCACGATAGCTGTATCAAGTGAGAGAAATTCCAAGAAAACACTCCTTGTATATTACCTTGTTATCTCGGCATCTCTTTAGGAAGGCCAGCGTCTCGAGAAGCTGTGACTTCTTGTCTCGTTGTCTGTTCAAAACTCTAACAGATAGGTGGAATTCCTCCCCGTAGAGGGCATTAATTCTAGATTTGAAGCTTTCGTGACTGCAAGGATTCATATTCTTTTTTTTACTTTTATTAATTTTAATTTTTTACCAACGTGACTTTACCGAAAAAACCTAAGAATAGTTAAACAACCACTTTGAAGAACAACAACCCCACTATTTATGTAAACCACTGTCTTCTAATGTACAATTTTAATTATTATTGTAAAACGCATTGGACTCTTAAGACGCTATATACATCTATATAAGATAAGAATCGATTCTTGCATTGAATTGCAGGCCTCAGTCATGATGAGGATTAATCGTTATTGAACGGTTGGGTCAATTCACGCGATAGGCTGGGTCATGAAGCCAGCATGCCCAGCCACCGCATGCCCAAGCAGCTTCTCTATGGCCAGATAGAGGGGCCTAAACGGGCACGACACGGGCTGGAGAAGAGATGGACTGATGCGGTACGGGAGAATGTGGAGCTGAGTGGACTTGCCGACGGTACCACTTGTGTCAAGATCAGCGTCCATGGAGGAGGCTCGTGAAGGACGCTGCTGCTGCTGCTGCTGGGCAGTTGGAGGAAGTTGCCTTCCAACAACAAGGAGGGCAGAGGAGCGACGCTCACAACAACGAGGGGAGTGCCTGGTGGCTGAAATGCTGGTGCATCAGCCAGTCATCTCCATCGGTTAACCCATGGCACCTGCTGGGTCTGTCCCGTGATCTCCTGCGTCAGCGAAACCTTCGATACATCACGTGACGGCCTCAAAGTGCACCTGGCCTGGCACAGGCGCCGTGGTGACATCACCGTCGGTTACATGGTGGTCTGACGGTTGTTTTGTGGCCTTGTTCCCTTCCTCGCTGTTGTCGCCGTTGCTGCTGCTGCTGTCGTGACCGCCGTGTGTCCGTGTCCCCTAGGTGGACGCCTACGGGTTCCTGACCAAGGACTACGCCAGGTACTCGTGCTACTACTACGACAAGGTGAAGCGCGGCGTGCCCTTCGTAGCCAACCACGACATGAAGCTGGAGCTGGTGCTGTGGGCGCGCCTGCACAAGTCCAAGATGATCCGACTCTACATGGGAAAGGGCAATTGACGCGTGACGAACTGCGAGCGCGCTGAGAAGTGGTGGGGTAGGGGGGGGCGGGGGGTTTGGGGCCCGACACGGAGCACCGGGGTTTGGTGGGGGGGGGGGCTTGGGGAAAAGTTTTCGTCGAACTGTCACTCACCCGCCCACCCGTTTCGAGCCACAAACTTGGCCGCTCCTCTACCTTGCGAAGTTGCCACGGTTGTCCCGGAGGTCGGTTCCTGCGGACGACGGAGCCGGGCTCGGAGGCGGAATGGCAGAGCGGCGGGTGGGTTCAGGGGGCGTCTCCGGCAAAACGCGGCGCTTCCGGCAAAACGCGGCGCTCACCGTGAAGTAGTGTGCCAGTGTCTACCAGCCAGGACGCGGTTTAACCGGTGTTTAGAAGCCCTAATTATTATTGTTATTGTTGTTCTTATTGTTACGACGATTCCGCTGAGTCTCAAGACTTATTTTTTCCTTTCCTTAGAATCCCATCCTCCGACAAAGTCGGTGGAGTTTAGGCTTGGCCTTGAGTCTTGGAGGCCAGCACATGCCATGGCCTCAATGTAACAAAAAAAATGAGTTTCGTTTATTTTTGTTGCTTCTCCAAAACGCTGGAGAATATCCAACGCTCGCAGATTCGTACACGGAGACGCTGGGAAACTGCAGATGAGCTGGAAGGCAGTCAAAACTGACACTGTAAAGTGAGAGAAGGGGTCTGTAATATGGAGGTGTTAAGTTTTGATAGTTTATAGCGGCTGTGTCATGCCACACCCAGGGTAACCGTTTAAAGTAGGTGTGTCGAATACGGTTATCCTGGGCATTTCCGTGCTCATTTAAAGAGTTATGGATCAGGAATCTAGAGAAATTATAGCAATTTTGAATGCATGCTCAACCCCATGCTCGACCCCATGCTGGACTCCAAGCTCAACTCCATGCACTTTCCCATGCTTTATCCCATGCTCGACCCCATGCTCGACCCCATGCTCGACCCCATGCTCGACCCCATGCTGGACTCCAAGCTCAACTCCATGCTCAACTCCATGCTCGACCCCATGCTTTATCCCATGCTCAACTCCATGCACTTTCCCATGCTTTATCCCATGCTCGACCCCATGCTCGACCCCATGCTCGACCCCATGCACTTTCCCATGCTTTATCCCATGCTCGACCCCATGCTCGACCCCATGCTCGACCCCATGCACTTTCCCATGCTTTATCCCATGCTCGACCCCATGCTCGACCCCATGCTCGACCCCATGCTCGACCCCATGCTCGACCCCATGCTCGACCCCATGCTCGACCCCATGCTCGACCCCATGCTCGACCCCATGCACTTTCCCATGCTTTATCCCATGCTCAACCCCATGCTCAACCCCATGCTCGACCCCATGCTCAACTCCATGCTCTATCCAATGCTCGACTCCAAGCTCGACTCCAAGCTCAACTCCATGCACTTTCCCATGCTTTATCCCATGCTCGACCCCATGCTCGACCCCATGCTCGACCCCATGCTCGACCCCATGCACTTTCCCATGCTTTATCTCATGCTCGACCCCATGCTCGACCCCATGCTCGACCCCATGCACTTTCCCATGCTTTATCCCATGCTCGACCCCATGCTCGACCCCATGCTCGACCCCATGCACTTTCCCATGCTTTATCCCATGCTCGACCCCATGCTCGACCCCATGCTCGACCCCATGCTCGACCCCATGCTCGACCCCATGCTCGACCCCATGCTCGACCCCATGCTCGACCCCATGCACTTTCCCATGCTTTATCCCATGCTCGACCCCATGCTCGACCCCATGCTCGACCCCATGCTCGACCCCATGCTCTACCCCATGCTCGACCCCATGCTCTACCCCATGCTGTAGGAGATTGCCAGCAGAGGATTGCCAATTGGACCGTACACGCGTACACCTTGCACTCGCGTTTTCGCAGAGTACCTATTTATTAAGACTCTCGAGGGATAGTCGAGGAAAACGCTGACACCTTTAAGCTTGTTGACAATTAAAAAGATGGAAAGAAATAGTTTATTTTAAATTAATGTTTAATAAGGTAACGGGGGGGAGGCGGGGGGGTGGGGGGGGTAGGTAGCAACTTAACTGTATTTTATTAAATAATGACAAAAGAGGTTTACGTCTTTAGTAGTGTATTAGCACGATGACTTCACAACTGTCAACCCATACGGGTTTGGTCGTATTCTTGTCCAGGGAAATTGAGTTTTCAGGTCCATACAGCGTACAGCCGTTTCAATACGGGCAACATTTTCTTTTATTTTCGTTTGTGTGTCTCCCTTGTGATGGGACTTTGTAGGCTGAACGTTGAGATTTATAAGGGCACAGGGTGACCTACAACGTCCAAATTGCTCTGTAATAAGGTTGGGGCACTGATAAGAGTTTGACAGGTATGCGCTCGTGTGTTGGAGAGTACACCCGCGACGTTTACACCTCGAGTGCTGTGACATTTTCGCCGGTAATTGCAACACCCCTGGAGCCCATCGGGAGACAGACAGAGTTGCGAAGAAATCCTCGACTCCACGTGTCCGTCCTTAAATCGAGGTGGGGGGTAAATGTGATGCCGTTACTGTGGTCCAATCAGACCAGAAGCGGCGGCGGGGGGGGGGGTAAAAGTATATCATGTAATTTACAACTCATGCGTGCCAATGTGTCAGCGTCGTTGTATACACAACCAGGCATCATCGTCTTCGTCACCCGCGCTTCGTTTTACCCGAGGAGAGCCTCACCCGAGCTCCCAATGTTCGTTTACATGAGCGGTCCTGCCAAGTTGTAACAAGTAGAGGGGGCGGCGATGATGATGCTGCTGCTGCTGCTGCCCGTTTGTACTGCCACTTGAGTAATTTGCGAGTGATTTTGGATGTGTTTTGGCCGATGCCAGCTACGTTGTGTACCGGGGAGCGGTGGTGTAGCGGTTAGCGCTACGCTGCGCTACGAACTTGGAGACCCGAGTTCGATTCCCGCTCACGGCCAACACCGGTGACGGTTATCTGAACCGGTTCTGGGCCTCCCCTAGGTCGACTCAGCCTCAAATGAGTACCCAGTGCAGTGTGTAGTAAACATCGCCACTAGCGAGAAAAAGGCGGTCGGGCGTGTGGTGCTGGCCACCCCAAACCCCCTCGTGTGCCGTTCTGGCCTTCATAGGTGCTCGCTGACGGCACTTGCTCCAACAGTCTGTTAAGGCTATACTGGGGGGGGGCGATCTTTGTCTTTGTGTGAACTGCTCGTTGAGTCAATTTCGATTAACTTTTCATCAGTGGCTTGGCACGAGTGTTACCACCGTGCCAGCCAACGACGAAATCGCGTGATCAGCAGTCCTTATAGGTGGGTTGTGGTGGTGTAGACAGAATGGGTGAATTCTGATTAATGTAATGCTTAAACGTTGTTTTTTTAATACCATTTGATGCTTTCGGTAAAGTCACGTAGGTATGAGATAAAATGAATCACGACGTTTCGGGCGCTTGTGTTACGTCCAAAACGTCGTGATTTATTTCATTTAATACCTACGTGACTTTACCGAATGAACCCAAAGAATATGGATTCCCGCAGTCACGAAAGTTTAAAATCAAGGTTTTTTAATTATTATTTAAAATGTGTCGAATCGTTGTCGTCCGCGCAAATTGCACCTCGCAATCCGGCAGGCAGCAGCAAGTGAGGCCGGCGCTGACAACAATCGGCCAAGCTCTGCAGTCCTCAACATATTAAGATGTTCGCTGTCAATCAATGCGTGTTCATACCATGCAATGAGTTCGTTCATCTCTCCGCTATTAGACTATGAAAAGCGACCAAACGACTGTCTCGATAGACATTCATATTGTAGTCACCACGGTGTTAGAATCGATGTGAAATGACGTAACTGCTGGATTATTGTTGGGAAACAAAAAGTTGTTGAGCTGCTACCGTAACTGCTGCTGCTGCTGTTGTTGTTGGGGTAGCGGCCACGCAAATGTTTACATGGCGTGCAATAAACCCACGTGATTCTAGGCCGTCGCAAAGAAATGAGTGGCGGGTTTACTTAATTATTTAATTATTTCCTGGCGGGATGGGGGGGGCACGACAAGCGTGGAGGTGAAGTATGGGGGTCAAACGGCATCTACCCCCCGCCCCCTCCCCCCTCCTCCCCCACCTCTTCCATGACGGACTCAGCTTGGCGAGCATCTCATCCAGCAGTGGATTGACAGCGGGGGCTACGAATTATCCCCGCGGAATTGTCACCGTGCGAGAGAGTCCGTCCGTGCGTGCGTCCGTGCGTGCGTGCGACCGGCAGAAACTGCCCACGTGGACGCATCAGACCACAAGCGGTGGCCTCCGTTATTTTTATTTTTTGTAAATTGAAAGGGGGGTTGCGGGGGGGTCCCCCTCTCAGTCACCCTCTGGCATAACTCCCCACTCCCCCTGATCAGCTCGAGAACGCCTGCGTCTGAAAGCGAGGACTCGGCAAATGGGGAGTTCACACAGATCTGGGTGGCCCCCTCGTGAACGCCACTCCACAGACTCTGAGTTTACGCGATTGAAGTTGAAATGAGACTGACTCGCCTGCCCCTCCCCCCTCCCCCGCATCTCCCCTCCCTCCCCCGCATCCCCCCCCCCTCCCCCGCATCTCCCCCCTCCCCCACATCTCCCCCACCCCCTTCCTTCCTTCGCCAAAGGAAATGGATCAGACGCACCGCGTAACGCATTACGCTACGGTCCTACGCAGTCCGCGTTGGTTGTCTGTCCGGGCAGCATATCCCGCTACGCACCACTCACGCACCACTCTCCTATCTTCTAAGCTGTACACAGCCCCCCACCCCCCTCCACCAACCCCCCCCCCCCCTTGTGATTTGATCAATAAAAAAGATAATTGACAACAAAAAAGGAGGATTGCGTCGCTGTAGCGCGCGTACGACTGCTGCTGCTGCTGCTGCTTCTGCTGCTGCTGCTGCTGCTTCTGCTGCTGCTGCTGCTTCTGCTGCTTCTGCTGCTGCTGCTTCTGCTGCTGCTGCTTCTGCTGCTGCTTCTGCTGCTGCTGCTTCTGCTGCTGCTGCTGCTTCTGCTGCTGCTGCTTCTGCTGCTGCTGCTTCTGCTGCTTCTGCTGATGCTGCTTCTGCTGCTGCTGCTTCTGCTGCTGCTTCTTCTGCTGCTGCGTTTGCTGCTGCTACGACTGTGTGTAATCCCATTAGGGCGGTACTAGCGGTGTTTCTCAAACTTGTTTTGGCCTCCGGAGCACTCAGCCGATGCAAACATTTCCCTGAACCACCCAAACCACCCAGCCACCGCCCACGCCCTGGCGACAAAAACGCAATGATCGATCTCTCTCTACATACCACTCGTACAAAATGGTTCTTATTACTGGAACATTAAAAAAAATTGTACGTAACTAATACGGTTGTCTTTTAGGTGTGGGGGCAAGGGGGGACATTTTAATTAAAAATATACATACTTTTTTTTTTTATTAAACATCATCAGCCAAATATGAATTCACTTCCGAAACAAAATGTGTGAAAAAACGTCGTCATTATTGTCCGGCTCAACCTGCGTTCGCATCACGGCCACCTGTAAGATCGTCAGGGACCACCGGTTGGTTCCTGAGACCGCACTTTGCTGTAGAGTAACCTGCAGTGTCACTTTCAGCGTTGTGATTTTTTTTGGTCAATGCCGGTTACATTGTATGGTTGTTTGTTGTGGTTGTTGTTGTTGTAAATTTATGGACGGCCCCACGCACAGAAAGATGCCCGAGTCGGGGATCAAACCTATGCCCCTACCTGCTGCGAGACACGAGTGTCAGCACTGTGACACAATCTGTCTGGTGGGCTGGGGTTGGGGGGGGGTAGGAACCAACTCACTTCATTCTACCAATAAAACGTGTTATTAAATTATAAACACAACCTTTGCACTGCTAACGAAAGCACTTTGGAAATCTAATCATAGCGACAGTATATCGGATATATCGTGGGACCTTATTGCCAGCATCAAATTATAAAAAACAAGAAAAGGGTTCACCCTTTCTGGCTAATAAAACAGGTGTTGAGATTTACACATTGGAGTGAGCTGATGATGAGGCTGCGTACGGTGCAAAAGAAGTTCAACACAGATGCAAGCCCAGCCTCAAACTGGCCCAACCAGTTGCCACTTACGTGACGGAAGTCGATTATACACTGGTCAACACTTTTTCTGGCATAAGGTATTCCAAAAGTTTTAATGTAATTTTGGGGTGCTGATTCCAAATCTGGCATCAGTTTTTGTTTATCACATCAGGTTTTTGAGATATCAAATATTGAATTTTCAATAAAAACTGCGGAAGAAAAATATTAAATAAATGTGGATATCTACATGAAATGATATTATAAACACACTATCCTAAAAATACAGCACCATATTTTAACACCAAAGCAGTCACTGACTCGCAACAACTTGCAATCATAAGTGACAGAGTTAAATTCGGGTAATATCAATGAAAATGGGGTATGCCGAAAGCATAAAATGAGATGTGATAGAGCAAATCTGACATCAGATTTGGAATCAGCACCCTGAAATTAGTCTAAAACAGCTGCAAAAGTCCAGGCCAGAATTTTTTTTTTTGTTGTTGACCAGTGTTATCAACCAGGAATGGACTACGTCAATAACTGGCTTAGGATCACCTAAGTGGCAAACTGGGCGTTGCCGTGTGGGAGTCTGGTCTCACTGAGCAATTTGGACTCCAACCTCCACGCTGCTAACGGCCCCCACTCTTATCAGCGTGACTCAGTTTGTGGCTGGGCAAGCTTCCGAGGCAGGAATTGCGGGATGCGGCGTTTGTACAGAGCAGTGGTTCTCAATTGGGGGTACGCGTCAATATGCCAGGGGGTTGCGTGACGCGATTTATCGATGCGTGAAGTTAAATATCAATTCGTGAGAGTCGTTGGTGAATAATCATGTTGCATGAATTTGCCAATATATATATTTTTTAAACTACGGTCAAATTTTAATCCACGTGGTAACCCCGCACGACATGAAAGAGCTCTCTAAACTCACCGATGGTGAACAATGCGGGTTTCCGAGAGTAACTTGAGCTCGAACAAACGACGTCACGCGTGCAGAGCCTCCGTTGAGTTTGTCTTTTTTATTTGCTTGCAGTTGCGAGCTTAGTCAGGACACCTCACAAAATGGACAATTGGTTAAAATGTTGACGTTCGTTATTCATACCTTTACTTCCCGGAACCACGTTGGGTCAGGGCAAAGGGATTGGTACTCGGTTGAAACACGATTCAACAACGGGGGGTAACAGCAGTAGCCAACCAAGGTTGAGAATAAACACATTCCTGCGGAGGGAGCTGGTAGGAACGTTGGGTTGCTCGGTCAATGGCCAGGGTCAACGGCGGCGTGGTGTATTCCGCAAATATGGCCGACTGTGAGGGTGGGCACAAGCTGGCGTGAGTAGGTTAAACGTTGAGTTTTATAAGGGCACCACGGGGTGACCAGCCCCTCCCCACCCTCCCCTCCCCAACCAGCCCCTCCCCACCCTCCCCTCTCCATCCAGCCCCACCTCTCCAATTTCTGTATGCACGACGGACGGAAACAATAATCCCCTGTGGGCTAGTGTAACCAGGAGGTTCCTACCAGTACCAACTGCTCTACAACTACCGCACACCGAACTACTCGGATCCCGGTGGCCAACATTATCGAGCGGCATTTGTGTAAGCAAGCAAACCCTTGACCGGCTTCGATCTTCATGGGGATCATCATCGGAGTCAGGCTCGTGAAACACATGCTGCTGGATTAGCCAATGTCATTGGCGAGAGGCTCACATCTACACTGTGGACCCCTCCTGTGGACCAACACAGTAATTGCCTGTGTTTGTGGATACAAACGGCACTTCTGCCTCGACCGGTTTACTCTCACAGCCAAGACCGACTACACAATGCACGCGGAGCGTCCGTCGATTGCTGCTGTCGTTTTATTCGCTTGCAGTCACGAGTAAGCTAATAAGGACACCTTACAAAATGGCCGACAGAATGGGTTAAAACTATGTTCATTATTCATGCATTTATTCCTCAGAGCAATGTTGGGTCAGGCAATTGGGGGTGGGGGGGGGCAGTTTACTCCAAATTTAACGAGGGGGGAGCGGAGGGGGGGGGGGGTCACAGCAGAAGCCCAAAAAAAATGTTGATAACAACTGGGGGTCCGAGGTGAGTAGCGGGGCCTCGCACGCGAGAGGGCGCTGTTTGACAAGGCCTGGACCACGTGGTACCCCCTGTCACGGGGTGACGTCACAAGCCCCACCCCAGCCGTCGCGAGCCCTCGCACGCGAGAGGGCGCTGTTTGACAAGGCCTGGACCACGTGGGCCAACTGTTACGGGGGTGACGTCACAAACCCCAGGCGTCTCGAGCCCTCGCAAGCGAGAGGGCGCTGTTTGACAAGGCCTGGACCACGTGGGCCCCCTTACACGGGGGTTTACGTCACAATCCCCACCCCCCGCCTCTCTCGCTGTGAGGTACGAAGGGGCTTTTGTCGTCTTTCCCCCAAACCCTGCACCTCCTAGGAGCTCGGTTGGCTACGTACGGTCGTGGTAGTGAAAGAAGTTCAACGCACACACGTACACACTCACCACCTCGCCACCAACTGCTTCGCGTTACTTTGATATGCGAAGCGTCACCTCCACTGCATCCGGCCTTATCCACGCCCCCTCACCCCCTCGTCTGTCACGGTGCCGGCCTTGATAGGTGCTCGCGACCTGCACTTGCCACAACAGTCTGGTCAGGCTATACGGGGGATCTTTGTCTTTGTTTGCGTATCTATGTGTGTGAGTGTGTATCTGCGTGTGTGCATCGATGTGCATATCTGCGCGTGTGTATCTGCGTGCGTGTATATGCATGTGTGCGTCTATGTGTGTGTATCTATGTGTGCGTGTGTATATCTGCGTGTGTGCATCGATGTGTGTATCTGCGCGTGTGTATCTGCGTGCGTGTATATGCATGTGTGCGTCTATGTGTGTGTATCTATATGTGCGTGTGTATATCTGCGTGTGTGAATCTACATGTGTATATCTGCGTGTGTGCATCTATGTGTGTGCATCGATGTGTATAACTGCGCGTGTGTATCTGCATGCGTGTTCATGCATGTGTGCATCTATGTGTGTGTATCTATATCTGCGTGTGTGAATCTACGTGTGTGCATCTATGTGTGTGTGTGCGCATGTGCGTGTGTATATCTGCGCGTGTGAATCTACGTGTGCATCTGCGTGTGTGTATCTATATCTGCGTGTGTGAATCTACGTGTGTGCATCTATGTGTGTGTGTGCGCATGTGCGTGTGTATATCTGTGTGTGTGAATCTACGTGTGCATCTATGTGTGTGTATCTATATCTGCGTGTGTGAATCTACGTGTGTGCATCTATGTGTGTGTGTGCGCATGTGCGTGTGTATATCTGCGTGTGTGAATCTACGTGTGCATATATGTGTGTGTATCTATATCTGCGTGTGTGAATCTACGTGTGTGCATCTATGTGTGTGTGTGCGCATGTGCGTGTGTATATCTGCGTGTGTGAATCTACGTGTGCATCTATGTGTGTGTATCTATATCTGCGTGTGTGAATCTACGTGTGTGCATCTATGTGTGTGTGTGCGCATGTGCGTGTGTATATCTGCGTGTGTGAATCTACGTGTGCATCTGCGTGTGTGCATCTATGTGCGTGTGTGAGAGTGCGCGTCCACGTGTGAGAGTGCGCGCGAACACGCTCTAGTCCTTCTGCATCGTGCCGCCAATGCAGCCGACGAATCCGTTGATGATCTGCACAAGGCAAAGCACGAGCTCCGCCCCGCCAACCGCCAGCAGGATGGAGAAGGTGATGATGTTCCACTCAACGGCATTCGGGGGATCATCGCAGATTTTCCACAGGGTGGTGTTCGTCAAGTAGTCGCCCCTTCGAAACACAGACACAGGAGGCCCAGGGTCAGAGGTCGCAAACGGGTTTTGATTCCTTACCCGTAGCCGGCCACACCAGGGTCGCAAACGGGTACCCGTACCCGGCCGTACCCGTACCCTACCCGGCCTGGTACGGGTAGGGTATGGGTATCGGGTACCTGATTGCGACCTCTGGGATGAAGCGTTGTTGCAGGCGCGGGTGGGTTGATTCTAGGAACTTGAATTGTGAGAAGAGACAAGACGTTGGGAAATGAGTGACAAACAGTTACTCACCAGTGACTCACGGTCTACCCGTACCCGGCCGCACCAGGGTCGCAAACAGGTACCCGTACCCGTACCCGGCCGGGTACGGGTAGCCGGGTATTGGGTAGGGTACGGGTGTCGGGTACCCGGTTGCGACCTCTGCCCAGGGTTAAGGGTTCAGAGCATTTCGGTTGTTATAAATAAACATCCGCATGATGATGAGCCGCTTCGATGGGCTATCATCACACGTGGCCAGGTCGCAACTGAAAAAGAGGTCCTTACCTGGTAAAATAAACAAAACAGTTTGTATTGTTTAATATATATATAGTTTAGCGGTGGGCTGACGAATCGGGCTCGCGAGTAGCGCAATGAATGAGCCGTTCTAGATTTGAAGCTTTCGTGACTGCAAGGATTCATACTGTTAGTTTTTTCGGTAAAGTCACGTAGGTAAAATATGAAATTAAAATTTATAAAAATAAAAATAAAAGAATAAAAATATAACTTTTATTCTTTTATTTTTATTAATTTAATAACAATAAAAATAAAAAAATAAAAATATTATTTTTATTCTTTTAATAAAATAATAAAAATATTATTTTTATTCTTTTATTTTTAATCATTTTAATTTTATTTTTTACCTACGTGACTTTACCGAAAAAAACTAAGAGTATGAATGAGCCGTTGGTTGGTGGGATGGTTGAGCGGACGAAGGAGCGGAAAGCGTAAATAATAAAGGCGCTGCCCCGCATCTGCTTTGTTGGCACCACCGCCGCCGGAAGAGGCCGCTACTCAAGGGCAGCAACATTAACGAGCGTGGGGGCAGGGAGGGGGTGGTAACAGGGGGAGGGGGTAGCAGGGGGGGGGGGGAAGTTCCACCCATTGGTGGCCAAAGCTCCGAGTTGGGGGGGGGGCCCTTGTCAACCATCGTGAGATATGTTTTCGGCAACGGTGTAAAAAGAGCGAAACACTTATTTAAAACGGAGCGTCCGTGTAGCATTAAATGTTCGAGAGCTGTCGCCGCTGCTGCTGATGATGACGACCAGGGTTCGGCAAGCAGAAAAAAACGGACCAACAGGAAAATCATTTTTTTTTCGAATTTGGCAAAAACAAACACAACCCAAATCAATATTTTGAGAGCCGCATGATGCACGTGGTTGAAAACGAGATGGCGGTGGCCCTTAATAGCCAACGTGACGAAGCAACAGTCCTTAAAGAGCCACATGTTGCCCGAGCCCTGATGATCATCATCATCGTGATCATCGTTACGAGATTTGTAAAGTGGAAATCGCGCTCGCTCTCAAGAGAGGGAGCTAGTGTCAGCAAGCGACCTCACGTTTTGTTGCTTCCTTCGAAAGGGTAGATCCATTCTCCGTCAGCTTCGCACAACGGCCCCGTGAAGAGACCAAGGGCCGAGATGACGATGCAGTACGCCGCTCCCACCCCGCTCAGCGCCGCGAACACAGTGGAGAGCAGCATCTGGGGACGGGACAGATCAGCCAGGGCAATTCGCGCGAGACGGAGCGATCGGGATCGGGATCGGATCGACCGTGGGCATCGCAGGTGCCGCAAGGGGGTGTGACCGTGTCTGGGTCGCGGGCCTTAGTCCAGCAGTGGAGAAGCGCGTATTTAGAGAGAGAGAAAGACAGAGTATTGAATGCCATTTGTCACCAGGATTTTGGGGGGGGAGGTGCTGGGTGGTAGTCCGTGGAAATCGTTGCATCGGCCGAGCGGTTCGCGAGCCGAAAAGGTTCAAGAAGCACTCTGTCTCCTCGACAGACCTGTTCTCCACCTGAGGACGGCTACTTGCGTTGTGGCCGAAACGTCGTGAGAATTGTATTTTATTATGTTTTATTTTTATTATTTTATTATTTCCATTCTACGTGACTTTACCGAAAGAACCAAGATGAAGAAGCACCGCTATAGTACAAAAAAAAAACCTTAGCGATGTGGTTTTCGGACAGTCGTTCTGACTCTACTCCTAACCCATCAACCGTCAACCGGAACAAGACCGGCGAACAGGGGGGGGCATGACCGATGCGGCCACCCGATGCCACAAGTGGCACCATCAACGATTCGGCGGCCCTGCGAGTAGTGGGTCTAATACGGAATCCCAAAAGGCATCGAGGCCACATCGTAAACACTCCGCCGCTGATACTGGCATTTTTGCAGCTGGTCGCCAGGAGTTATAAGTGCGAAGATAGGTGCATTGTCCTTGCACTGTTTGCCTTTTTGCGCGAGTTTTGAACAAAAATAAGAATGAACCTCAAATTTCGATTTAAAGCTTTCGTGACTGCAGGGATTCATCTTCTTGGTTCTTTCGGTAAAGTCACGTAGAAGGGAAATTATAAAATAATAAATATAAAACGTAATAAAATACAATTCTCACGACAGTTCGGCCACAACGCAAGCAGCCGTCCTCAGGTGAAAAACAGGTCTGTCGGGAAGACAGCGTCCCGCGATTTTCCGACTTGGGTGCACGCGGATTTTCGCTCGCAAATCGAACGGCGGTCGTGAGTCGAGGGAGGGGGGGGATACCTGCCGTCGGCTTTTGTTGTTGTTGCAAACGCACCGTGCCCTGGACATGCAAATAGCCATCGCGTGCTGTCACTGGGCGTATTCGGCCACGCAGCCAACTACCAACTTGATTGAGATCGACAATCATTAACGAGCTCATGGTCCACCCTAAACCGCATCCACTGCACAAACCGTATTCTTAGGTTTTTTCGGTAAAGTCACGTAGGTAAAAAATGTAAATTAATACAATAAAATTAAAATTAATAAAATAAAAATAAAATAACAAATATTTTATTTAATTTTTTTATTTTTATTTGATTAATTTTAATTTTTTACCTACGTGACTTTACCGAAAAAACCTAAGAATATGAATCCTTGCAGTCACGAAAGCTTCAAATCTAGAATGCACAAGTCAGCGGCAGCAGCAGCAGTAGCAGATGCGGATGATGCCTCGTGCACAAATTGAAAATAAAAGTCAACTCTTCAATGTGCAGAATCTGAATATGTATTCATACTGGAGGGAATCCGATGAGCTAGAAAGCTGTGGGGTCGACTGTGGAGTCATCAAGAACAGACCGGACAGCGCATAACGACGCAATGCCCGACCCACAAATATACGACAAAGAAGACATCAAAGTGGCACCGCTCCGTTGCTCTTGAAGGCGACCATCTGAGCTTAATTCTAGATTTGAAGCTTTCGTGACTGCAAGGATTCATATTCTTAGGTTTTTTCGGTAAAGTCACGTAGGTAAAACATTAAAATTAATAAAAGTAAAATAAAAAATAAAATAAAAATCACGACGTTTCTGAAGCAACACAGAGCCTCCGTCTTCAGGTGGAACCGTCACAGCCACGACAGCTGTATCAAGTAAATTACTTTATACAGCTGTCGTGGCTGTATCAAGTAAATTACTTTTCAAGTAAATTACTTGATACAGCTGTCGTGGCTGTGACGGTTCCACCTGAAGACGGAAGCTGGTGTTGCCTCCGAAACGTCGTGATTTTTATTTTATTTTACTTTTATTAATTTTAATGTTTTACCTACGTGACTTTACCGAAAAAACCTAAGAATATGAATCCTTGCAGTCACGAAAGCTTCAAATCTAGAATATTATGGTAAGGTTGGTGCGGCTGAAGCTACGGCTAGTCTACATAACAAAGAACTGAACCTTTCATCTTCTTGGTTCTTTCGGTAAACCCTCATCACCCTCATGACCACCACTACCAACAACAACAACACTATTGTGTTTTGTTTGTGGTAACGTTCTGACTCACCCCTACTGCACATCTATCAAAGAGAGCTTTGTGGCTTGGCAGATTCCTCCTACAGTAACAACACTGAAGCTGATTCTGCACAACGATGGGTACTTTACCTGCTCCATGCCCTCCTCATGCCGACCCGAGTCCCATTCCCCGCTCGCGGGCCAACCCCAAGTGACGGTTAATGATCTGATCCCGTCCTGGGCCTCCCCTAGGTCGACTCAGCCTCATATGAGCACGGCAGTGCGTGGTGCCAGCCACCCGCTCTCTCGTGTGCCGTGCCGGCCTTCATACGTCGCCTGCTGATTCAGATGCGGAGACGACTACAATGTCACACTAAGATGGTTAAGCTCAGATGTAACAAAGGCTCAGTCTCGATTTAAAGCTTTTGTGACTGCAGGGATTCATCTTCTTGGTTCTTTCGGTAAAGTCACGTAGAAGAGAAGTAATAAAATAATAAAAATAAAACATAATAAAATAAAATAAAAAATAACGTCGGATGAACGTTGAATTCCGTGTTCGCCCAGAGGCTGAACAGCCATGAGACAAAAATGAATAATAATGAAATAATCAATGATAATAATATAAAATAATATAATAAAAATAATAACAATCGCTAGAAATTTCGATTTAAAGCTTTCGTTACTGCAGGGATTCATCTTATTGGTTCTTTCGGTAAAGTCACGTAGAAGGGAAATAATAAAATAATAAAAATATAATAAAATATTTTATTATGTTTTATTTTTATTATTTAATTATTTCCCTTTTACGTGACTTTACCGAAAGAACCAAGAAGATGAATCGCTAGAAATATTAAAATAATTGAGAAAGAACCCATGCCAAAGTTCGCCAAAACGTTGGCATGTGCCACTGGACAAACGGTTGACTGGACGTTCGTCCACGTTTACCGAGAGGCTGAACAGCAATCGCGGATTGTTGCGAAGGTGGTGGGGTGGGTGAGCGTCGTTTACACCCGCACTTGCACCACGCTCTTATCAGCTGCGCCGAGATACACAATCATTAACACTGGGAGCCAGATGGTGCCAACGTGACGCATGAAAAGTTTGCACCGAAATTTGCGTTTGCATTGGGCGTGTTAAGAGATGTCGATGGGAGTGATCGTCACTCACCCGAGCTCGGCAGGTTCGATTCTTAGCTCTGAACAACTCCTTGCATTTATAATAATAATATAATCAATCAGTCGCTGCAAACGTGACTGATTACATTTCCAAGTAATAAACCACGTCGCCGAGTTATCATTTGCGGCCAGGTCGCTTCTAAAAAAAGAACTGCATCGCTCAGCGGGCCCTACTTGGTGAAATATAAATCAATAGTATAGTTTGAAAAAGAAGGGGGGCTTGGGGGAAATGATTGAGTTCTCATAGCGCAGAGCGATTGTTGCTAAGGAAGAGGCTGGCTGCTGTTTCACAGAGGGTCAAAGTGACACGGATACACTCGCTCAACAACCCACTTGCATCATTCTCGCACTCAATCACTCAATCACTCACCCTCAGCACTCATGCATCCACTCACCCACATCCACTCACCCACCCACTCACTCATGAATTTACTCACCCACTCACTCACCCACTCATGAATTCACTCACCCACATCCACTCACCCACCCACTCAATCATAAATTTACTCACCCACTCACTCACGCACTCACTCACCCACTCATGAATTCACTCACCCACATCCACTCACCCACCCACTCAATCATAAATTTACTCACCCACTCACTCACCCACTCACTCACCCACTCATGAATTCACTCACCCACATCCACTCACCCACCCACTCAATCATAAATTTACTCACCCACTCACTCACGCACTCACTCACCCACTCATGAATTCACTCACCCACTCACTCACCCACTCACTCACCCACTCACTCGCCCACTCACTCGCCCACTCACGCGCCCACTCACGCACCCACTCACGCACCCACTCATGCATCCACTCACCCACATCCACTCACTCATGAATTTACTCACCCACTCACTCACCCACACACTCATGCATCCACTCATG
Organism: Lampetra fluviatilis; assembly: GCF_964198595.1. Lineage (NCBI taxonomy): Eukaryota > Metazoa > Chordata > Hyperoartia > Petromyzontiformes > Petromyzontidae > Lampetra > Lampetra fluviatilis. The sequence continues at coordinate 5,296,800 of NC_136337.1, read as the reverse complement.
CATCCACTCACCCACATCCACTCACCCACCCACTCACTCATGAATTTACTCACCCACTCACTCACCCACCCACTCACCCACTCATTAATTCACTCACCCACCCACTCACTCATGAATTTACTCACCCACTCACTCACTCACCCACTCATTAATTCACTCACCCACCCACTCACTCATGAATTTACTCGCCCACTCACTCGCCCACTCACGCGCCCACTCACGCACCCACTCACGCATCCACTCACCCACATCCACTCACCCACCCACTCACTCATGAATTTACTCACCCACCCACTCACCCACTCACTGCTAATCATTCTCAAGAGCGCAGGGCGATCATCGCTAAGTAAGGTACCGAAAGAACCAAGAATATGAATCCCTGCAGTCACGAAAGCTTTAAATCGAAATTTTACCGCTCCCATTTATAAGACTACCCCAGCCGGTGTGTAGCGAGACAGAGCGCCCCGCCTCCCCTCGGCAACGAACATCCCACGCCGTGAGGGCGAGAGCCCTGAGAGACCACGTGCACGTCGCTATTCACGCTGCGTGCGGTTTAATTGTTTCACGTTTTCCCCTTTCCCGGGGGGGGGGGCTTACCCCACATCGGTTGTTGCAGCAGCAGCCGTGGCCTCCAGCACGCTTGGCCCAGGCAGAGCCCGGGCCCACCTGGGGAAGGAAGAGAGAGAGAAGCGGTTAGAGAGGATCAAAGAGATGAAGAGAGAGAGAGAGCGAGCACAACGCAGGCCAGAGGTCGCAAACGGGTTTTCATTCCTTACCCGTACCCGGCCGCACCAGGGTCGCAAACGGGTACCCGGGTAACCCGGCCGTACCCGTACCCTACCCGTACCCGGCCGGGTACGGGTAAGGTACGGGTACCTGATTGCGACCTCTGGGATGAAGCCATGTTGCAGGCGCGGGTGGGTTGATTCTAGGAACTTGAATTGTGACAGGAGACAAGACGTTGGGAAATGAGTGACAAACGGTGACTCACCAGTGACTCACGGTCTACCCGTACCCGTACCCGGCCACACCAGGGTCGCAAACGGGTACCCATACCCGTACCCGGGTAGCCGGGTATCGGGTAGGGTACGGGTATCGGGTACCCGGTTGCGACCTCTGACGCAGGCCCTGCAATTTCAGAATCACACTACAGGGACTCCTCTGCTTACGAACGAGTTGGGTTCAAGAGGTGTGTCCGTAAGTCGATTTGTCCTTAAGTGCAAACTTTACTCCCTTCGATTCCAAACGCGTTGTCACGGCGTGCACACGAAACATGGGGAATGGCTTTGAAAGTTATATAATGTCCTGAGGACGTAGATGCCACTGGTTCTTCGTGTTCTGTAGATGTGATGCTACTGGTTCTGTACGTTCTGTAGCAACACCTGATGACGGAGGCTTGTGTTGCTTCCGAAACGTCGTGAGTAACTTTATTTATTTATTTTACCTACGTGACTTGACCGAGAAAGACAAAGAGTAAGAGTATTCCCTGTATTTATTTATACTGCAGGAGGAATCCGATGAGCTATGGAGCTATTTTGTTGACAGATGTCCAGGCGGGGCACGGGCTAACAACAAACGATAGTAGTGCAAAGCACAATAAAGGTAACAAATCACCGAAACACACACAAATAAAAACTAAATCATCCCCATCCTACTCTTTGGGTCTTTCGGTAAAGTCACGTAGATATAAAAGTAATAAAATAATTTAAAAAATCACGACGTTTCGATCGCAACACAAGCAATCGTCTTCAGGTGAAAAAATACAGCAGGCGGACTGCTGAGGCAGGAAGAAATATCCCATCCTAGCAGGCAAATCCCACTGACCTGGCCACGAATGATAGTTCAGCAAAGTGGCCCATCGTGTTTGACATTTATAGCAGCAACATAATTTAAACAATCTCAACGCGTGCTTCTAAATGTGGATGGGACAAGCCGGAAGACCCGGAGGGAAAAATCCACGCGGCCGCGGGGAGAGCGAGAGACACGCAAACTCCAAATATACAGCAGCAGGCGTCAGGGTCGGGATCGAACCCCCGACCTCCTGTAAACCAGGCGAGGTAGTTAACATCTCCTCGCCACCTTGATGATGAGAGAGAGAAACGCAACTCCAAATATACAGCAGCAGGCGTCAGAGTCGGGATCGAACCCACGACCTTCTGCATACCAGGCGAGGTAGTTAACATCTTCTAGCCACCGTGATGATGATGATGATGAGAGAGAGAGACACCGCAAACTCCAAATATACAGCAGGCGTCAGGGTCGGAATCGAACCCCCGACCTCCTGTAGACCAACGAGGAAGACAACATCTCAACCACCGCGGTGCCCCCTAAAATAAATAAAATATATAAGTTCAAATTGCATCCCTCATTTCCATCTCGCGTCACCGCTGGAAAGAAGGTTCTTCACCAAAAGAAAGCCCAGATTTGTACCCCCCCCCCCCCCCCAATGCATTGAGATTATTTAAATGTTGTTAATTTTCATTTTGCCGCTATAGAATTTCAGCGTGACGACGAGCAAACTTCGTCGACCTATCAATTCGTGATGGCACAGTAGTGTGGCTTGTGCAAAAAAAGAGAGTGAGTTAGACAGCTCCAGTGGGACCTTGAACCTGGTGAGATAAATGAGAAAAAATGCTTCTCGGTTTTTGTTTTTGTTTTGTTTCTACGCGATGTCTGTTTTGCGTGGCCCCGTTGTCACTCCCGTCGCAAACCATATCTGCGATGTCTCAGTCTGTGTGTGTGTGGGGGGGGGGGGTGTGAGGGGGGGGGCGGGGGGGAATTTCCCCACACACCCATTGGGGGGGGTGGGATTGGTAGGGGGCATTGTTCGCGTTATCTCGCTCAAAAGAACGCGATAACGGAGGGCTGGAGATGGTTGTGAGACAATAAAACGACACCCTTAACTACTGCACACGTTGCCCAGCCTTTGAACTACCACCACCACCACCGTCACTACTGGACGGTGACGCCTGCACACAATTAGCCAACTAGCCCACGACTGAGGCCACGTCACCTTTCGCACCGTGCACCGGCCGTGCGAAATCGGAGGACGCGCAGTATTAACCAGGGCGGCCCAACGCCGAAGGAAAAAGAAACAGCTTTTGTCGCCTGATGATGCTGGTTGTAATTACTGGCGAAACTTCGTACTCAGATTGTAAATGTTGTGGCTTGGCTCTCCAACACACCGGTTAGTGCTGTACTAGTGACGAATTGGCCACGTTCTGTGTCGGGTGGTGGCGGGTTTAACCATACATTTATACTTAAGCGATCTAACCCCCTCCAAAAAAAACTTTATTATGAATCAGTAGGCTTTACCTGGTAAAATATAAAAAAAACTATCAATTTACATAGCTTAGAAATCATGAAACATATTTCTATATTAACGATACAAACTACCCTGTGAAGACAAAATTAAAAACGGGAATAAATCGATTCTTCAATCGATTATTGGCCCTGAGTCACGCCAACTCTTCTCATCGCTGTGTGACTAAGTCTTGAGCAGTGTTTCATTTCGCATCGACTCCGTCTCCGTTGACAAGCCGCTGAGGTTTAGGCACAGGCTCAGGGCTTGAGGCGCTCAGCTGCTTCCATAGACATGCGAGTGAGTGAGTGAGCGCATCAGTCGTGAAACGGCTCGGTTAGAAACATTCAGGCTGTTAGAACAGGGAGAGAGAACATATAAACTCCACTCACTCACTCTGTAGAACAGGGGGAGATCATTCAAACTCCACTCACTCTCTCTGCAGAACAAGGGGAGATCATACAAACTCCACTCACTCACTCTGTAGAACAGGGGGAGATCATACAAACTCCACTTGCTCACTCTGTAGAACAGGGAGAGGACGTACAAAATACACTCGCTCACTCTGCAGAACAGGGGGAGAACGTACAAACTCCACTCACTCATTCTGTAGAACAGGGGGAGATCATTCAAACTCCACTCACTCTCTCTGCAGAACAAGGGGAGATCATACAAACTCCACTCACTCACTCTGTAGAACAGGGGGAGATCATACAAACTCCACTCACTCACTCTGTAGAACAGGGGGAGATCATACAAACTCCACTCATTCACTCTGTAGAACAGGGAGAGATCATACAAACTACACTCACTCTCATTCTGTAGAACAGGGAGAGATCAATCATACAAACTCCACTTAATCACTCTCACTCTGTCTCCTCGACAGACCTGCTCTCCACCTGAGGACGGCTGCTTGCGTTGTGGCCGAAACGTCGTGAGAATTATTTTATTATGTTTTATTTTATTTTATTATTTCCATTCTACGTGACTTGACCGAAAGAACCAAGAAGATGACACTCTCACTCTGTAGAACAAGGGAGATCATACAAACTCCACTCACTCTGTAGAACAGGGGGAGATCAACAGGGGGAGATCATACAAACTCCACTCAGTCACTCTGTAGAACAGGGAGAAATCATACAAACTATACCCACTCACTACCACTCTGTAGAACAGGGGGGTGGGGGCGTTCATACAAACTCCAAATACAGCAGCAGGTGTCAGGGTCGGGATCCAACGCACGCCCTCCTGCATACCAGGCGAGGTAGTTAACATCTCGCCACCGTTGCGTTTATTACGTTTAACAATAATATACATTTGTTTATTTTTAAATGTAATAATAATCAACTGTTAATCATACAATAGTTAATGAAATATAATTAACTATTTTACCAAGTAAGGCCCACTATGCTATTTAGCTCTTTTTCAGAAGTTGGCCTGGCCACAAATGATAGGTCCCAACGAAGTAGCTCATCATCATTATCACGTGGACATTTATAGCATCAGTCAAATACTCTAAACGTGTGGTGATGTTGATCCTAAATGTGGAGGGAAAAAACCCAGAGGACTCGGAGAAAAATCCACGCGACCACGGGGAGAGAGAGAGACACGCAAACTACAAAGATACAGCAAGCGTCAGGGTCGCGATCGAACCCACGACCTCCTGTATAGCAGGCGAGGTAGTGAACATCTCACCACGGGGAGAGACAGAGAGACACGCAAACTCCAAAGATACAGCAGCAAGCGACAGGGTCGCGATCGAACCCACGACCTCCTGTATACCAGGCGAGGTAGTTAACATCTCACCACGGGGAGAGACAGAGAGACACGCAAACTCCAAAGATACAGCAGCAGGCGACAGGGTCGCGATCGAACCCACGACCTCCTGTATAGCAGGCGAGGTAGTGAACATCTCACCACGGGGAGAGACAGAGAGACACGCAAACTCCAAAGATACAGCAGCAGGCGACAGGGTCGCGATCGAACCCACGACCTCCTGTATACCAGGCGAGGTAGTTAACATCTCACCACGGGGAGAGACAGAGAGACACGCAAACTCCAAAGATACAGCAGCAGACGACGGGGTCGCGATCGAACCCACATGCTGCTGCGTACGAGTGAAATCATCAAGGACACCAATAAAAGGACAATGTAAACGCACGTTGCTAAACACGTAACTCACCATGATTCCACCGCCCAAGATGCCTCCCATGCACCAGACGTATTTGCTGTAATGCAGGCCCCAGATCTTCCAGTCGGGGAAGAACTGAAGGACATTGACCACGATGCAAACCAGCGAGAGGATGCTCAGAGAATGGCCTATACCAGCGGAGCACTTTCCCGTGCACATCTTTGCGATTCCGTGCGAGGAGACGGACGAGAGACAACGAGAGACACAGAGAGAGAGAGAGACGTTCAAATTAAAAGTAACGCCCTGAGAAGGAAGGGACTCAACGTGTGCTCTGACGCACAAAGCCGACAAGTGACGAGCGGCAGGGCAGGTAGATCGCTCAGGCTGTGTTCGCTCGGATGGCAGATAACACGACTATATATACACAGAGAGGGAGATACGTACATGCGTGTGTGTGTGTGTATCTCACCCCCCCTGTGTGTGTGTGTGCGTACCTGCCTGCCATTAAGGCCATCGAGTTATAAGGATTGCGCAAGAGAGTGCGTTCATGGGTTGTTTAGACAGCGATGTAGGTCTGCGCAAACTTCGACCCGTGCGCCAAATCCGAGATACGGGGATCGGTCGCGACAATTTGCATCAGTCCGAGGGGGCTTCCTGCCTGCCCCCGCCGAGCCCAATGGAGACGGCTGACGTCAGGAATGGTAAACGCGAATATTTACTTATCTTGGGGAAATCCGATGGGCTATGAGTGTCCAGTCGGGGACACGAGGTCAAACAAGTTGCGACGACAGAAAATGCCGCCGCCTCAAGACGCGACAGGGAGTGCAAATGATAGGCAAGGTGAGCAAATCACAATTTTTTTTTACGAAAAAATAACGATTTTTTAAAAATGTTTTTACCAGGTAAGGCCCACTAAGCTATTTGGTTATACTGGTAGGAACCACCTGGTTCCACCAGCCCACAGGGGATTATTGTGTCCGTCCGTCCGTCGTGCATCCAAAAATGGGAGGGGTGGGGTTGGGTGGGGAGGGGAGGGTGGGGAGGGGCTGGGTGGGGAGGGTGGGGCTGAGTGGGGGTGGGAGGGGTGGGGCTCGGTGGGGAGGGGCTGGTCACCCCGTGGTGCCCTTACAAAACTCAACGTTTAACCTACTCACGCCGGCTTGTGCCCTCCCTCACAGTCGGCCATATTTGCGGAATACACCACGCCGCCGTTGACCCTGGCCATTGACCGAGCAACCCAACGTTCCTACTAGCTCCCTCCGCAGGAATGTGTTTTCAGATGCGATCTGACCATCACAAATGATAGCTCAACGAAGTGGCCTCATCGCATCACTCATACGTGGTCGCGTGGATTTATCTCTGGGGCCCTCTGGAGTTTAACCCCCCTCCACATTTAGAAACAACGTCACGCTTTTAGAGCATTTGGCTGCGATAAATTCCTCACACGAAGATCGAGCCACACTTCGTTGAGCTATCATTTGTGGGCTGGTCGTTTCTGAAAAAAAATAAACACATTCCTGCGGAGGGAGCTGGTAGGAACGTTGGGTCGCTCGGTCAATTGCCAGGGTCAACGGCGGCGTGGTGTATTCCGCAAAGATGGCCGACTGTGAGGGCGGGCACAAGCCGGCGTGAGTAGGTTAAACGTTGAGTTTTATAAGGGCACCACGGGGTGACCAGCCCCTCCCCACCCAGCCCCACCCCTCCCACCCCCCCACCCAGCCCCTCCCCACCCTCCCCACCCAGCCCCTCCCCACCCTCCCCTCTCCACCCAGCCCCACCCCTCCCATTTTTTGATGCACGACGGACGGACACAATAATCCCCTGTGGACTGGTGTAACCAGGAAGTTCCTACCAGTATTACCAGATAGCTCGGTTGGCCTGAGCTGGTGGGATGACGTAAATAGTATGACAAAATAAGAATAGGTTGTACCCTAATTCTAGATCCCTGGCTCTTACCCTATATAATCGCTTGTCACATACAGCTCTCTCTGCCCACTACCAGTTAAACATTATTTTGCTGTGGTTGCCCCACCTGATGACGGAAGCTTGTATTGCCTCCGAAACGTAGTGATTTGAATTTCGATTTAAAGCTTTCGTGACTGCAGGGATTCATCTTCTTGGTTCTTTCGGTAAAGTCACGTAGAAGGGAAATAATAAAAATGAGACGCTGTCTCCCCGACAGACCTGGTCTTCACCTGAGGACGGCAGCTTGCGTTGTGGCCGAAACGTCGTGAGAATTGTATCTTATTAAGTTTTATTTTTATTATTTTATTATTTCCCTTCTACTTGACTTTACCGAAAGAACGAAGAAAACGTCGTGATTTAGTTATTTTATTTATTTTTATTTTATTTTCACCTCCGTGACTTTACCGAAAGAACCAAAGAGTAAGGTTTTACCCTTTCCGGAAATTGAACGGCAGTTGTGCTAAGATGCTCAAACACCGAATATAAACTTTTTTCAAGGATTAAAGTCTGCATTAACCACACGTACTTGTGGTGAACACTCGTGGCAAACATTCGTGTTGAACACTTATGGCGAACACATGCACTGTGCGTGGTTAATGCAGACATGATTCCTTGAAAAAATGTATCTATTTTGTGTTTGAACATCTCAACACAACTCCTGTTTTATTGCGACAAAGGCTTAAACCTATTTTTATTTTTTCATGTTTTGATATTGGCAAAAAATGTCGCGTGATAAAATAATAATAAGTGCCGTTTTCATCTTCTTGGTTCTTTCGGTAAAGTCACGTAGAAGGGAAATCATAAAATTAAAAAAAAATAGTCTCACGACGTTTCGGCCACAACGCAAGCAGCCGTCCTCAGGTGAAGACCAGGTCTGTCGGGGAGACAGCGTCTCATTTTTATTATTTCCCTTCTACGTGACTTTACCGAAAGAACCAAGAAGATGAATCCTTGCAGTCACGAAAGCTTTAAATCGAAATTTAAGTGTCGTTTTCGTTTCGTTTTTTTTTTCTGCGTGTGTGTGATTCGCTTACCCGTCCGATACTTTTCACTCCTGTCGTTTTTTTTTTGTGGCACTATTCGTCGTTGTAAATTCATACTCGTCGGTTCTTTCGGTAAAGTCACGTAGGTATTAAATAAAATAAATCACGACGTTTCGGGCGCAACACAAGCGTGCATCATCACAAGCGTCCATCATCACCTGATGATGGACACTTGTGTTGCGCCCGAAGCGTCGTGATTAATTTTATTTCATACCTACGTGACTTTACCGAAAGAACTAAAAAGTATGGATCCCTGCAGTCAAGAAGGCTTAAAATCAAGGTTGTAAATTGAGTTTCACCAAAGTTCCAAATTCACGGCTTCTACATTTCCCATTCATCCGTTCAAGGCATCGGCTCCACAGAGAATGTTTCGACGAGTGGCCACGTACGGTGTCGAAAGAAGTTCACCCTAACCACCTCTACGTTGTTACGAGTGGCGTGCGGTGAGGTGAATGGCTGGGGAGGCATTGGCTAATGTCAGAGCCAGATTCACCACACTGAGGGAGGCGTGGCCTCACTGAGGGGGGCGTGTCTTCACGGAGGGGGGCGTGTCCTCACTGAAGGGGGCGTGTCCTCACTGAGGGGGGCGTGGCCTCACGGAGGGGGCGTGTCTTCACTGAGGGGGCGTGTCCTCACTTAGGGGGGCGTGTCCTCACTGAGGGGGCGTGTCCTCACTGAGGGGGCGTGTCCCCACCGGGGGGGCGGGTCCTCACTGAGGGGGCGTGTCCTCACTGAGGGGGCGTGTCCTCACTGAGGGGGGTGTGTTTTCACTGAGGGGGCGTGTCCTCACTGAGGGGGCGTGTCCTCACTGAGGGGGCGTGTCTTCACTGAGGGAGGCGTGTCCCCACTGAGGGGGGCGTGTTAGATACGTCCCCCTCAGTGAGGCAGATGTGATAGCTGCCTCCCCTGGTGCTTTTTCATTGCAGTTTCATGACGAGACCAGCGAGCCTAAATATCTTTATACACATACGTGAAATAAGTTAACCTGAACTATGGAAATCGAGGACATGAAATGAAGGGGTCTACAAATATTACATTGGTGATATACTGAGATAGTAACAGGCACGCGCTTATTGCCCGCGCTCCATCCAGTTATTGAGGGGTTGCGCAATCAGAGGGGAGGCTGTGCTCGTCGCTGCCTCACCTCTCGTCTCTTCCTGTATTTGCAGCGGAGCTCCGCAAATTTGGCGATTTTGACTATAAAAATGATTGGAATCGTACAGAAATTACATTTATAACACAGATCGGTGGAAAGATCTTAAAATGTATTAGATTTTTTTTTACTTTCCGCAACAGCTATTTCCATTGGACAGGCGAGGCCCTGCTTCCCCTGACCGCATGTCCCTGGTTGTTACGAGTCGGCTCAACGAGATGCCCGCGGTTATCACTGTGGCCGTTACCACCACACAACAACAACCGCCATTCGCCACTAAGTGGCGGTGACGTCAACACGACCTTTGAGCCAGGCCATGTGCACCTTGAGGCCACGTGAAGTGTCGAACGCCCGCTGGCAGGAGGTCACGGGGCAGACCCAGGTGTCACGGGTCGACTGACTGAGATGACTGGCTGATGCACCACCTGTGCCCCCTACTGTGCCAACATGCTGTGCTTTAGCCACCCGGCGTTCTGCTCGTTGTCGTGAGCGTCGCTCCTCCGCCCTCCGTTGTTGTTGGAGGCTTACTGCCTCCAACTGCCCAGTAGCAGCAGCAGCAGCGTCCTTCACGAGTCTCCTCCACAGAGGCCGATCTTGACACCGCTGGTACCAGTCATTGGCAAGTCCACTCAGCTCCACGTCCTCCTGTACCACATCACTCCATCTCTTCTCCAGCCCGTGCCGCGCCCGTTTAGCCCCCTCGATCCGGCCGAACAAAAGCTGTTTAGGCATGCGGTGGCAGGGCATGCGGGCTACATTACCCAGCCAACGCAGCCTTGCCTGCCGGAGGAGCTCACCGATGGGACTTTGCCCAGATCTTTCAAGGATGTGTGAGCTCCTAACACAATCCTGCCTGGTTAAACCCAGGATGGATCGTAGGCAGGCCAGCCTAAATGTTTCTCGCCGGCGAAGATGCTCCACCACACACACAAACACTTGCGCGCCCTCTGCTGGCCAAAAGTAGCAGTTCCACAGAGCCGGGACTAAACCAGAGGTCGCAACCGGGTACCCGATACCCGTACCCTACCCGATACCCGTACCCTACCCGATACCCGTACCCAGCCGGGTACGGGTACCCGTTTGCCACCCTGGTGCGGCCGGGTACGGGTACGGGTAGGCCGTGAGTCACTGGTGAGTCACTGTTTGTCACTCATTTCCCAACGTCTTGTCTCTTCTCACAATTCAAGTTCCTAGAATCAACCCACCCGCGCCTGCAACATGGCTTCATCCCAGAGGTCGCAATCAGGTACCCGATACCCGTACCCTACCCGTACGCCTGGCACTGCTGCTGAGACGATGAGTGACAGCCGGATCAATATGTTTAATGACAGCCAGATCAATCAGCTGAGTGACAGACGGATCAATCAGCTGAGTGATAATCGGATCAATCATCTGAGTGACAGCCGGGTCAATCAGATGTGCAATAATATGATCAATCGGCTGAGTGATATCTGGATCAATATGTTGACTGACAGGTGGATCAATCCGCTGAGTGACACCCGGATCAATCAGCTGTGCAATAACCGCATCAATCAGCTGACTAACAGCCAGAGGTGTGGACTCGAGTCATGTGACTTGGACTCGAGTCAGACTCGAGTCATGAATTTGATGACTTGCGACTCGACTTGGACTTGCATAACAATGACTTTGTCCCACCTATGAGATGTGGACTCGAGTCATGTGACTTGGACTCGAGTCAGACTCGAGTCATGAATTTGATGACTTGCGACTCGACTTGGACTTGCATAACAATGACTTTGTCCCACCTCTGCTAACAGCCGCATCGATCAGCTGAGTGATAACCGGATCAATCAGCTGACTAACAGCCGCATCGATCAGCTGAATAACACCCGGATCAATCAGCCGAACCAAGCTACAGCCGCGTCGATCAGCTGATCGCGTGCACGTGACTCGCCAGCCGTTACCCCGCGCCGCGCACGTGACCGCCCGCCCGCCCGATCAGCTGCTGCCCCGCGCACGTGACCGCCCGCCCACCCGATCAGCTGCTGACCCGCGCACGTGACCGCCCCGCCTCCCCCCCCGATCAGCTGTTGACGAGGAAGCTCTTCCAGACAGAACCCTCAGAGCTCCCATCCCTCTCGCCATGGCCTCGCTCTGGATCAGCGCCCGCGGTCGACGCTCCGCGCTTGCTTTGCCATCGCCGCTGCCCCTGCTGCCCCTGCTGCTGCTCTGCTGCTGCAGCTGCAGCAGCTGGGGGCAGCCTACGAGGTGGAGGTCGTGGAGACCGCCTGCCACGGCTGCCGAGGCTTCTGCGGGGCTGTGGTTCCAGCAGAGGTTGGACCACTTCAGCGCGGCCGACGCGCGGGTGTGGAACCAGGTGATGATTGTATGGGGGCCGCGCTCCATTGCTGGATGAGAGCAAACGCTCCACTGCTGTTGTTCGCCGTGTTGTTCACTAGACTGTTCACTTTGTTCGCCGGGTTGTTCACTGTGTTGTTCACCGGGTTATTCACCGTGTTGTTCACTAGATTGTTCACTTTGTTCACCGTGTTGTTCACTAGATTGTTCACTAGATTGTTCACTAGATTGTTCACTTTGTTCACCGTGTTGTTCACTAGATTGTTCACTTTGTTCACCGTGTTGTTCACTAGACTGTTCACTTTGTTCGCCGGGTTGTTCACTGTGTTGTTCACCGTGTTGTTCACCGGGTTATTCACCGTGTTGTTCACTAGATTGTTCACTTTGTTCACCGTGTTGTTCACTAGATTGTTCACTAGATTGTTCACTAGATTGTTCACTTTGTTCGCCGTGTTGTTCACTAGATTGTTCACTTTGTTCACCGTGTTGTTCACTAGATTGTTCACTTTGTTCACCGTGTTGTTCACCGGGTTGTTCACCAAGTTGTTCACCAAGTTGTTAACCTTGTTCACCGTGTTGTTTACCGTGTTGTTCACTAGACTGTTCACTTTGTTCACTGCGTTGTTTACCGTGTTGCTTGCCAAGTTGTTCACCGATGAACTTCGCTCGCCCCCCCCTCCCCTTGTTCCGCCAGCGGTACTTCATGAACGAGACGTTCCACAAGCCGGGGGGGCCCGTGCTGCTGATGATCGGCGGCGAGGGCCCCGCCAACGCGGCGTGGATGAGCCAGGGCACGTGGCTGGAGTATGCGCAGCGCCTCGGAGCCACCTGCCTCATGCTGGAGCATCGCTTCTACGGGCAGAGCCACCCCACGGCGTGAGAGCCCCACACGGGGACTAGCCACACACGCAGACAGACACACACACACACAGCCACACACAGCCACACACCCCACGGCGTGAGAGCCCCACACGGGGACTAGCCACACACACACACAGACACACAGCCACACACACACACACAGCCACACACACACGCACACAGCCACACACAGCCACACACAGCCACACACAGCCACACACAGCCACACACAGCCACACACACACACACAGCCACACACACCCCCCACACACACACAGCCACACACACACACACAGCCACACACACACCCACACACACCCACACACACACATAGCCACACACACACAGCCACCCACACACACACATAGCCACACACACACAGCCACACACACCCACACACACCCACACACACACAGCCACACACACACAGCCACACACACACAGCCACACACACACCCACACACAGCCACACACACACAGCCACACACACACCCACACACACAGCCACACACACCCCACACACACACCCAGCCACACACACACAGCCACACACACACCCACACACACCCACACACACACACAGCCACACACACACAGCCACACACACACACCCACACACACACAGCCACACCCACACACACCCCACGGCGTGAGTGCCCCACACGGGGACTAGCCACACACACACAGCCACACACACCCCACACACACCTACACACACCCCACACACACCCCACACACACCCCACACACACCCCCACACACACCCCCACACACACCCCCACACATACCCACACACCCCACACACACACCCTCCCACACACCCGCACACACAGCCACACACAGCCACACACAGCCACACACAGCCACACACACACCCCCACACACACCCCCACACACACCCCCACACACACCCCCACACACACCCCACACACACCCCACACACACCCCACACACACCCCCACACACACCCCCACACACATCCCCACACACACCCCACGGGTACTACCCCACGTGCCTCATGCTGGAGCACACACACAGCCACACACACCCCCACACACACCCCCACACACACCCCCACACACACACACACACCCACACACACCCCACACACACCCCCACACACACACACCCCCACACACACCCCCACACACACCCCCACACACACCCACACACACACCCACACACACACCCACACACACACCCACACACACACCCACACACACACCCACACACCCACACACACCCCCACACACACACACACACCTACACACACCCCACGGGGACTACCCCCCCACACACAGCCACACACCCACACACACCCCACACACCGCACACACCGCACACACCCCCCACACACCCCCCACACACCCCCCACACACCCCACACACACCCACACACACCCCACGGGTACTACCCCTCTCACACACACACTAAACTACTATACACTACACTACTATACACTACACTACTATACACTACACTGCACTATACACTACACTGCACTATACACTACACTGCACTATACACTACACTGCACAATACACTACACTACTACACACTTCACTACTATACACCACACTGCTATACACTACACTATACACTAAACTACTATACACTACACTACTATACACTACACTATACACTACACATTGGGCTCTATGGAGGCCCGTCGTTAAGGCGATTGGTCATTAACAGGAGTGGTCGTTGAGAGGGGTCCTCCTGGCCTGCACGAGTGCACCGCGAGCACCTAGCCGGGCACAAACAAATTCAGAAAATCATAATAATGAATTTTTTTTTAAAATCCCTTTTTTTTAAAAAGCCCCACGAATACATCATGATGACGGATCCCGTGAGTTTGACCGCTGCACGTTTCGCCGTGCGTTTGCACTTTCCTCCCTGCCTTACGCCAGTACTCTCGAGTATGCGCGCGTCTTTCCGGCATGCCGATCTCTGATGTCGTTTGCTGGGGTCGGTCCTCTCGTGCAGACGCAGCCGGGAAACCGTCTTGAACGCAAACAGAAAACAAATAATCTCATCTCGACCGGCGTAACTCGAAATTAATTCAACCCACAGGCCGCCGTGCCCCTCCTCCCCCCTCCCTCCTCGCCCCTCCCTCCTCCTCTCTCCTCCTCCTCCCCCTCCCTCCTCCCCTTTGCCCCTCCCTCCTCCTCCTCCCCCCTCCCTCCTTATTCCCCCTCCCTCCTCCTCCTCCCCCATCCCTTCTCCTTCTTCACTCCCTCTTCCTCCTTCCTCCCTCCTCCTCGCCCCTCCCTCCTCCTCCCCCCTCCCTCCTCCCCCCTCCCTCCTCCTCCTCTCCCCTCCCTCCTCCTCGCCCCTCCCTCCTCCTCCCCCCTCCCTCCTCCCCCTCCCTCTTCCCCCTCCCTCCTCCTCCTCCCCCATCCCTTCAACTTCTTCACTCCCTCTTCCTCCTTCCTCCCTCCTCCCCCCTCCCTCCTCCTCCTCCTCCTCTCCCCTCCCTCCTCCTCCCCCCCTCCCTCCTCCCCCCTCCCTCTTCCCCCTCCTTCCTCCTCCTCCCCGATCCTTTCTCCTTCTTCACTCCCTCTTCCTCCTTCCTCCCTCCTCCTCCCCCCTCCCTCCTCCCCCCTCCCTCTTCCCCCTCCCTCCTCCTCCTCTCCCCTCCCTCCTCCTCCCCCCTCCCTCCTCCCCCTCCCCCAGCAATGCCAGCGCACAGAACCTGCGCCCACCTGAGCATCTCGACCGGCGTAACTTGAACTCACTTCAACCCTCTCCCCGCTGTTTGCCCCTCCTCCTCCTCCTCCCCCCTCCTCCTCCCCCCTCCTCCTCCCCCCCTTCCCCTCCCACCCTCCTCCTCCCCCCTCCTCCTCCCCCCCTTCCCCTCCCACCCTCCTCCTCCCCCCCCCCCCACCGCCAGCAACGCAAGCGTAGAGAACCTGCGCTACCTGAGCAGCGAGCAGGCGTTGGCCGACCTCGCTCACTTCCGGCGCGAGATGGGGGCAGCGCTGCCCCGGCTGGCGGGGGCCAAGTGGGTGGCTGTGGGGGGATCCTACCCCGGGTCGCTCGCCGCGTGGTTCCGCCTCAAGTACCCCCACCTCGTGCACTCGGCCGTCGCGAGCAGCGCGCCGCTCAACGCCACCGTCAATTTCCCCGGTGAGGGGGGCGTGGGGCGGGCTTTCGCGACCAGATTTTCGGTGTTGTTCGGAGCGAAAGGGTTTAAGATCGCCCCGTGACCCCGCTGCATCAGCTGTTCCAGTAAGCCCGGCCGCAATAATCCTGCCGATGTGTGGTTTGAACTTCCTTGGCACCGTCCACCTGGTTCCACCGGCCCACAGGGGATTATTGTGTCCGTCCGTTGTGCATCCAAAAATGGGAGGGGTAGGGCTGGGTGGAGAGGGGAGGGTGGGGAGGGGCTGGGTGGGGAGGGGAGGGTGGGGAGGATGGGGAGGGGCTGGGTGGGGAGGGTGGGGAGGGGCTGGGTGGGGAGGGGAGGGTGGGGCTGGGTGGGGAGGGGCTGGTCACCCCGTGGTGCCCTTATAAAACTCAACGTTTAACCTACTCACGCCGGCTTGTGCCCGCCCTCACAGTCGGGCATATTTGCGGAATACACCACGCCGCCGTTGACCCTGGCCATTGACCAAGCAACCCAACGTTCCTACCAGCTCCCTCCGCAGGAATGTGTTGCGCCCGAAACGTCGTGATCTATTTTATTTTATTTTCTATTGACGTGACTTTACCGAAAGAACCAAAGAGTGTAGAAGAAGCAGATTCTAAAGGAGTGAGTTTGTCAATCCTAGATGATGATTTGAAGGTGCGTAGCTCCAGCTGTTTCCGAATGTCGGAAGGAAGAGTGTTCCAGACGGCCGCAGAAGCACTCTCTGGCAGTATAAGACAGCGATGAAACGTTAAGTGTCTTGCGTACGTACGCACCTTGAACTCCGTTCGCACCGTGCGTAGCCAACCGAGCTAATCGGAGGTGCGGGGGGCAGGACAACAAACTGAACACGACAACAAGCAGTTCGAAAGAAACGAGCGTTCAATCCGGATTGCTTAAAAGTGCTTGTCTCCAGTGGCTTCTTAATATCGGAAGAGAGCGTTCCAGACGGCCGCCGTCTTTGTTTCGGCTTCATCGGGCAGTGGATTGAGCATGGCTGACGACAGCGGCTGACGAGGGACGATTGCGTCTGCCCGTCGCCGCGCTCCCAGAGTACCTGGAGGTGGTGCGGCGCTCCTTGGAGGCGTATGACGTGCAGTGCGCCGCCAGCGTCGAGGACGCCTCCGACAGAGTCGTGCAGCTGCTCGGCGAGAAGGACTACGAGAAGATCAGCAAGGACTTCGGGTAGGCGGGGAGCGCAAAGCCTCAGGCCCAACCCTGGCACCGGTCGGATGCCACGGCCTCCACTCCCTCGTTCCCTCCGCTCCCTCGCCTCCCCCGTCCCCTCCCCCGCTCCCTCGTTCCTTCCCGTCCCCTCCCCCGTCCCCTCCCCTCCCTTGCTCCCTCCGCTCCCTCGTTCCCTCCCCTCCCCCGTTCCCTCCCCTCCATCGCTCCCTCCCCTCCCTCGCTCCCTCCCTTCCCCTCCCCTCCCCTCCCCCGTCCCCTCCGCTCCCTCCGGCGTGATGGCATTCATCATCATCATCACCACCACCACCACCATCATCAACAACAACAACAACCGCTATTCGCCACTAAGTTGCGGTGATCTTACCACGGCGCCTGTGCCAGGCTACGTGCACGTTGAGGCCACGTTAAGTGTCGAACGCCCGCCGGGCAGGAGGTCAAGGGGCAGACCCAGGTGCCATGGGGTCGACTGGCTGAGATGACTGGCTGATGCGCCAACACCACCAACATCACCACCACCACTGTCGCCATCGTTTTCTCCGAGACATCACTGAGGTGTTATGGCGCCAGTCATCGCCAACAACGCCACAATAGCCACTTAAACGGAAACCTATTTGCGTATAGATATTGTTTTGCCGGGTAAGGCCCACTGAGCTGTATAGCTCTTTCTTTCAGAAGCGACCTGGCTGCACAAATGATAGCCCCACGAAGTGGCTCGTCATCGTGTGGATTACGTATTGCGTTCACGATTCCCCATCCCGGCGACGTGCGCGCACGCACGCTCGTCATCGGAATGGAGCGAGGATAGCCGCGTCGTCGTTGTTGTCGTCAAGCGACCGCTTCCGTCGGGTGTCTAAACATTCGTCGGCATTTCGGGAAATGGGCGGCCACCGCCGTCCGCTGACGAGCACTCAACCCGGCAGGGGGGGGCCCTCTGTCGCAGGCTCTGCGAGCCTCTGGACGTGCGGTCGGACGCGGACTCTGCGTATCTGCTGGAGACTCTCGCGGGCTTCTTCATGGACGTCGTCCAGTACAACGAAGACAACCGGGCTTTCGAGGTGAGGACTCCGCATCGCAGATGATGGTGCGTGCGTGTGCGTGCGTGTGCGTGCGTGTGCGTGCGTGTGCGTGCGTGTGCGTGCGTGCGTGTGTGTGCGCGTTGAACTTCTTTTGCTGCGTACGTAGCCAACCGGCCTAATCGGAGGTCTCTGTGCGATGAGTCTATGGGTCTTTGTTGTGTGGTGTGTCTATGGGTCTCTGTTGTGTGATGAGTCTATGGGTCTCTGTTGTGTGGTGAGTCTATGGGTCTCTGTTGTGTGAGTGAGTCTATGGGTCTCTGTTGTGTGGTGAGTCTATGGGTCTCTGTGTGAGTGAGTCTACGGGTCTCTGTGTGAGTGAGTCTATGGGTCTCTGTGTGGTGAGTCTATGGGTCTCTGTGTGAGTGAGTCTACGGGTCTCTGTGTGGTGAGTCTATGGGTCTCTGTTGTGTGGTGAGTCTATGGGTCTCTGTTGTGTGAGTGAGTCTATGGGTCTCTGTTGTGTGGTGAGTCTATGGGTCTCTGTGTGAGTGAGTCTACGGGTCTCTGTGTGAGTGAGTCTACGGGTCTCTGTGTGAGTGAGTCTATGGGTCTCTGTTGTGTGGTGAGTCTATGGGTCTCTGTTGTGTGGTGAGTCTATGGGTCTCTGTGGGGTGAGTCTATGGGTCTTTGTGTGGTGAGTCTCTGGGTCCCTGTTGTGTGGTGAGTCTATGGGTCTCTGTTGTGTGATGAGTCTATGGGTCTCTGTGTGAGTGAGTCTACGGGTCTCTGTGTGAGTGAGTCTATGGGTCTCTGTTGTGTGGTGAGTCTATGGGTCTCTGTTGTGTGGTGAGTCTATGGGTCTCTGTTGTGTGGTGAGTCTATGGGTCTCTGTGTGGTGAGTCTATGGGTCTTTGTGTGGTGAGACTCTGGGTCTCTGTGTGGTGAGTCTATGGGTCTCTGTGTGGTGAGTCTATGGGTCTTTGTGTGGTGAGTCTATGGGTCTCTGTTGTGTGGTGAGTCTATGGGTCTCTGTGTGGTGAGTCTATGGGTCTTTGTGTGGTGAGTCTATGGGTCTCTGTTGTGTGGTGAGTCTATGGGTCTCTGTGTGGTGAGTCTATGGGTCTTTGTGTGGTGAGTCTATGGGTCTCTGTTGTGTGATGAGTCTATGGGTCTCTGTGTGGTGAGTCTATGGGTCTCTGTTGTGTGGTGAGTCTATGGGTCTCTGTTGTGTGGTGAGTCTATGGGTCTCTGAGTGGTGAGTCTATGGGTCTTTGTGTGGTGAGTCTCTGGGTCCCTGTTGTGTGATGAGTCTATGGGTCTCTGTGTGGTGAGTCTATGGGTCTCTGTTGTGTGGTGAGTCTATGGGTCTCTGTTGTGTGGTGAGTCTATGGGTTTCTGTTGTGTGGTGAGTCTATGGGTCTCTGTTGTGTGAGTGAGTCTCTGGGTCCCTGTTGTGTGGTGAGTCTATGGGTCTCTGTTGTGTGATGAGTCTATGGGTCTCTGTGTGGTGAGTGTATTGCTCTCTGCGTCCTCCGAAGGAGCCCTCGTAATCATTGTAACAATGTGAACATATCACAGCTCACAAAAAAACCATCACAACCCACCGGGCCTTCGTTCTCAGTCAGCGATTCTCTTTCACACTTCCTAGGGCAATGACTAAAATGTATAAACAAGAATTTTCCTATCGTGCTCCTCGGGCCCTGGAATGAATTACAACAGCTTTAAAAACTGGAGGACGAGGCTACCGCCGCCTGATTTCAAAGCTCCGACAGAAGAAAATGCCATTGATTTTAATTGTTTTGTATTGTGATAATTCGGTCCACGATCTCCCCTAGGTCGACTCAGACTTTCGGTAAGTGCTTATTATCCTTGTGCGCACCTCCCCCCCATCCCCCCCACCTCCGCCCCCCCACCCTCCCTCGTCCGCAGGGGGCAAAGGGCACGAACGTCACCATCGCCGTGCTGTGCGCGGTGATGCGCGACGCGGCGCTGGGCGGTGCTTACGAGCGCTACGCGGCGGCCGTGCGTCTCGCCAGCGACGCGCTCGGGGCTCCGTGCGTGGACGCCAGCTACGCGGGGTTCCTGCGCGAGATGCGTGGCCACGCGTGGGATGGCCCGGCCGTCGCGTCCGGCGGTGCGTGCGTGCTGTGTGTGTGTCTGTGAGTGCGTGCCGTGTGACACTTCACGTGGCCTCAAGGTGCACGGTGGTCTGGCACAAGCGTCGTGGTGACGTCACCGCCACTTAGTGGCGAATGGCGGTTGTTGTTGTTGTGTGTGTGTCCGTGTGTGAGTGTCTGTGCATGAGTGTCTGTTTGTGAGTGTCTGTGCGTGAGTGTCTGTGTGTCCGTGTGTGAGTGTATGTGAGTGTCTGTGCGTGAGTGTCTGTGCGTGAGTGTCTGTGTGTCCGTGTGTGAGTGTCCGTGTGTGAGTGTTTGTGTGTGAGTGTCTGTGCGTGCGTGCCGTGTGACACTTCACGTGGCCTCAAGGTGCACATTGGTCTGGCACAAGCGTCGTGGTGACGTCACCGCCACTTAGTGGCGAATGGCGGTTGTTGTTGTTGTTGTGTGTGTCCGTGTGTGAGTGTCTGTGTGTGAGTGTCTGTGCGTGCGTGCCGTGTGACACTTCACGTGGCCTCAAGGTGCACATTGGTCTGGCGCAAGCGTCGTGGTGACGTCACCGCCACTTAGTGGCGAATGGCGGTTGTTGTTGTTGTTGTTGTGTGTGTCTGTGCGTGAGTGTCTGTGCGTGCGTGCCGTGTGACACTTCACGTGGCCTCAAGGTGCACATTGGTCTGGCACAAGCGTCGTGGTGACGTCACCGCCACTTAGTGGCGAATGGCGGTTGTTGTTGTGTGAGTGTGTCTGTGAGTGGGGAGCGGTGGTGTAGCGGTTAGCGCGCTGCGCTACGAACCCGGCGACCCGGTGTTCGATTCCCGCTCACAGCCAACACCGGTGACGATTATTTGAACCGGCCCCGGGCCTCCCCTAGGTCGACTCGGCCTCTAATAAGCACATACAGTTGCGAAGAAGTTCAACCTACATACATACCCGGTGCGGTGTGTAAACATCGCCACTGGGGAGACAAAGGCGGCCGGGCGTGGTGTTGGCCACCCACCCCCCTCGTGCGCCGGCCTTCGTAGGTGCCACTCTATAACGGCACTTGCCCCGACAGCCTGTTAACGGCTATGCGGGGGATCTTTGCCTTTCGGCCCGGAGGAGGCTCGTGATGGACGCCATCGAGGCCAGTCGGAGGCAGTCGCCCTTCAGCGACAGCAGAGGGCGGAGGAGCGACGCTCGCAACGACGAGCGGAGGCGCCGGGCGGCCGAAACGCGGCGAGTTGGCGCAGTAGGTGGGGCACCGGCGGTGCAGCGGGGCCGGTCCGTCTCGCTCGGTCAACCCCCACGGCACCTGCCGGCGACCTACACGCGGCGATTTTGTTTTATTAGTTTGGTGGCGTCGGGTTTGTGGAGGGCCTCTCGCTCGGCAACGCGTCACTTCTCGACACATTCCCTCGGTTGAATTGCGCAATGATCTGTGTTACTCACCCCCCCCCCCCCCCCCCGTGGGCTGTGTGCACGCTGCAGGCCGGCAGTGGGTGTACCAGACGTGCACGGAGTTCGGGTTCTACCAGACGACCGACTCGGCACAGCAGCCGTTCTCCGGGTTCCCACTCAGGTATCCGCCTACTCCCGTCCGTGTGTCCTGTAAGAGAGTAGACACGAGCCCACGCTCACCCATGCCCACCCACGCTCGCTCACCCACACCCACCCACACTCACCCACCCACGCTCACCCACACTCACCCACCCACGCTCACCCACCTACGCTCACCCACCCACGCCCACCCTCGCTCGACCACGCTCGTCCACGCCCACCCACCCACGCTCACCCACCCACGCTCACCCACCCACGCTCACCCACCCACGCTCACCCACCCACGCCCACCCACGCTCCTCGCCCCCCTGCGCCCGCCCGCAGCTACAAGCTGCAGCAGTGCGCTGACGTGTACGGGCCCGAGTTCGACGCGGCGGCGGTGGCGGCCGCCGTGCAGAGAACCAACGAGGACTATGGGGGCCTGGCGCTGCGAGCCTCGCGCATCGTCTTCCCCAACGGCTCCATCGACCCGTGGCACGCGCTGGGGGCCACCCGCGACCTCGCCGCCGACCTGCCCGCCATCTACATCCAAGGCAGGTCGAGCGGTTATCTCCCTCGCCTGGCATGCGGGAAGGCCCGTCGGTTGGACCCCCGACCCTGACGTCGATGCGTGTTGCGTATTGGGTGGTTTGCGTGTTTCTCTCTCGCTCTCTCTCGCTCTCTCTCCCCGTGGCCGCGTGGATTCTTCTCCGGGCCAAGTTTTTCGCAGCGGGCGGCGACGCCGGCGCTGCTGCCGTTGCTGCCGAGTGCGATTCCAAATTTGGAGTGAAATTTGCGGTGGAGTTTTTCGCAAGCTTTGGCAAATGCGGACCGCGACGCCGGCACGCGATGGGATCTTGTTCACGTCCACCGTAGCATTTTACGGTTAATACAAAGATCCCCCGTGTAGCCTTAACAGACTTTTGGGGCAACTGCTGTTAGCGAGCACCTATGAAGGCCGGCACGGCACACGATGGAGTGTGGGGTGGCCAGCGCCAAGCCCGGCCACCTTCGCCTCCCGATTGTTTTCACGTTTCTAAGTTGAACTTCTTTCGCACCGATCGAAGTCAACCGGAGGTGCGAGCGGCCATGTCTACACGCAGCACCAGGTGCTCATTTGAGGCCGAGTCAACCTAGAGGGGGAGCTCCCCAGGACCTGGTCGGTTCAGATAATTATTGCTATCCGCCGGCGGGAATCGGCGACGAATCGGCGATGAATCGGCGACGAACGCACGAGCCGTTAACGGCACGCACCCCCCCCTCCCCCCCCGGGGCACATTCCATCTCGCCGCAGGGACGGCGCACTGCGCGAACATGTACCCCGCGACGGCCCAGGACCCTCCGCAACTGACCGAGGCCCGCGCCCGGATCTTCGACCTTCTGCAAAAGTGGCTGAGCGAAGACGACTGAGCTCATGGGGGCCTCCGGGAGCGTGCGCTCTTCCGGTGTGAAAACGACGCCGCTCAGTCCGGGGAAAGAAAGAAACGCGGATTCCCACAATGTGCTTGGCGATACGTGGTGTGTGTTTGTGTGTGTGCCCTATCCCCCACTCACCATCCCCACTCACCATCCCCACTCACCATTGAGTCCATGGGCCAGAGAGGAAATCAGTAGCCCACCTAAGCTCGGAGTAGTTGAGCTGAATCGATTTGTTTACACGGCGAAATGAGAATTAATACTCAAACTGAGCAGTTTAATTTTTTTTAAATTTTACCAGGGAAGGTCCTCTGAGCTATGCTGTAGCTCTTATTCAGAAGCGAGCTGGCTGTCACAAACGACCGCTCAACAAAGTGGCACCTGATCACGTGGAAATTTATAGGACTCTTGAATGCACGTCGATTCTGAATTTGGGGGAGTAGTAGAGACACGTTGACTCCAAATATACAGCAGCAGGCGTCAGTGTCGGGATCGAACCCACGACCTCCTGTAAACCAGGCGAGGTGGTTAACATCTCCTAGCCACCATGATGATGATGAGAGAGAGACACGCAGACTCCAAATATACAGCAGCAGGCGTCAGGGTCGGGATCGAACCTACGACCTCCTGTATACCAGGCGAGGTGGTTAACATCTCCTAGCCACCGTGATGATGATGAGAGAGAGAGACACGCAGACTCCAAATATACAGCAGCAGGCGTCAGTGTCGGGATCGAACCCACGACCTCCTGTACACCAGGCGAGGTGGTTAACATCTCCGAGCCACCGCGTCAACGCCTCCAGGGCTGTTGACGGTGACGGAGATGCCGGTGCATTTCACCAAAAGAATCGGGGGACAGAAATCGGCGTTTTGCGTGGACGTGAATCTGCTCCGATCGGTGCAAGCGAAACGAACTTTGAGTGCCCGGCCTCATCTCACGACTGCGGTTGTCACGACAAAAAATCAAAACGGCAATCGAGGGACTTTATTAATGGCAGTGGGCGAGCACTCGTGGCACAGTTCAACAAAGCACTTCCCACCACGGCACACCGCTCGCACTGCCTTACAACAGGAGGCAGGGATTCCCAAACTCCAGGCTGTATGTTTGTATGTAATGTTGAACGTATTTCGCACTGTACGAAGCCTGGTAACCGGAGGCAGCGGGGGAAGGACAACAAATCAATCACTAAAGAAATGAGTTTGCCAATCCAGATGACGATTTAAAAGTCGCGTAGCTCCCAGAGGCTCGCTAATATCGGGAGGAAGAGCGTTCCAGACGGCCGCAGAAGCGCATTCGATAGCGTGCGACGTGGAGACGCGTTTGACAATGATCCGGTGCGCATGGCATGGAACGAGTTAATTATTTCGGGCTGTGGCGGTGGGTTGCAAGGACTCGAGTTTTGGTAAACCCCGCACCAAGGTAATTCGCCGTGCAGTGATAGCGGAGCCGGGACGCGTGGCGGTTCCCGTACGCGCAAATACTCGGGCGATCGGCCGTTCGGCCAGGGTTGTTGAGCGACATTTCTCTTGTCGGGTTCCACGGCAAAGTGTGGGCGGGCGCGAGCGCGGTGCCGCGTGATGAACAACGCGCGATGAATGTGTGCGGAGGTCGTGACATTTCGTGGTGATACGTGGCGACGTGACTTGCCGGGACGGTCGCGTTCTTTCCCCCCAACCCCCACCCCCCCCTCTCTCGAATCTGGCGCTCTCTAAACTAACCGCACATTCGGTTCGGTTCCTTGGGAGCCGGCGGGTGGTGCTTTTGTCCGCTCGACGCTGCCCCGCGCCTGTCCCAACGTGTCACGTCTCGCCCGCCCGCAATTATTTCTTCTGTTTTGCGCATTGACATTTTGTCGTCATTTGGTTCGAGATTGTCGCGACGTGTTTTTATTTTTTCTCGTTTTTTTCTTTACGCGTGACCACTCGGGTTTCGTGGATGTCGTCTGCGACCTCCTCCTCGTTCGGCTGGCTGCCTCGTTTGCACTGATCTCTGTCTGCGAGCCATCAGCGAGCCATTTCTCAGCAAGCCATTTCAGCAAGACATCTCGCAGCGAGGCAACGGTGAGCCATCTCTCAGGGAGCCATCGGTGATCCAACAGCGAGCCATCTCTCAGGGAGCCATCTCTCAGCGAGCCATTCCTCGATGAGCCTCGGCCGTCCAGGTGAAGGAACCCCGCTTGCTTCGTTGCTAACCTCGGCGGTGTTGTGGCGTCGAGCCGTCGATAAAAAAAATCTGCGCCAAACGAAATCTTCCGCCTGCTCGCCCGCCGGTGATCGCGAGCGCGGTAAGGTGAAAGTGAATACGATTCGCGCTCCGTTTTGGTTATTCTCTTTTTAAAAAAATGATTTGTGTTCTTTAAAATTTAATAAATCTGCGAAACCACAAACGTCTACGGTGCATCACTCGCGAGATGCGGGTGACGGGGAAGAAGAAGAGACTACGTCATCATCAACAACAACATCATCAACAGCAGTGTCCGTGTCCGACACCGTGTCCGTGTAGATGGCGAGATAAAGTTCCCTTGGCAGGGCGGGGACCGCCCTTTCGTTCGATAGGCGCACGCTCTCGCGAACACCGTCACGCTTCGCAAATCGATTTTGCGTTCGGTTCGGATGGTCCCGCAAGGTTCCAATGCGGACCAGCCGGCAAGTGTCCGCAAGCCCTCCGGCAACCCTGCGGCAGATGCGATGGAATCGAGTGCCCACATCGGCACCGCGAGTTCTGCGCGTTGAACTTCTTTCGCGCGCCGCACGTGGCCAGCCGCGATATTCGGTAGTGCCGGCGGGAGGGGGAGGGGTCGGGACACAAACTGAATGCATAAAAAAGCTGTTGCTAAAGAAATGAGTTGGTCACTCTGGATGGTGAAAAGTGCATGGCTCAAACTAAACACAAAGTCGTTGCTAAAGAAATGAGTTCGTCACTCGATGATTTAAAAGTGCGAGGCTCAAACTAAACGCAAGAAAGTCGTTGCTAAAGGAATGAGTTGGTCACTCTGGATGATGTAAAAGTGTATGGCTCAAACTAAACACAAAGTCGTTGCTAAAGAAATGAGTTCGTCACTCGATGATTTAAAAGTGCGTGGCTCAAACTAAACGCAAGACAGTCGTTGCTAAATAAACGAGTTGGTCACTCGATGATTTAAAAGTGCGTGGCTCAAACAAAACACAAGACAGTCGTTGCTAAAGAAATGAGTTCGTCACTCGATGATTTAAAAGTGCGTGGCTCAAACTAAACGCAAGACAGTCGTTGCTAAATAAACGAGTTGGTCACTCGATGATTTAAAAGTGCGTGGCTCAAACAAAACACAAGACAGTCGTTGCTAAAGAAATGAGTTCGTCACTCGATGATTTAAAAGTGCGTGGCTCAAACTAAACGCAAGACAGTCGTTGCTAAATAAACGAGTTGGTCACTCGATGATTTAAAAGTGCGTGGCTCAAACAAAACACAAGACAGTCGTTGCTAAAGAAATGAGTTCGTCACTCGATGATTTAAAAGTGCGTGGCTCAAACTAAACGCAAGACAGTCGTTGCTAAATAAACGAGTTGGTCACTCGATGATTTAAAAGTGCGTGGCTCAAACAAAACACAAGACAGTCGTTGCTAAAGAAATGAGTTCGTCACTCGATGATTTAAAAGTGCGTGGCTCAAACTAAACGCAACAAAGTTGTTGCTAAAGAAACGAGTTGATCACTGGATGATTTAAAAGTGCGTGGCTCAAACAAAACACAAGACAGTCGTTGCTAAAGAAACGAGTTGGTCACTAGATGATTTAAAAGTGCATGGCTCAAACTAAACACAACAAAGTTGTTGGTCACTCTGGATGGTGATTGACAAGTGCCACAGCTGCTGCAGCGGCTTCCTCATATCCGAAGGAAGAGCGCGTTCCAGACGGCCGCAGCAGCAGCAGCAGCGCATCTGAAAGGGCGACTGTGTATGTGAGTGTGTGTGTATGTGCCGGCCTTCATCGGTGCTACTCGCTAAATAGCACTTGCCCTAATAGGCTATACGGGGTACCTTTGTCTTTGTATGTTGAATTTCTTTCGCACCGCGCGTGGCCAGCCGCGATAATCGGAGGTGCCGGAGGGGAAGGACAACAAACTAAACGCAAAAATTGCAGTTGCTAAAGAAACGAGGTTGTCACTCTGGATGATGATTCAAAAGTGCCGCAACTGCTCCAGCGGCTTTCTAGTATCGTGACGGAAGAAGAGCGCGTTCCAGACGGCCGAAGCAGCAGTGGTGCATCTGAAAGCACCACACGACGAATGTCCCCTTTGTTCGATGACCCAGCAACGAAGCCGCTGCTGCTGCTCGCGAGGATGAGCGGAGTTCACGCGGTTGATGGTTGAGCCTAGGGCTGAAGGATTATTCGATTTGATCAATCTATTTGAAAATCGATTAATCGTAATTTTAATCGATTTGAAATCGATTAATCGTAATTTTAAACAACGCGATGAGCAAATCGCAAGGCTGCGATTTTTTGGTAATTTGAAAAGTCTAATAATTACTTTCTTATTGAAATTTTTATTATTTTTATTATTATTATCATAACTTTATTTAACTTAAGAATTGATCTACGTTTCATTGTTCTATTTCAATTAAAACATTTTAATAAATACACGTTGGAAGCAATTCATATCTTTTAAGTTCTCCTCCTTGCATTAGAATACAATGGAGCAATTAATATTTTTCGGTAAAGTCACGTAGGTAAAACATAAAATAATTTAAAATGAAAACAAATAAATCACGACGTTTCGGAAGCAACACAAGCAACCGTCATCAGGTGTTGACTGCTCCGGCAAAAATTACTTCACTTTATTTTTTTCACCTACGTGACTTTACCGAAAAAACCAAAGAGTATGTATCCTTGCAGTCACGAAAACTTCAAATCGAGAGTTAATATTTTGATGGTATCACGTGGTAATGCTCCATCGCATGTTTGAAATCTATGACACAGTGCACATTGAACTGAAGCTTGACTGAAAATATTTTAATTGCAAACCAAATCGCAATCGCACTATCTGTCAGAAATATCGAAATTCGATGTTTTCCCCAAATAGTTGAGCCCCCCTTCAGCCTCCGACGAAATCAGCAGCGAGGCATTTGCGGTGCATTTGCGGCGAGCGCTTTAACAACGCCACTGTTTCGGTGAAACCAAAAAAAACCGTGAGCAATGAAGCTGCCGACCATTGAATTTTAGCGCCGAAGAAAGACGAAAATAAAAGTGGAAAGTAAGCAAAAGGGGGGAGGGGGAGGCTGGGGTTGGATTTTTACCACAACAACAACAACAAAGAAAACCACGACACAACCCGCAACACGCATGGCAGGCCCCACCACCTCCCCCCACCCCACCCACAACCAACCCACCAACCCCTGCACCACCCGAATCAGAATTAAATGCGCACTGAGCAGTGCAATCGTCGGACCGCATTTCCTGCGCGACTCAAACAACACAAAGACAAAGGTGTCCACCCCCCCCCCCCCTCCTGTGTAGCCTTAACAGACTGTCGGGGCAAGTGCTGTGAGCGAGTAGGAGCCCCTACGAATGCCGGCACGGCACACGAGGGGGTGGGAGGTCAGCACCACGCCCGGCCGCCTTTGTCTCCCCAGTGGCGATGTTTTTACGCACCGCACCAGGTACTCATTTGAGGCTGAGTCGACCTAGGGGGAGGCCGAGAACCGTTTCGCCGTGAGCGGGAGTCGAACTCGGGAAAGCCAGGTTCGTAGCGCAGCGTAGCGCTAACCGCTGCACCACCGCTCTCCACCACTCACGCAACAACAACAACAACGCGCACACACAAACACAAACGCGCGCACACACAAACACACACACGCACACACACGCGCACACACGCGCACACACGCGCACACACGCGCGCACACACACCTACTTACACGCACACACGCAGACACACGCAGACACGCGCACACACGCACACCCACGCACACGCGCACGCGCGCATACACACATACGCACACATACGCACACACACGCACACACACGCGCACACACGCGCACACACGCGCGCACACACACCTACACACACGCACACACGCAGACACACGCAGACACGCCCACACACGCACACCCACGCACACGCGCACGCGCGCATACACACATACGCACACATACGCACACACACGCACACACACGCGCACACACGCGCACACACGCGCGCACACACACCTACACACACGCACACACGCAGACACACGCAGACACGCGCACACACACACATCCACGCACACGCGCACGCGCGCATACACACATACGCACACACGCACACACACACACGCGCACACACGCGCGCATACACACACACATACGAACACACACGCGCACACACGCGCAAACACACACGCAAACACACATACACACACGCACACACTCACGCACACACACGCACACACACACGCACTGTGCTGCTCCGTGTTTGTTTTGTGGTTCATCTTCTGGGATGCGAGTCGCTGGAGCAGCACGCCGATTTTCGGGAAGCTGCTGAGCCCGTTGTGGGTTCTTGGCTGTGTGTGTATGTACATCTGTGTGTGTGTGTGTGTCTGTGTGTGTGTCTGTGTGTGTGTCTGTGTGTGTGTGTGTCTGTGTGTGTGTCTGTGTGTGTGTCTGTGTGTGTGTCTGTGTGTGTGTGTCTGTGTGTGTGTCTGTGTCTGTGTGTGTGTGTCTGTGTGTGTCTGTGTGTGTGTGCGTGTCTGTGTGTGTCTGTGTGTGTATGTACGTGTGTGTCTGTGTGTGTGTGTCTGTGTGTGTATGTACGTGTGTGTGTCTGTGTGTGTATATGTACGTGTGTCTGTGTGTGTGTCTGTGTGGCAAAGTCCCATCGGTGAGCTCCTCCGGCAGGCAAGGCTGCGTTGGCTGGGTCATGTAGCCCCCATTCCCAGCTACCGCATGCCCAAACAGCTTTTGTTCGGCCGGATCGAGGGGGCTAAACGGGCGCGGCACGGGCTAGAAAGGAGATGGAGTGATGTGGTACAGGAGGACGTGGAGCTAAGTGGACTTGCCGATGACTGGTACCAGCGGCGTCAAGAGCGGCCTCTGTGGAGGAGGCTCGTGAAGGACGCTACTGGGTAGTTGGAGGCAATCGCCCTCCAGCAACAACGGAGGGCAGAGGAGCGACGCTCACAACAACGAGCGGAGCGCAGGGCGACTAAAGGACAGCAAGTTGGCGCAGTAGGAGGCACAGGCGGTGCATCAGCCAGTCATCTCAGTCATCTCAGTCAGTCGACCCGTTGCACCTGGGTCTGTCCCGTGACCTCCTGTCAGCGAGACACTTTACGTGGCCTTTCAGTGCACCTAGCCTGGCACAAGCGCTGCAGTGACGTCACCGCCACTTAGTGGCCAATGGCGGTTGTTGTTGTTTGTCCTGGACCTCCACTAGGTTGACTCAGTCTCAAATGTGTACCTGGTGCGGTGTGTAAACATCGCCACTGGGGAGACAAAGGCGGCCGGGCGTGGTTGCTGTCCACCCACCCCCTCGTGTGCCACAGTTGCAGGCCTTCGCTCGCTCACAGCACTTGCCCCAACATTCTGTGTAAGGGCAACCCGGGTGATCCGTCTCTCTCTCTGTGCGAGTTCGAGACATGCGTTGTAACCGCGCCAAGGCTTGCATGGAGTGAAGGGGGAAGTCGGATTTTATTGGTGGTGGTCGTGGTGGTGGTGATGGTGGCGTTCACAATGAAGGTTGCAGACTGGGGGGGGGGGGGCATCTTCACCTAACACAACCCCTCCCGCCATGTGTGTGTGTGGTTCATGCAGCAGCAATAACAACAACAACCGCCATTCGCCACGAATTGGCGGTGACGTCACCACGACGCTTGTGCCAGGCTAGGTGCACGTTGAGGCCACGTGACGTGTCGAACGCCCGCTGGGAGCAGGAGGTCACGGGGCAGACCCAGCGGGTGCCACGGGTCGACTGACTGAGACGAGTGGCTGATGCACCACCTATGCCAACTCGCTGTGCTTTAGCCGCCCTGTGCTCCGCTCGTTGTTGTGAGCGTCGCTCCTCCCGCCCTCCGTTGTTGCTGGAGGGCGACTGCCTTCCTGCACGCTCCGTCACACACGCAAAGTTGATGTGAAAAGTTGACAAATTCTCGTAAACTTTAGACGGCCTCGCTCTCACGCGGAGCGGGGAGTGATGAATAACCCCCCCCCCCCGCTCCTCCTCCTCTCCTACAATCGTCAATGCTGCCCCCCTCTTTAAGTGTCCTAAATGATTTCAGTTAATCTTCTTGGTTCTTTCGGTAAAGTCACGTAGAATGGAAATAAAAAAATAATAAAAATATAAAACATAATAAAATAATTCTCACGACGTTTTGGCCACAACGCAAGCAGCCGTCCTCAGGTGGAGAGCAGGTCTGTCGAGAAGACAGAGTCTGAAACGTCGTGAGAATTATTTTATTATGTTTTATATTTTTATTATTTTATTATTTCCATTCTACGTGACTTTACCGAAAGAACCAAGAAGATGAATCCCTGCAGTCACGAAAGCGTTAAATCGAGATTTCAGTTAAGTCGAAATAATTAATACAATGTGGAACTCTCCATAATAACAAAATGTGCCAATTCGTTACTGTTTACGTAACAACCCTTAATTATTGGCTATGTCGGGTGGTGGCGGGTTTAACGACACATTTATATTTACGCGATCTAACCCAAAAAACACTATTATGTATGATATTGGTCGCGAAAGCCTATGTGTTGAACTACGTCTCTATGTGAGTGTCTAAGGGTCTCTATGTGAGTCTGTGGGTCTCTATGCGGTGAGTCGATGGATCTCTGTTTGTGGTGATTATATGGATCTCTGTGAGTGTCTATGGATCTCTGCGTGAGTCTATGGATCTCTGTGTGAGTCTATGGGTCTCTGTTGGAGTCTATGGATCTCTGTGTGAGTCTATGGGTCTCTGTGTGAGTCTATGGATCTCTGTGTGATGAGCCTATGGATCTATGTGTGATGAGTCTATGGATCTCTAATAATACACATTTAGAATCTCTTCTCTCATCTCACCACGGTGGTGTGTGGATCCCCGTCTCGGCTGAGCGCCTTTCTGCCCAGGGCAGCAGCAGCGGTTCGCGGTGTGGCCAGGGCAGCAGCTGCAGCTGCCGGGCAGCTTCCTCAAAGAGGGGGGGGGGAGCCCCAGAATATGTATGGATGTGCATGTGCGTTGTGTGTGTGTGTGTGTGTTGAACCTCTTTCGCACCGCACGTAGCCAACCGTGTTCACTAAACACACGGAAGCAGTTGTGAATAAATGCGTCTCTATGTGAGTCTATGGGTCTCTGTGTGAGTCTACGGGTCTCTGTGTGATTATATGGCTCTCTCTGTGAGTCTATGGGTCTCTGTGTGAGTCTATGGGTCTATGTGTGGGTCTATGGGTCTCTGTGTGAGTCTACGGGTCTCTGTGTGAGTTTGTGGGTCTCTGTTCGAGTCTATGGGTCTCCGTGTGAGTATATAGGTCTCTGTGTGAGTCTAAGGGTCTCTATGCGACTCTGGATGTCTGTGTGAATCTATGGGGCTCTGTGTCAGTCTATTGGTCTCTGTGTGAGTCTCAGGGTCTCCATGCGACTCTGGATCTGTGTGTGAGTCTATGGGTCTCTGTATGCGTCTATGGGTCTATGTGTGAGTTCATGGATCTATGTGTGAGTTTATGGGTCTCTATGCGACTCTATGGATCTATGTGTGGGTCTTGGGGGCCTCTGTGTGAGTCTACGTACGCATGTTGAACTTTTTTCTCACCGTACGTAGCCAACCGTGCTTATCGGAGGTGCGGGTGGGGGGGGAGGACACCAAACTAAACACGACAACAAGCGGTTCTTAATTAATGAGTTCGCCAATCGAGACGACGATTTTAAAAGTGCACACCTCCGGCGGCTTCCTGATCCGGGAAGCAAGAGCGTTCCAGACGGCCGCAGAAGCAGCACGTTCTGCGGCCAGCCCAAGTGCCGCTGCTCGCCGCGAGGATGAGCGATGGGGCGTCACTGGTTCCTTGACGAGATCGGCGAGGTGGTGCGGGTCACGTGCGTAACGAGTGCGACGCATTCGCGACGCATTCGCGACGTATTCGTTCGGCCAACCTGACGCCAATGCAGCTTGGCTCGGCACTGGACAGACACGATCGGATCACCGGCGGCCGCAACAATCGTCTTGACGCCTTCATCTCGCGAGTGACCTCTTGCCCTCCCCCCCCCTCGATGACAACGCGGGCGCGCCACGGTGGCTGGGAGATGTTAACTACCTCGCCTGGTCGACAGGAGGGCCGTGGGTTCGACCCTGACGATGCCTGTTGTGTATTTGGAGTGTGCGTGTTTCTCTCTCTCTCTTTTTTTTACGATCAGTGGAAACAAGAAGATGCTCGGTGTAGTTGGCACTTTGCTTCGTTCATCATTTCATAAAACATTTTTTTTTTACTTTGCTTTATGTTAACCCCCACCTCTCGCTCACTCTCTCGCTCACTCTCTCGCTCTCTCTCTCGCTCTCTCTCGTTCTGCACGCAGCCCTTCTCGCAGTCCGACGGCCCCCGACGGGTAGCTCATATCAGCATGCAGAGCTCCCCGTCATCTGTCACCGAGCACACGGCCTCCTCCATCGCCCACTGCTCCTTGAAGGCCGGTATGGCGTGGGTCAGCCGCGCCGCATGGCGGAACTCCAGCGACATCCTGGCTCCGACCAGAGCGCGGAAGATGCCCAGACTGCTGGCCAGACGTTTCCCCTCCAGGGCCACCTTCCTCGCCCTGTAAATAGCGAGCTTGGTATAGCCAACGAGCACGTTGACCAGCCCCTGAAGATGTTGTCTCTTTTTATACGCGGATTTTTCTTTCTCTCCGTGTCCTCCTGGGGGTTTTCCTCTCCGCATTTAGAATCAACGTCACGCGTCTTTGCAGCCATTTGGCGGCTATACATCTCCACGCGATAAAAAAAAATTTACCCGTAAAAACAAAGTTTTTCACTATGAATCCTTTATATGCGTGGCGGCTAGAGTCCTCTCGTCCTCTGGCTTGAGATGGCTGCCACCTATGGGTCAGATGATTGCCTGCCACCATTAAGCAATTGGTAATTAAATATAACTTTTTTTTTCCTAAAAAGTGTAAAAATTTGGAGAAAAAAAATTCACGAAAATTAATTGTCACGCACAACGAGTATGTGTGCAAAATGTCAGCTTGATTGGATCACGGGAAGTGGGTTAAAAAACGACCGAAAGATGTGCACGGTCGTAAGCGCGCAAGCAAGCAAACGTAATATAAAGGATTTAAAAAGCCACGTCGTTGAGCAATCATTCGTGGCCTATGCCAGCCGGAACCGTAAGAGGGCAACGGTTGCGTGGGTGGTCTAGCCTAGGGCACCCCCAGCGGGCATCGGTCTGCAAGTAAGGGGGCGACGATTGCTGCTATGTTGGGCAATACCAATGAATTCTAGATTTGAAGCTTTCGTGACTGCAACGATTCATACTCTTTGCATGCGGGGCTCCGTCTTCCTTCTCGAACACCTTCCTGGCTCCACCCACACCCCAACCCCAGCGAATTTGATCTCATGCGGTGCGAAGGTTCGAGACGGAGGCATTGATTTTTTGTTGTTTGTTTTATTATGGCTTTCATTAACACTTCATCGTCGTCGTTGTCAACATCACCGGCGGCATCGTCACATCGTCATTAAATAGATCAGCACTCTGAAACTCTAAAAAAGAAAATCCCCCCCCGCACACACACACACACGCACTGAGGTCGCACGCGCGCCGAAATGAATGCAACCTTCACATCCAAAACTCACAACAACAACAACAATAAAGGCACGGAACGCGACGCTTGCGTTTGTTTGTTTTCCCAAAGATTCACAGTTTAGTTCGCACCCTCCCCCCCATCCCTGCCCCCCCCCCCCAATTTAAAATACCATATGTTCCGGATTATAAGACGCGCCTGGAAAAGTAAGACGCATTTAGAAGCAAAGGCTGTCGGGCTTTGTCGTGTCTTGTAATGCGCTCATGTGCGCCGCTGTTTTGTGACCACACTCGAGGTCACACATTTATTGACACGGGTCAGGAGGTGTTGGTGGCGGCGGTTGTGGTGGTGGTGGCGGTGGTGGCGGTGGTGGCGGCGGTGGTGGCGGTGGTGGTAGTGGTGGCGGTGGTTGCGGTGGTGGCGGTGGCGGTGGTGGTGGCGGTGGTGGTGGTGGTGGCGGTGGCGGGGGTGGGGGTGGTGGTGGTCGCGGTGGTGGTGGTGGCGGTGAATGACCGCTCGCACCAGAGTCTGAGAATCCGCACAGAAAGCCGCACGCTCCACCCTACCGCACACGTGGGTTGCGATAGGTGGCGCAGTGGTTAGGCGCACTGCGCTGGTCACCACCCGGCGGTGTGGCCTGGGTTCGATCCCCGTACCGCCGCCATAGATACCACCACCATCATCATCATCACGGGTCAGGAGGAGCTGGGGGGGTGTGTGTAAGGTAGTGTGTCCCGTTACTTTCTGGAGCGTCTTATAATACGGAGAATGAGGCATTTAAATATCTCCCTTCCCTCCCACGTGGCGTGGTCGGCTTTGTCTTGCCATCAATCGCGGCTACACACAAACACACACACACGCACGCGCACACACGCACACACGCACACATACACGTACGCACACACGCACACACCACATGGCACACACGCACACACACACACGCCCGTATCGCTTTCGACAGACTGTCTGGGGGCAAGTGCTGTCAGCGAGCACCGACGAAGGCCCGAACGGCACACGAAGGGGGTCGGTGGCCAGAACCACGCCCTGCACAGCCGCCTTTGTCTCCCCAGCGGCGAAGTTTACACATCGCAACCAGGTACTCATTTGAGGCTGAGTCCACCTAGGGGATGCCCAGGACGAGTTTAGATAATCGTCACTGGCGTTGGCCGTGATGATATCTCCTTCTTCGTTCAATATTGAACCACCGCTCCTCACTCTCGCACACACACAAACAAAGACAAAGATCCCCCGTATAGCCTTAACAGACTGTCGGGGCAAGTGCTGTTAGCGAGCACCTACGAAGACCGGCACGGCACACGAGGGGGTGGGTGGCCAACAGCACACACACACACACACAAGACAAAGATCCCCACCACGCCCGCATAGCCTTAAGAGACCGCCGGGGGCAAGTGCTGCTAGCGAGCACGCGCGCGCGGTCGATAAGACGAATTCAAAGTCAGCACTACACTCGTGGCCGAGTGGGAACGATGTTGAAAATCTGGGGGGGGGGGGGCACCACACAATTGGCTTTTGTGGGGGGCCCTAGTCGATGGCGCGATGGTAGGCGATAGCACGGTTGGCTACGTACGGTGCGAAAGAAGTTCAACCTTTGCACACATACACCCCAGAGCGAATCGTGTCGAGCAGGCTTTTTGTTGAGTGATGGTGCCCCGCGGTGGCTAGGAGATTTTAACTACCTCGCCTGGTTTGCAGGAGGTCGTGGGTTCGATCCCGACCCTGACGACGCCTGCTGCTGCTGCTGTATATTTGAAGTTTGCGCGTCTCTCTCTCTCTCTCCGTTGGTCGCGGGCAGCCACGGCTCCCTCCTGTTTCGCGGGCAGCCACGGGCTCCCTCCTGTTTCGCGGGCAACCAAGGGCTCCCTCCTGTATCGCGGGCAGCCATGGGCTCCCTCCTGTTTCGCGGGCAGCCACGGGCTCCCTCCTGTTTCGCGGGCAACCAAGGGCTCCCTCCTGTATCGCGGGCAGCCATGGGCTCCCTCCTGTTTCGCGGGCAGCCACGGCTCTCTACAACATCTATCGATGAGAGCGGCGGGGGGCCTTGCCCACTACGAGTCACGGGGCTCGCTCCCCCCTAAGGGATTTGGGCTCCGGGATGTCGCACCACGTGACTCGTGCAGAAGTTGAGGTTGCGGGGGGGGGGGGTAAGGGGGAGATGGTGGGGAGCGGGGGGGTGCAAGGGGGGGGGATGCCCCCCCCCCACTCACAAAGAAGTGCATCAGCAGAAACGCGAGACGAGCGGCAATAACACCAACAACAAAGGTAATTATAAAAACGTAAGCAGAATACATTTTAAATAAAGTTAAATACTGCGGTAGCAGCAGCAATGATAAGACGCATTTGTTAAATAAATCACTTGCCCAGTTGTCTCCCGAAGCTCATAACACACCGAACCCTAACCCTG
This sequence comes from Lampetra fluviatilis, assembly GCF_964198595.1. Lineage (NCBI taxonomy): Eukaryota > Metazoa > Chordata > Hyperoartia > Petromyzontiformes > Petromyzontidae > Lampetra > Lampetra fluviatilis. Next base: position 5,259,503 of record NC_136337.1, on the reverse strand, counting down.
CTGTGTTGTTGCTGTTGTTGCTGTGTTGTTGTGTTGTTGTTGTTGTGTTGTTGCTGTTGTTGCTGTGTTGTTGTTGTGTTGTTGTGTTGTTGTTGTTGCTGTGGTGTTGTTGCTGTTATTGCTGTGTTGTTGCTGTTGTTGTGTTGTTGTTGCTGTGTTGTTGTTGTGTTGTTGTTTCTGTGTTGTTGCTGTGTTGTTGTTGTGTTGTTGTGTTGTTGTTGCTGTGTTGTTGTTGTGTTGTTGTTGCTGTGTTGTTGTTGTGTTGTTGTTGCTGTGTTGTTGTTGTGTTGTTGTTGCTGTGTTGGAGCCAGCGGTCTAGCTCAGCCGCACGGCTTCCCACACGCGGGGGCCTTGCTGTGGCGCGCTCGTAGAGTGGCGCGTCGCATGTGGAGCACGTGTTGAACAATCATCGTGTTGAAGCCAGTGGGGGGCACGTGTTGAACAATCATCGGGTGCGTGCGGCGTATGAAACGAATTCGTTTTGTGTTTGAATTGGGGAGGGAGTAAAATTTGGTGAAAGACAGAGCGTGGTGGTGGCGGTGGCGGCGGTGGTGGCGGCGGCGGTGGTGGTGGTGGCGGTGGTGGTGGTGGTGGCGGTGGTGGTGGTGGTGGCGGTGGTGGTGGTGGTGGTGGCGGCGTTGGTGGTGGTGGTGGCGGCGGTGGTGGTGGTGGCGGCGGTGGTGGTGGTGGTGGTGGCGGTGGTGGTGGTGGCGGTGGTGGTGGTGGTGGTGGTGGCGGTGGCGGCGGTGGTGGTGGTGGCGGTGGCGGCGGTGGTGGTGGTGGTGGCGGCGGCGGTGGTGGTGGTGGCGGCGGCGGTGGTGGTGGTGGTGGCGGTGGTGGTGGTGGTGGTGGCGGTGGTGGTGGTGGTGGCGGTGGTGGTGGTGGTGGTGGCGGCGGTGGTGGTGGTGGCGGTGGCGGCGGTGGTGGTGGTGGCGGTGGCGGTGGTGGTGGTGGTGGTGGTGGCGGTGGTGGTGGTGGCGGTGGTGGTGGTGGTGGTGGTGGCGGTGGTGGTGGTGGTGGCGGTGATTGACCGCTACAACCGGAGTCTGGGAATCCGCGCAGTAAGCCGCACGCTCCACCCTACCGCACACACGTGGGTTGCGATAGGTGGCGCAGTGGTTAGGCGCACTGCGCTGGTCACCACCACCACCATCATCATTATCATCAGATGTGCGAGTGACGGCTGAACTATCTGATGCCTGGTCCAGGGTGCTGGGCAATCCCTCACCTCCCCCCCCCTCCCTAACCACCCCCCTCCCGCCCCCCTCCCCTCCAAACGAAAAGAAAGGCAGTAAGCCCATTCCCGTACCAGCGTGGTGAAGTATGGTTAAAAACAACCACCTCTCCCCAACCCTGCCCCCCTCCCCCATGACCGACACGGCATTGAGGGGGGGGGGGGGATGGGGGTTCATCTCATCCAGCAGTGGATTTACACAACGAGAAATAACATTACTCGGTCATCACACGTGGAGACCCGCGCGCGCGCGCGTCATAACGGAGTGCTTTGTGACGTCACGGACATCCGTTTGCCATTCCTTGCCTGAGCACGAGCGGCATTTCACGTACGACGACAACAACAACAAACAACTAAAACATCAACAACAACAACAAGAACACAGCCAGGACCAATCAGTCCACGGCCAGCGAGTGAATTCACCCATTAGGATCTCCCAGTCTTTGCGTTCAGTCTCTGGCCACGAGCCCCCCAACTGCCCCCCCCCCCCCTCGTCTTACTTTTAAGACAAAATATAAATATAAAATCCGACATAGTTCACCGTGAAGCACAACAGCACAACAGCACGGCAGCAGCAACCCGATGATGCACGCATGAAACATTAAACACGGTAATGAGTGGGTGGGTGGTGGTGGTGCTGGTGGTGGTGCGAATATCTAACGATGAAGGAGACATCGTCGCAGCGATGATGACGATGATACAACTACTCCGTCACTGGCACTCCTGAAGCCGCTTCATCTGCTAGTCTTGACGAGCCTGAAGGTGGCGGTGCGGTTTGATGCCTCTGCAGCTGCGGCCAGACGGTGAGACGCAAAAGCCTCTCCCCACGCGCGTTTCCACTGTTGCGATTATTTTAGTTTTGCTGCTGTTGCTGTTGCTGCTGCTATAAATTATCAGAATGATTGGGCCACGTTTTGTTGAGCTGTCGTTCGTGGCCAGGTCGCAGAAATTCACCGACACACCAGGAGGCTGCCATAGAAGTTCACCGACACGCAAGGAACAGCGAAAGTCAAGAGTTCCACCACGGGTAAAGCCGTAAGGAGGATCCCTGCCTGGCAAGAGGTTGCTGACTGCCCCCAAACCCCGCTGATGATCACCAAGAGAGGCGACGTTTCGTCGACGACTTCTGCTCCGGCGTGGAAAGTCGGTCCAAAGTTATATCAGCCGGGGTCCACGCGTGAGCTATGAGACCTGGGGCGTCGTCCGGTTGCGTGCGGTTGCATGCAACCCCCACGCCGTTGCTCGCGGCAGAGTTTCACAATTCGACGTTGCATCGTCGCCGCGTGCTCGACGTCGTTCGGCGAGCTCCGATTGGCTGTTGAGACGCGCCGTTCGATTGGCGCGTTCGAAGTGTTTATCTATATGTTTGTTGTTTCTCCCTTGTGATGGGACTTTGTAGGATGAACGTTGAGACTTATAAGTGACACGCGATGACCGATAAGGTCTGTAACAAGGTAGGCACTGATAAGGGGTTGACGGGTATGCAAACACAGTGAACAATAACACACACAAAACCACGCAAACCACGTTTCGTCGATAATGACGCTTTGTGCTGACTCCACGACACTCACACAGATACCCGCGCACGCGACAATCACAGGTAGAAGGCAGGTATGATGTACATGTCTCTGTCTGCCTCTCTGTGTGTATCTCGGAGCACTCACACCAACACTCACACCGACACTCACAAGTAGAAGCCAGGCGACACGTACATGCCTCTGTCTGTCTCTCTGTGTGTATCTCTGCGTGTATCTCTCTGTGTGTA